>NC_050074.1:106727114-107078781 GCF_009764565.3 Dermochelys coriacea | reverse complement strand
TTAGTCTCTAAGGTGCCACGGGTACTCCTTTTCTCAAAGAAACTGTAACTCTGCCCCAGTCAAAGAGGCTCTTGCACTGTGATTATATTTACATCAGGAAAGTTAAATCATGAAACTGAGCTTATAGCAGTGGGGTTTTTTATGTTAAATTAATAAATGCCACAGATTTGAAATTCTGCATTAAAGCATCTGCATACCTGACTACCCCTCATCTGGGGACATTCTTTGACATTATGATCCACACTTGATTTCTGAAAAATTGACAATATACTATCCTGGGAAGATAGTCTTCCAATTCTTGACCAAGATGTTGGAGCTACCTAAGAAGAGACCAACTCTAAAAGCTTGCTCCTAGGTTTGATATTACACCCAGCATAGCTGAGACAGAACCTTGGGAGTTTTGCTGCAGTTAGTGTTGTATAGATGTCCATACTTAGTAGATACGTGCTCAGGAAACTATAATACACTGTTAGTCCATTGATTTGAGAAACTCCTAGTAATGTGAGACAGTACAGACAGGTTTGGAAGATATGATAAACTGTTTCTCAGCCAAGTTTGATTTATAGCCCAAAGTATTTGAGGGGGAAAAGATTATTTTTAGATCCTCACAAGAAATATCAAACTTCAAGCCAGATCCTGTTCCCCCTGAAGTCAATGGCAAATGTCCCATTGGCTTCAATGAGAATAAGAGCAGACTTTTAAGAAGAAGTTGCTCAGAAACTTGTAGCGAAGGTAGCAAAATGCTCAAAGTAAAAATTGAAAATAAATATAGATGTTTAGATAAAAGAAAAATATATACTATAAAATATTCTGTCTATATATGCAATAAAGCCAATGTTAAATCATAGCTAACTGTAAAATTATTAAATGTCCTATTTATCTCTGTCATGAAATACACAGATAGAAGAACCCATTTCGTGTATGTTGTTTTGTCAACATTTTATAAACATAAATTTTGTTCAGAGTACTAATCTGCCTGACTCATATTTGTCATGCTTTGTTCAATTAATGGTTTACATCTGTCAAGAACCTGAACTAGAAACTCCTTAAATGTTATCCACCATGGATGCACAAATGCACTGAGGAAAGAAGATGTACTATTATATTTATTACAGGAGTGCCTAATGGCCCTGATTGGAATTAGGGTTCATTTTACAGATGGAGAAGCTGAGGTGTGGAGAGAGAAAGTGATTTACCAGATGTCATAGAGTAACTCCAGGGCAGAGGTGAGACTAGTACCAAATACTCCCAGTCCCATGCCATAATCACGGCTCCACATCGCATAGTATCAAAGGGAAAATAAGTTTATGTCAGAAGACAATGCAAGCAAGGAAATTCACTACTAAGAGTGAAGCAAGCCATATGCACTTCAATGCCACGGCACAGAGGATTCATTAAAAATGCAGTTAAGGGAGTTCCCAGTTATTACTAGGCATTTGTGTGCAGACATATGTTGCTTTTCACCCTTAATTTTGCATTTCCTCGATTTTATTGTTTTCCATACATCATAGCAAAATATACTTGCCAAACAGAGAAGGATAAAATTGACAGGTGAAAACATTTTGTTTTTCATTTTCTAGAAGACTACAAATATTGTTGGCACAAACACTTTGTATAAAAGTAACAGTTCCTTTCATTTTATTAGCACTAGCTGAAAGATGTTAGGGTTGGTTTTAAAGATTATGAATCTTATAATTTAGGTGGAGTTACCATTTCCCTCGTAAATTCCTGGTTTTGAGAGATTTATCAGTTCAACACACAATATTTGTTTGAAAATTAAATTTAATGTACAGGATCTCAGCCCAGGAGCAAGTTTGTTTTACTACTAAAAAAAACTTGACAATAATGTGTTGGGCATATTTATATTTATATGAATGTGGCATCCTCGACCATGCGACGCTGTTCTGAGAAGGACTGCTGAGCATAGATGGTGTTGACTTATCAAGGAAGGGGAAGAGTATCTTCTGATACAGATTGGCTAACCTAGTGATGCAGGCTTTGAACTATGTTTGACAGGAGCAGAAGACAAATGCCTGAAGGTAAGTCCAGAACATGGAGACCTGGCTGAAGAGTCAGAATCTGGGGGGAACATATGCAATCATATCAAGGACAAAGGAGATACAAGAGGGGCTATAGAGGGGAAATCTAATAAACATCTTAGATGTCTTTATACTAATGCAAGAAGTATGGGGAATAACCAGGAAGAACTTGAAATACTGGTCAATAATCACAATTATGACATAAAATTGGCATCACAGAGAGTAGGTGGGATAATCATGACGGGAATATTGGTATAGAACAGTACAACTTGCTCAGGAAGGACTGGCAGGAGAAAAAAAGGAGGAGGTGTTGCCTTGTATATCAAAGGTGTATACGCTTGCACTGAGGTCAAAATAGAAGTGGGAGGCCAACCTGTTGAAAGTCTCTGGGTAAGGATAAAAGGGTTAAAAACAACAGGGTGATGTCATGGGAATGGTCTACTGTAGACCACCTAAGTCAGAAGAAGAGGTGAAGGAGGTTTTTTTTAGAAAAACAGCTAACAAAATTATCCAAAGCACAGGACTTGGTAGTGATGGTAACAAGAAAACATTTTACAAATACATTAGAAGCAAGAGGAAGACTAAGGACAGAGGAAGCCCATTATTACATGAAGATAACACAATAACACAAAATGCAGCTGTGGCCAAAGTGTTAAATGCCTTTTTCATTGTAGTTTTCACCAAAAATGTTAGCAATGATTAGATGACTGAGTAAACATCAGTGTATATGGTATGATCTGAGACTAAAATAGAGAAAGAACAAGTTAAAAATTACTTAGGCAAGTTACAGAGTAGCAGCCGTGTAGGCAAGTTAGATATCTTCAAGTCTACAGGGCCTGACAAAATACATCCTAGAATATTTAAGGAACTGGCTGAAGAGATCTCTGAGCCATTAGTGATTACCTTTGAGAACCCATGGATGTTGGGAGAGATTCCAGAGGACTGGAAAAGAGCAAATATAATACCTAGCTATAAAAAGGTTAATAAGGACAACGCAGGGAATTGCAGACCAATCCGCGTAACTATTGTGCCTGGAAAGATAACAGAGCAAATTGTCAATTTGTAAGTACCTAGGAGATAATAATATAAGTAACAATCAGCATGAATTTGTCTAGAACAAATCATGTCAAACCAACCTAATATGCTTCCATGACAGGGTAACAAGTCTTATGAAGGGCCTGGGGGGAATCAGTAGATGTGTTATTTCGATTTTAGTAAGGCTGTTGATACTGTCTTCCATGATCTTCTCATAAACAAGCTTGGGAAATGCAGTCTAGACAAACATAATATAAGATGGATGCACAACTGGTTGAACAATCATATTCAGAGAGTAGTTATCAAAGATTCACTGTCCTGATGGAAAGGCATATCAAGTGGGGTCCCTCAGAGATCTGGCCTGGGTGTGGTTCTGTTCAATATCTTCATAAATTATTTGGATAATAGGATAGAGAGTACACTAGTCAAGTTTGCAGATAATACCATGCTGGGGCTGGACGGGGTGCAGTGAGGGGGGCATTACAAGCAAATTGGAGGACAGGATTAGAATTCAAAAAAATCTTGACAAATTAGAGAAATTGTTTGAAATAAATAGGATGAAATTCAGTAAGAGTAAATGCTAAGTACTTCACTTAGGAAGGAATACTCTATTGCAAACACAAAATGGGAAATTACTGCCTAGGAAGAAATACTGCAGAAAAGGATTTGGGGGTTATAGTGAATTACAAACTAAAGATGAGTCAACAATGTAAAACTGTTGCAAAAAAGTTAACATCTTGCTGGGATATATTAGCAGAAGTGGAGTAAGCTAGACCCAAGAAGTAATTATTTCACTCTCCTTAGCACAGATAAGGCTTCAGTGGAGTACTATGTCCATTTCTGGGCATCACACTTCAGAAAAGATGTGGACAGATTGAAGAAAGTCCAGAGGAGAGCAGCAAAAATGATTAAAGGTTTAGAAAATATGATTTATGAGGAAAGTTTGAAAAAAATCAGGTTTGTTTAATCTGGAGGAGAAGTCCGAGACAGTCTTCAAGTAAATAAAAGGTTGTTATAAAAAGGAGGGTGATAAATTGTACTCCTTATCTGCTGAGGACAGGAAAAGAAGTAGTAGGCTTCAATTGCAGCAAGAGATTTTTAGGTTAGACATTAGGAAAAACTTCCTAACTGTCAGGGTAGTTAAGCACTGGAACAAATTGCCTAGGGCCATTGTGGAATCTCCGTCATTGGAGGTTTTTAAGAGCAGGTTAGACAAACACATCTTAGGGATGGTCTAGAAAATACTTAGTTCTGCCTCAGAGCAGACAACAGGACCAGATGATCTATTAAAGTCCCTTGCAGGCTTGCATTTCTATGATTCTATGAAATGTTATATTTTCACAGTGCTTTATTATGCACTTCAAACCAAGGGCCTGACTTTGCTACTTTTGCTTATCAATTGAAGGAAATTTATATGGCCCCATTACCATAACATCTAAGTGCCTCACAATTTTTAATTTATTTATCTTCACAATGCCTCTCTGAGGTTGAGGAGTTCTGTTACCACTATTTTACAGATGAGGAAGTGAGGCATAGGGAGACTAAAACTGCTTCTGGGTAGACACTACCTGTGACAACTGGTGGGGTTCTCCACCTCCCCAAGAGGTGGTAGCTAAGTAGAAGGAAGAATTCTTCCATTGACATAGCACTGTCTACACTGGGTGTTAGGTCTGCATAGATAGGTCTCTCTTGAGTGTGACTTTAATATTCCAATTTTTCATGGAGGGAAATACCTAGGTAATACCAACTGCTTTGGGTCTGATATTGCATATGGCAAAGTCAGTGGGGGTTTGCCAATAAAAGCAGAACTAGGGCCTTAGCCCCGGTCTGAGTCAGGAGTAATTTCCAGAAATAAGATATTGGGCTTGCTTTTCCCATTGAAGTCAGTAGCAAAATTCCTTTTACTGAAATAGCAGTGGGATTGGGCCCACAGTGTGTAATGGCCATTTTTAGTATGCATCTTCAGAATAGCACTGCTGTCCTCGTAACAGCAGTCAGAGCAACAGCAGCCCCCAAGCAACAGCACAGCCTATGAAGTAGTCATGATACCTTCTTGTTCTGTGGGAGTAGTAAGAAGCTAGGTTTCTTTAGAGTAGCCAGGAGTAAGTAAGGCTTTGTCTATGCTAGCACTTTTGTCAGCAAAACTTTTGTTGATCAGGAGTGTGAAAAAACCACCCCCCTGACCGACATAAGTTTCACCAACCAAAGTGCTGGTGTGGACAGTGCTATATTGGCAGGAGACATAGTTCATGCAGGTCATTGGGGGTGGTTTAATTATGCCAGCAGGAGAGCTCTCTCCTGCTGGCAAAAGCAGCTACATGGAAGACCATATAGTAGCACAGCTGTGTCACTGTAAGATCTGTAGTGTAGACATAGCCAAAGTTTGGGGGCAGGCCATAAGGGAACTACATAAAAATCTGGGGACAGCTTCCTTAATGGAACATGATCAAGAGCATTGCTAGGCCTAAAAACTGACCTACCTTGACAGCAGTTTCAGCTGAAAAATCTTACCTTATGGATTGACAGTATGTTTTTGTTGGTTTGTTTGTCTTGGCAACCGGACCTTTCTGGTCGATTACACAGAAAGATATTCCAAAATGGACAGTTTTAATTATGATTCACTATAATGTGTTAAACCCACAGCCAGAAAGAGTACCATGCCCTTAATCAGAAGTAGCAGCACAGGTTTGGACTAGATGGTCCAGAGATGCATTTGAGTACTTAACAGGTCTTTCCCATCTCTTATTTATATGTTCATAGGCTGTTGTTCTCCTTGTGACCTCACTATTTGTCTCTGAAGAAAGGGGAAGCAGCCTGTCTTCAGGCAGTGAGGAAAAAGCCAGGATCTTCTAAACTGGGTATCCAAAGTTAGGCTTTAAGTCCACTAGGTATCTAAATAAGTGGCCTGACTTTCAAAAACTCTGAGTAGTCAGCAGATCCCAATAAATTCAGTAGATATTGGTATATGATACTTTTGAAGAGCAGGTCACTTACATAGCTGCCTAGGTATATAGGCACCCATTTTAAAAAATGTTGGCTGGAAATGTAATGCAGTGGGAGACCAGAACCTCCAGTTTTTTGTGGTACCTTAATTTTAGGTTAATGCCCTTTGTCTTTTGGGGCACTGTACTAATAAGGTACTGCTTAAAGCAGTGCTTATATGCTGAATAGAGAGGAATGGTGTGTTTCTTTAGATCAGACTAGGGTGACCAGATCTCAAGTGTGAAAAATCGGCACAGGGCGTAGAGGGTAATAGGAGCCCATATAAAAAAAAGCCCCAAATATCAGGAATGTCCCTATAAAATCTGGACATCTGGTCACCCTATATCAGACTGATGTGCACTTTATCTTAACTCCCCACTACTAACATTATTCAAATGTGGCACTCTGAGTCCATGTGGCAGGACATGGCATGCAGTGGAGCTGCACACCGTGTTGTCTGTATGTTTGAGGACACAGATCCTGACTGTTGGGGTTGAATTGCTATGAACCCCAGTCACTTGTGAATGAACTTTGCTCAATTCTGGGAGGAGGAAGAGATGTACAGTTTGCTTGTGTGCCATTCAAGTGTACTAGATAGAACAACTGACCTACCTGAGAATGTGTGTGTGTGTATGTAAACAAGCAAGTGTGTGAGAGAGGACATCACACACTGTATACTGTCTGTTCTAAAGCATATAAACCTTCAGACTGCTACAACTAACAAAGTTTTCCTGAAGTGCTAAGAGACCTGTACAAGAGAGAAGAGAAGCTTGAGTTCTACCCCAGATGCTCTCTGAGGGCAGTTTAAATACCAGTCATGATATATTCAGCCATGGATTTGTTACAAGATGCATTAAAATAAAGCAATATCAAAAAATAAATTAATGTGGCTGCCTCTATGAAATTAAATGCAGAATGTTGCCAAACTCCCCAAAGGTTTCTCATGAGCATACTATTGCCCACCCTGTTTATTTATCTCAGGATAAAGTATAAGCTCATGATTGCTCTCAGTTGAGTATCCTACAACAGAGGGCACTGAATTTTACCTGGGACAATATGAAAAATCATAGAGAAAGGTCAGAGATTAGGTAAAAGAGTTGAGTTAAGGCAGCATGAAACCATAGGCTATTGTGCAAGATTTATTTTGCTAGATTTATACCAGCTTTTTAGGCCAGATTCCAGGTCACACAGCTACAATTCACAGTGGCAAGCACTGAAGCTGGCTGTTCATTTCATCCAGGATAGGATCTTTACGACAATGTCACCGTTGTCCAATCGGGTGGTGTTTCTTATTTGCCAACAATGCTGATAATGATTAAATGGAGTTTCTCAGCTCAGATGGGAGAGTTATTAGTGACCCTCGCTTCTTGCTATCGTTTTGAATGCAGAGGTTACAAAGCTTTCAAGAGCAGAGTGATTTTAACAGAGAAGGCTCTAATAGAATAAGAGGGTGAAACGATACTCTTAAATCTGTGAAAAACAAAATACTTGGACAGTATTACAGCCAAAATTTCAGGAATTACAAATATGTAGCAAACAGGCCAAACTCAACCTGGGCTATGCAGCAAAGATGAGTCAGAGATACCTGTATTTCCTGGCACAGAAATACAACTGCTGCAGGAGAGGATTCCACAGAGTATACCCAGTGGCCCACTTGGGGGAATGGACATGCCGCCTTGGACTATTCCCCTCTGGGAATAGTAACCCAAAGTTCACTGAAGTCAATGGGAATCCTTCCATTGACTTCAGTGGGTTTTAGGCCCTTTATGCAGGGATTGACCCCTTACCTGGCTGTACTTCCTGGTGCATTCCTGTGTACTATGGAAGTAATCTGCCTGGCTGCTTGCATGCCGCTTTCCCGTATGAGCATGCATGCACAGCAGAGAATAGGATTTAGCCCAAAATAAGGTAATTTACTTTAAGTCTCTGCAGAGCATGTTTCATTTTTGCATAATGCTCCAGTCATATTGTTAGTTGTTATATGTACATAAAATCATCACCTTTAAAAATAAATGCACTAATTATTATGCACTATGAAATCTAGGAGCATAAAACCTTAGCACAAAAATTGTTGTATTTTGCTAACTGCAAATCTAAAACTAACCTAAAACTCCAACAGAAAGAAATTGTTCATATTTTTGTATCATATTTTTCATCATTTGGTCATTAAATAGTGATGGATATAAACCTATAAAGTACCTAAACTGAACCTTTTAACAATCCATGAGCAATACTATCATTTGTTTAATAGAACTCGCTGACCGTGCCTTTCTTCAATGCCATTTGTCATTTTCAGCATGCAATAATCAATAACTTGGCTTTGAAATAAATAATATAACAGTCACAATATATTATCTTTCAGGCTGGCCTTATACTAACCATGAAATAGGACTTGGGAAGACACAAACTTTAGGTAAATGTTAAAAACTGAATAACACTGAAGACAGGAACTAAAATGAACTAGAAACTTCATAGCTTCCCTACCCAATTCATTTATAATTCTCTTCTATTTAGAAAAAAACAAAAACTAGTTTCTAAACAAAACAAAAAAATCTTGAATGGTCTGATTTCAAGTGCAGGGCTACCACTATGTCCATAAGTCATTCAATTGTGCCTACCCATTGGAGGAGTTTCAGCAAAGTGAATCATCTCCCAGACCCCAATGCAGCAAGGCTTTTAAGCACAATCCCTTGTTATTCAACAAAGCAATTAAACATGCTAAATTTTAAACATATGCTTATTTCAGAATATGCTTAAATTAAACATGTGCCTAAGTGTTGGAGCCAAAGTTAGAAGCCTGTTTATGTGCCCAAAGGTGCAGTAGGCACCTAGTAGGATAAGCAGGTTAGCC
This sequence comes from Dermochelys coriacea, assembly GCF_009764565.3. Classification (NCBI taxonomy): domain Eukaryota; kingdom Metazoa; phylum Chordata; order Testudines; family Dermochelyidae; genus Dermochelys; species Dermochelys coriacea. Next base: position 107,069,874 of record NC_050074.1, on the reverse strand, counting down.
ACCTAACTCCCAAATCAATGGGAGTTAGTTATGTACTAACTTGGGTGCTTTTGAAAATCCCTTATTTGTCTATCTGCATTTATGTGCCTAAATACTTTTCTAAATCTGGTCCTTGACTGCTGAATCAGAGTCCCAGACCACTGCAATACACAGGGCACAACTATGGAAGAAATGGCAACCTTCATTCTGTGTTTCCTTGTTTGGGTGGACTTTGTTTAAATCCCTAAAATGGTGTGCACCTATTGCCCTTTATTTATGCTAATTAGATATGGTCCAGAGCCAGAACATCCAACCTGAAGCCTGCTTCTGGGGCAGGTGCAACACAAGAAAAAGCCAGTTTTCTGGATCTGTTTTGGGTACCACAGAACTTTCAAGAGAACAGGTGATCTTATGAGATTTCCATCATTCTAGCTGGCCTAATTTAGGGATGAAATCTCAGAAGAATAATTTGCACAAGTTTAATACCATCAACTCCAAATACATGTTAATGCTGGTTTACCCTTGGATAGGAACTCTGAACCCCAATCTAATCCTAAAGCAGATCCAAGCAGCACAAAGGTCTTCACTAATAATGACACACACACAAAAAATGAATACAGTAGAAATTGTTTGGCGTATGCTTGTTCTTTTGCAGCCATTACATAGTTGTGCAGTTGTCAGTGTTGTATTCCACAATGACCCACTATTACACTTGCTAGACTTGTGCATAGTAAAAATACTATGGGCCTGATTCTGTGCTACCAGTGTATACATCAGGAGTAACTTCACTAGAGTAAATGAAGTTACACCAGTAGAAACCAGACCTAAAATACTGATGTGGTATACTCCCCATTCACATCCAGTCTTGACTGTTACATCTGATATGATGTTTCTGATTATCCTGTATATATTCACTATATATCTTATAAAATGAATATATCTGTACTTAGTATCCAATTGATATCAGTGAGATGATGTATCCACATCACACAGTTCATAGTACAGAATATTGATGTGTGGATGTATGTGTTGTGTGAATGTGCCATTTGTTTGCCATCGAGAAAGGGAAAATATAGCAGGTACTTACCATTCAGCAGCTTCCACTTCAAGAGTTCTCACTTTAAAGCTGCAGCCTCTTGGCTCTGCGAGCTTTAAAGGGCCAGCCCTCAGAAAGGAATGGTGAGAAAAAAAGTTTCTATAAGAGAGAAACCCTTCATCAGGAAGAGTTAGTAGGGAGCAGGCCTGGTGGTCTGGAGGAAGGGATTCTGTCTATCACCATTGTGTGACTTATAACTTAAAAATTTGTAGGTAGTAAGAGAATGTTAGGAAGTGAAACTGCATGATACTTTAGTAGAAACATCTAAAAAACCAAAAAGGCCTTAATCCTTTGCAAAGATAAAGGTCTAGGTTCTTGTTTTTGCACTTGGAGAGATGTGCAGCTCGAAAGTCAGCCAGAATTCCTCCTGCCGCTGCAGCCGTTCCACCACATTTGCAGATATGGCTCCAATAATTAGGTGACTGGACCCTGGAGAAGAGGAACATTTAAGGTGAGGTGGTGGCCTTGCGGGGAATAGGGGGTAGGGGCAGTGGGGTGAGAAAAGGGGGTGGGGGGAATTTGGGACGTGCAGGACTATAGTGGCCAGAGAAGGAGGTGACTTTCCCCAGCTCCAGGGCTGCGGCTGCCAGGGAGAGACTGCCCTCCTTCCCAGCCCCAGCTCAGGGGCTGACGTGGCGCAGGAGAGAGGGCACATCCATCACATTAAAAAAGGTAGGACTGCTGATATTAAAATATGAGTTGTCTACTTTTATTTGTAGAAAAAAATATTATTATGCGATTTTTTGTATCGCGTTTTTATCCAAAGCGCTTTACAGTTGTTAGCTAATGGTACAAATAACATTTTGAAAGATCATTAAGTGGTCCACCGAGACCCTAGCAATTTTCAAGTGGTCCACAGGAAAAAAAAGTTTGAGAACCACTGGTCTAGTGGATAGAGTACTGGGACTCAAGAGATCTGCTTTCTATTCCCAGCTCTTCTAGTGACCTGCTGTGTGTCCTTGGGTAAGTCACTTTTTCTCTGTTTCTTCTCCTATACTTTGTCTCTTTTGTCCATTTAGGTTGTAAGCTCTTCAGGGCAAGGACTGTTTCTTACTATATGTGTGTACAGTATATGTATGCACTATGGGGCCCCGATCTTGTATGCAGTCTCCAGTGTTACCCATAATACAAATAATTAATAAAATGTCATCTTTTTAGGAAAAGTGGAACTTTTATTACAGAAGTAATTTAATTTGATTTACTCTACTATATTTAAGTAGAAATATAAAGTTACAATGGGAGGCAGGAGGGAAATTCCTAAGTCTACTAAAGAGAGATGATTAGAATCAGTACAGCATTTATTATAAATAACATCAGCATGTGAATCTAAAAATAGTCTCCCTGATGCTGTGTGTTTATGACTGATTGATTTAAAAGAAAGTGATTCACCTCTGTTGCCAAACAAGAAGGTAGGGCTCTAGTATTCTCAGACTTAAATGCTGCCAGTATTTCATGTTAGAATAGTCATAAAGTTAAAGGTTAATAGGCTGTACAAATGACAGAGTTTAAAGGGGAAAAAATGAGGATGGGAAACTCTTTAGCAGTTAGGGAATATTTTTAAAATGAAGCTCATCTGTATAATGTAATTTTTCTATGTTCCTTCTCATGCTGTTGATCATTATTGAAAATATTTCTATTTGCATAAGTGATTTCTCCTTCACTACTCATCTCTGTTTGCTTTTTGGATGATCATTACTTCCTACAGTACATGATGACTCATAATCCTGCCAACTGACATAACAATCTGCTACCATGAAAATGTAATAGTGCAAAATTAAAACTGTGGCCTTAGAGGGGTGATGAGCAGGGAGATATTGTGAATGGGAGGTGCTTTTATTTAATTGTGAATCATTAAAATTGGTGGGGAGTAAAGGCAAACAAAAGCATTACAGGTAAATGGAATTTTGTTTTGGTATTTCAGATTGGATCTACACAGTTAAAGCTTTCTACAGTTGTAGTGATTAGCAAAGGATATTGCACTAAAGTCCTTGTTGCAGTTAATTGCATACATTTTGCTGTTCCTAGGCTGTAAGATAGTGATGAGATAAATATGACCTGATAAGAAAAATGTTTCTAAATGGAGACCATTGTTTGTCACATTTGTTTTTATATTGATAGATGAAAAGGAATTCTTGCTTGCATCGTCATTATTATGATTGTATAATCATCATCATGATGTTTATTATAGCAGTGCCCCACGGGTAACCAAGAGTAGGGTCCCATTGTGCTAGGTGCTGTTCAAACACAGAGTAGTAGATGGTCCCTGCCCCCAAAGAGCTTACAATTTAAATACCATTCTGTATAGACCTCAATGTAACTGGTATACATGAGTTGATGGCAATAGTTTTAATGGCATTTATTGGTGCAGTATTGGGATTAAAGTGGAAAAGAAGTATGACTCTGTTTAAAATGCACTGTTTTTTGGATGCTATTCCTTTAGGGCCTGATCTAGTGCCCACTGAAGTCAATGGAGTCTTTCCAATTTGGTCCTTAATATATTAGTTACAAGTTTACCAACTTTCCTTACAGGGCTGAGTTTTCAAAGAAGTAGTTGCCATCATCCAGTGCACCTTCAGGCAAACACTAAATGGTGGGATTTTCCAAAGGCTTATGAATGGTGAAGGCAGGCTGAACATCAAGCCCATTGAGGATGAGTGCAAGATCTGTGCAGGTAGGCTCTGAGCATGTACATTGCCCAAGAATTTGTAACAGGAAAATCAGATTGACCCTTGGTTTTGCTGCCTGCTGCTCCTTGCACTACCCATTTCCCCTCCTGCATCCTCCCCACAAATTTTAGGAACCCTACAACATGCCCTGAAATAAAAGCAGTAAACAAAGCCTGTTAACTAAGTTGAATGTGACTGATTTACTCTTAATTGAAGCGGCAGCAACTCAATATATAAAATAAAAAAAATAAAAATAAAAGAACAGAGTGCTGCCTGATCCTCCTTAGTTTCTGAGCAAGAGGCAAGTAGGGAAAGGGTCATTAATTGATGGTCCAGTGTGGGTCCCCTGCACAGGGTTTATTTCATGCTTAGAGACCAGTTCCGTGAGCTGTTCTACACAAACAGACCCCTATGTCTTCACAGAGCCCTACTGAAATCACACAGGGCTGGACATGCAGAACAGCTGGCAGGGTCAGGACATTAGTGAATATTCTGCACGTATTCTGTGCACAGATCAAGGCAAAATTGGAGACTCCTCCTAGGCATATTTTTGGGGTTGCTTTGCAATTATTTGGCACTGACCCAAGACTGCATTGGAGTCATCCTTAATGAAGAGGGTAGCACAGAACAATCTTGCCTCTATTTCCATGAATTTTAAAGAATAGCCACATTTTCCCCCTTTCTTTATTGCCCTGCCTGCATTCAATATCTCAACTTTTACAGCATCACTTTTCTGCCCATTTTAATAAAATTATTTTAAATGGACAGCATAATGTTGAAGCTCTTATTTAAAATGTATGGGACCATAATGCTCTAGTATTTTTTACATGTAACACCAAATGGAGCACTGTAAAAGTACTTTATCGAGTGACACCAAAGGAGCCTACATATCTTAGCTTACATTGCATTCTAGATTTTGGCACCCACTGTTTCTGAGATTAATAAATGCTTATAATCAAAACAGATTACCTGTGGCATTAATTAGGGATATATCCTGCTATTGCTTATGCACAAAAATACTGATTCAAAGCCCACTGCATTAATTGGAAAGACTCCTACTCACTTCAGTGGGCTTAGGAACAGGTCCCTAATTCAGATACTGAGCAACATATTCCTTTATCTCAAACTGTGAGTCGTAAGCTACTTTTGGGGCAGACTGAGATATCCTAACATTGAGTAGTACATCACTTCACAAGTAACTTCACTGATCTCAGTGGGACTGCTTATGGTCTAATGGTGTGAATAAGGGTATCACAATTGGGCCCTTTGTTCTTTTGTGCACAATTGCTATTGAGGTCAAAGGAGGCTTTGCTCACAAGTCACAGATAGACTATGCCCTATGATCTGGCAGCCATTAAGCAAGATGGTGGCTTCCTGTCTCTCTAGTCATATTCAACTGATATTACATTGAATACTTTGGGAGCTATCTTGCGATTCCCCCTTAATCCCCATGGGTGAGCAGTTACCGATGCATGGGATCCCGCTGAAGTTAATAGGATTACTTGTGTGAATAGCTGTTCACCAATGGGAGTAACAGTGGATTGCTCTCTGGCTTTTTGTAATTACTAGTCCTTTACCCATTTTTACAGCCAGATAGAACAATTATAACACTCCAACAATAAATTGCACTTTCTTTTGAAAAAGAGGCCAGGCCTGAAAGTTGAGGGAAAAGAGTGATGCCTATAATCGTTTATTAGCTTCACTTGTGATAATATATCTGGCTTGTATGCCAAGAAAAGTATAAATAAATGGCAAGTTATTGGTTTTTCAATAACAAGGTTTAAACCAAGGCAATAAAAAACAATTCCTATATGATATTATTTATGAAACAGTTAATATTGTCAATGTCTTTTCCATCTGCTCAAAGTTCCACATATTGTATAAACTTTGATCTATCTCTAAGAAGAACAAAATATTCGCTGTATAGTACACAGGGCAGTGAGTCACTCTGTTGGAAAGGGAAACAATGTCCATGTCTTCTTATAAAATTCTCTGACATTAAAATAAACAAAACTGTAATTTTCTTGAACTTTGTCTGAAGAATTGGAGGGCACAACTAACACAAAACCTTGTTTTTAGTCTCTAATCTTAGAATGTATACTCAAATGTGACTACTTAATTATTTTCATGTCTGAGAAATATATAACACCATAACATTTCTAATTCTTAGTTTTGACCCAAGGGACAAAAGCATTTTAATACTTTGCTCATACAAGCACACAGAAAACCTGATCCTGCAGCCCATGCATACATGCGACTACCACTGAAGTCAATTACAGGTCTGTGAGCACAAGTGTTGCAGGATTGGGCCAAAGACAATAAAACATGCAATCACTGACAAAATTCTGGTCTTTACAGTGCTGATCTCTACTGTGTATTCTGTGCATTAAGTTGGATACCTAACTCACATTTATTCCTTTGAAAGTCTCCCCCTGAACTTCCATTGATATTAGTGAGATTCCAGCAGATAGACTTTGTGCAGAACATAGGAATATGGAATAGAAATCTGCACCAGGAATCACACCACTAAAATCTAGTTTGTTCTGGAGACATTTGCCCTTGTAAAAAGAAGAGGAGTACTTGTGGCACTTTAGAGACTAACAAATTTATTTGAGCATAAGCTTTTGTGAGCTACAGCTCACTTCATCAGATGCATCCGATGAGATGAGCTGTAGCTCAGGAAAGCTTATGCTCAAATAAATTTGTTAGTCTCTAAGGTGCCACAAGTACTCCTTTTCTTTTTGCGAATACAGACTAACATGGCTGCTATTCTGAAATTTGCCCTTGTGTATAGTATATCTATGAACTCCTTCACAGACACACATACAAATTCAGTGGGGCAGATCAGAGATGGAGTGCCTGTGTCACTGTCCAAAGTGCTGAAAACAGGATCCATGCCATTCAAAGTAACTTTTTTGAGGAAGCGTGAGATAAATTCTAGGCAAAGTTGGTAACACAATGGGAAGACCAATTTTTCTGTGACTGAAACAATTGTGACTTTAGAGACTAACAAATTTATTTGAGCATAAGCTTTCGTGAGCTAAAGCTCACTTCATCGGATGCATTCCTGGATGTCCATCTGTTTGCAATACATCCGATGAAGTGAGCTGTAGCTCACGAAAGCTTATGCTCAAATAAATGTGTTAGTCTCTAACGTGCCACAAGTACTCCTTTTCTTTTTGCGAATACAGACTAACACAGCTGCTACTCTGAAACCTGTCATTGTGACTTTGACATCGACTTCAGTGGAGCATGTTTGAGCCCTAAAGCATATACATTGGGAATTTCTGGCTCATCCAGGGGAACGTATGTTGAAACCTAGTTATTAGACAGAGTTCCATAGAACCCAGCTGAAGTCAGTTAGCTAGAATAGTCACCTATAAAATGTAGGGTTAAGTCCTTCTCACAAATAGATGGTTTTGTTAACAAGGCCAGATATCTCTCAAGCTTTCTTAGATATGGTTGCCACCTGAGCATTGTATTCATGGTTTGCCATCTCATTATATTTGTCTCGTGAAAATTCAGAGCTATCATTCAATAATTTGCTCTCTATCATACTGCCTCAAAGCATTCTGATCAATGAAATATCATTTCAAATCTTATTTACGAATGTGCAGGACATTATCAATGACATCCAGAAATTTTGAGCAGTGTTCTGCAAACCCTGATCATTTTACTTGAATTATTAAAAAAAAAATCACCCTTGCAACAAAAAGCTCTAACATTCTATAGCTAAACAGTAAGTATCTTATCATCTCTGTTTGATTGAAATTTCTTCCTAATGAGGATTTTTTGTACAGTTGATCAGTCAATATCTGTCCCTAATGTGAAGGAACTGCCCAAAGGCCTTACCTTTCAATTAAATGAACTGACTATGAAGCAGATTCTGCGTTGGTTACAACTTGCAATAAAGCTCAGGAGTAAGATATTACTGGCAAATATTAAGTGTTATATCTGATGAATAAAATGGAAAAGGCATTGGAGATGTCTGAACATTTGCCCTGGATTCTTCCAGAGTAGTCTGTATATCCTTCGTTCCTTTGCAGCTCTCAAGCATAGCAAAGTTGCAAAGCATAATGAACTCTGCACTATATCTTGATGTGTGCAATGTACTATTTTTCTGACTGAATTATATAAGGAGCAAGGTGATCTATCTGATTTTCTTAATACTCCTAGCTCTGCTATAACTTGCAGTAAATGCATTGTGCAAGTCCCTTAGTCTTTCTGGGACTCTGTTTCCCCATCTATAAAATGGGAATAATAACATATTATAAGAATACATATCTGTAGGGTGTTGAGGATGAATTAGTTATCATTTGTATAGGGCTTTGAATATATAATGTGCAACATTATTCATATTATTTTGTTAATTGTATTCCATTGTAAATAAACTGTTGTGTGTATTAGTATCACATTTCATGTACATGCTAAGTCATAATCATGTCACTTGTTGCCTTTCACAATAGTGAATGAAACTTTAATTCTCTTTGTCTGCTAATATGAACATGTCGTTCAATCATACACAGTCCCTCTTTACCCATTCTTACGACAATACTCATGGATGGTCTTAAACCGAGGAAAAACTGTAATATCCAGATCTAAGATGGAAAGTCCTTGATTCTGTAACTAGCCTTCTTGTAGCCTCACATGGTTTCTCAGAAAGGAGCAAATTCTAAGCCCAGATCCTAGGCTGCAAAGCTGAGATGGGCATCGGGCACATGCATGCAGGTTAACAGGTGTTTCATGGAACCATTGCATGGCTGCTCCACAAAGGTTACAGCAGTCCCTAATGAAGCTATGTATTTATGTAAATGGAGGATTTCTATAGCAGTGGATCCTCCCATCTCTCCATGACTCTCCACTGGCCCAACCATGCCCCATCCCTACACCCTGCCTGCATAATCCCACGTCCACCTCCCTGAACAGTAGGACCACACCGGTTCCACTGTCAAGAGGCCCTCTGCAGATAATGAGGCAGGAGCAGCATTTGGCCCAGCATATGAAATATCCATCCTTGTTCAGAGATCCCTGGGAAAGGATCCAATCTGCTGTGATAAGCAGGCATGAGGTGATGAATTAAAGATGGTTTATTTGCCAGTTTAGCTTTAACTTTCCTGGCAGGTGTGGGTTTAAGGCAAATTGGTGATGTTATTTTGATTGAGTTTATTGTTGGAGAATTTCCAAGGTGTTTTTCATAATGCTCAACTAGAACATACAATTTTTTTAAAAAGTCTTCCATATATATGTACGAAATGTATAACAATGAACACTTATCTAAATACACAGTTAGCAGAGAGGGACAAACTTAGAGGTTTTGAATTTCATTTTGGAGGAATGGGCAATCTTACAAGCTCAGTCATGGGCTTCCTAGGTGACCTTGAAAGTGCGTCTCTCTGTGCCTCAGTTACTTCATCTGTAAAATGGGCATATGAATACCTACCCACGGGGGGGATAAGAAGCTTAATTAATTAGGGCTAGACTGTACTCAGCCCTAAGTGGGTGTTTAATCGGGGAGGAGAAATATAGAACTTCCCTGGCTATTTGTCCTCGTGGAGAACCCAGGCTTGGGTGAGTTCCTACTCTCAGAAGAGTATAAGGACAGTGTGATCTTATTACCTCCGCAAAATACATTGGACAGTCTTGGTCTATGGCTGCACCAGCCAAAAAAGCCAGTAATTATGGGAAGAGACAGAGGAAGGGAATGAACACTGCAGCCTATGAAATGAATTCTTCCTGGGCTTCTTAAAATTCCAGGAATCATTGCACCTGCCTGAGGCACAGGGCTTACCATTGCTCCTGCTGGAGCAGCCTTCCTCTGCATAGAAGTATTGGGGCTTAAAAGCATGACAGAGCCCTTTATATTTGAAAGGCACAGTGAGATTATTGGATGGAAGCTGCTATCTATATATGAAATACAAACACAATTAGCTTATGTTGCAAAACCATAAGTTATTTTTTGGTTTTGGTAACCCCAGACTGGGCTTGTTCCTATTCAGAGTCCGTTTATCCCAAAGTTCCAAGAAGGGGTAAAAAGAAAAGGAGTACTTGTGGCACCTTAGAGACTAACAAATTTATTAGAGCATAAGCCTTCGTGAGCTACAGCTCACTTCATCGGATGCATCCGATGAAGTGAGCTGTAGCTCACGAAAGTTTATGCTCTAATAAATTTGTTAGTCTCTAAGGTGCCACAAGTACTCCTTTTCTTTTTGCGAATACAGACTAACACGGCTGCTACTCTGAAAGAAGGGGTAAGGTTATCTTAGTATCTTTCCATAAAGTGCAATATTTAGCTGATATCTATAACTGCTCTTGTGGAATTGCCAGGGTCTATGATATAAATCTAATGCAAGAGTCTTTTTAAGAAACTGATTTTTGACTCAATGGACCGTAACAGCTTTTAAATCAATGATTATCTAGGAACTCCTAAAACTGCAGATAATTTAGCTGCTGTACACACATATATTGTCTATTCTGTTCTCATTGAGTTGCACATAAATAATCTATATTTGTCTGGGTTTTGACTATACAAGTGGTAAAGTGTGGATTATACCAATTGTTTTTCCAGTCAGTTCAGTAAAATGTTTGGACACCACTCTCCTTCGGAAGGGGGTTAAAGGATACCGGAGAGGTTCTATATCTCTTGTTGACTTCAGGTTCTCTGCAACTCCTAGAATGTGCTCAGCACAGGTCTGGTCCCAGTATGCCTAAGAAGTGAACTATTTGTGACAATGTAGAAATTTTCTTCTCCATATTATACAATAACGAATGTTAGCATAACTTGTATTGCTTTTTCATCACTTATATATGTTATTCAGGAGGTTTTGGCTTGGTGTCATAAGCATCAGGCTCGGAATGCTGGGTCTCAAGAACCACAGGTTCCAAAATCAGCAGGGATGATTCAACTCTTCAACCTGCTGAAACAGGTGAATTGAGTTCCCATGAAGTTTACTTCATGTGGGTCATTTAGATGAGACTTTGAGAGGTTAGGTCCTTTCTGTTCTACATGGATAGCAAAGATCCCATTACAGTTTTCATAAGACCAGGTTTTGCCCCAGCATCTTTAGGCAACATTTGCTCTTCCTCCAATACAGGTCTGTGAGTTTGCTTCTGATTGTAAAGGATGATGGATACATGTTTAATGGGGCAAAGTGAAGGAAACAACCTTCTAAGTTGTTGATTGGGTAGAGTGCAATATAAATTGACTGTAGATTTCATGGGCTTTTAATATCTGGGTTGATGGTTGCTTATTTTATAAACTTTTACTACTACACAGTATAGTACTGTAAATATAGGAAATAGACTAGTGCATGCATTCATGGGGAGGGGATAGCTGTGCAGACTTGTAATAAGTTTCTGACATAATATCACCTCCTCATACCTGTGCAATATTATACATAATATGCTAAGACCATATGACATGCCTACTAATCCCTTTTTCCTGGACTTAGTGTCACACTCCAAACCACAGAGCAGCTTCAGACGGATGGCATTTTACAATAATAAACCCACCTAGAAATGTTTTCTCCTTCCTTCAAAAATTACTCCATCCTGAAGACCAGCACAGGTCAAGTTCAGCCCAGGTTCCATAAATAAAAGTGTCAGAAATTAAAAGGTCTGTTTTCTCACAACCCCACAGGGCTAGAAAAGAGAACTTTATCCTATTTTGAAGGGAGCTGTTAGCCTTCCAGTGGGTCACTTCAGGTCCTGGAAAGGTCTGAGACGTGAGACTTGTAAAGTCATTCCATTTGTAGGGATAGAAAGGTTATTTTAGATCATTTTTGGAGGTGTTTCATATTTGCTACTTTTAATTTTTCTCTCATTCTGAGCCCTTGACATTGTGACTCCTAGTGATTAAGGCACTTGGCTTTATTGATGAAGGAATATGAGAAAAAGTTAAATAACATAAGAATTTAAAACTCTCTAAAGCATTCTTAAAATAGCTTTCTCATGCCTTCTGTTGCATAAACACAGAACAAATCATAGTGGAGTGGGATGTCCAAAATAACTTGCTCATGAATTCTACACTCGTGAGTAATGCATCTATCCCAAACTCATGCTGATGAACTCTTTAAACTATTCTACACCACCAAACATTCTAATTGAAATTAAAGTTGCTTTCCTTTTGCTGGTAATTGACATTTGATTCCAGTTGGATATTACAAAGGAAACAATTGAAGAACTGACAAATACAGAAGATTTTGTATATAACTGCAATTTAAAATATCCCCTTTAATTATTTAACAATTTGCAATAAATAAATAAGAGCTACCATTTGTAATGTTTATATCATAAAACACCCTAGACTTTGGTGGTGGTTTGAAGCCTGCACTGATCCATCTTTGGTTAAGGAAGGGGGTTTTGCTGCTCAGATAAAATAAGGAAAGAGGCAGCCTTAAAATGTATCTGACGGTGGAAGTATCCATTATAGATGACTGCTGAAGGTTGAAATTAGTCTGCCCATGCTGGAGGAATAATTTACCCACAGAGACAAACAACTGTTCTCTGTGTTCCTGGTCCCTTTTCTTCTGTCTCTGCACAGACATGTTGCCACCCAAGTAGGCCCCAATTCAACAAAGTACTTAAGCACTCCATTACTTTAAGCACCTGCTTAAAGTTAGCCATCTGCTTAAATACCTTGCTATATCAGACTGCTGGGCAGATGCACTAGAATGTTAAATGCAAGTCTGGTCCAGCCTAATCCTACAACTCTTCCTGCAAGTGTTATGCTTCTTCAGTAAGTGGTCTGGGGCATGGCCCATGGTTAACAACTCTATTCCTCTGACAAACAGAACTTTCTACTGCAAAGGCAAAGCTTGTCTGTGGGGGAACTAACTCCCACAGGAGCTAAGAAGTCTCCAAGTCTAAATTGCACTCTTCCAACTTGCTTTCTCTAATAGAAACACAAAGCAGCATGGGCCCTTTTATAACAAACAAAATAACTTTCAAAATATTCTACTGCACACACACACATACTGTGGAGAGGATGAGAGAAAGAGCAAACCCTATGTTTGTCAGATCACTTAATTAACTTCTTGAAGATGCTCAGATACTGTGGTGGTGAGAGTGGTACAAGAACCTGAATAGACTAACCCAGAATATCTTGCAGCTGATAATTCTCCAAACATATAAAGTTGGTATGGCTTATAGTACTGCATCATAGAGCAAAGATGATATAACATGTAATCTCAAAATCACATGGTGCAAACATGTTCCATGGCTCTACAGAAATGTTTCTTTATAAAAATAAAATTGCAAAAACAAACAAACAAAAAAACCCCACAAAAAAGAGAATGTATTTGGATAAGACAAACCATCAGATAAATCACTTTGCAGTATAACACAAGGCTAAACCTAAAAATAAGCAATTACTCTCAATCACATCAAGCAACTATTGCAAACATCACAGTTACACAAGTTATTCATGTGTAGATTAGCCAATTAATTTTGAATGGAAACACTAATGAAATGATGATTATGTATTTAAACCACAATGATAACAATCCAGTTCTAGAAACACAAATTAAATAAACAAAATTAGGTGACGCATGGAGCTACCCTGATTTACACTGGCTGACGATGGGGTCCATTGTGCCCACATCCTGTTGTAATGGATGTAAAAATAAGAACGGTGTTTCCTTAGCCTGATAACAAAAGAGACCTGAAATGGGAAAAGAAAAAAAGGATGGAGATGTACTTTTTTTTTTTTGCTTCTTTATGATATATAAAAGAGGACTGCAAGATCAAGGTTTCTTTCGACAACAACAGAGGAGTCTGTCCCCCTGCTTTTTACATTAATAATTCAGGTCTCATCTACCCTGAAAGACTTCATGGACAACTGGAGAACTAGTAAAATTATGACAGGTTTCAGAGTAGCAGCCGTGTTAGTCTGTATTTACAAAAAGAAAAGGAGTACTTGTGGCACCTTAGAGACTCTATACCAAGGGAGTAAAAACTGAATAAGAAGGGGTGTCCTTTTAGTACAGCCAGTTAAAACGCTCTTTTGGATGGGGAGTTTTGAAACCTGTTTAACTCAAACACTGAGGAAAAGGGAGCCTTTGTAACAGATTTAGCACCTCTGCCCTTTCAATTAAGAGCAGAGAGAGCACCCAATCCACATTTTTAGTCATCTGAGGGACACTGCCAGCAACACAGGGGCGATCAGACTTGATTTCTAAAGTGAAAAGCAAGCAGAAGGTGGAAACACCCCACTTGCCAGGCTGCCTTCCCAAAGAAACAAATAAAAAAAGGGCATAAGCCTGTATCGCCGTCCGCCTTCCCCTTTTGCAGGCTGCCTTTAAGTGAAAAAGATGCCTATGTGCACAGAAGGTGCTCATAAACAACTAATGCCAATTGCTGGCATCCCCTTCCCCTCTCCTTCCGCAGATATGCCTTTCAGTTTAGTCATTTCTGTATCTATCTTGGGACTTTTTCTGAATGCAGTCATTTATTTGCAGGACTTTGTAACTATAGTGAAACTACAGGGGCCAAACTATATAATATATAGGTGACCAAGAAATGTAATATACATTTTCACTGGGGACTTCATTAGTTCCAGTCTAATGAATGAGGAAGCCATTCAGATACTACCGTGATGGGCAACGGTGCAACCCTCTAAATTGGATATTTAAATTTGTCTCTAGTTCTATCCCTACCATGATTGTTACAAGCACATAACTCAGTAATACCAGAGCAGCATTTATTGCAACATGCTGTATGAGCAATTCCCATTCTGTTCTATCACTCATCATGGTCTGAAAAAAGTTACATAAATTGAAGAATATCTGTTCGAGATTGTAGCTGTCGCAGATGAAAAGATTACATTGCTGGATCAGTGTAATCCATTTGTGCGTTTATAGACCCCAAATTTTCCAGGGATGACATAAATCCTCAGGCTGTCCCTGGCTACAAGAGTTTGCTTAAAAAACTCACATTGCTGGACAGCTCCTTATTGTGAAAGGAAGGTTATACCTGTTTGTTCCATGTACTTTCAATGAAAGCTAGATTCAGAATGAGTCAGATTAGTTTTTAAAATGAAAGGACCCAGGAAAAGGAATTTTACATTTTGGAGTCACTGAATCGTTTAAAGAAACATCTTCCTCCTCACCCATCCCATTCTCGAATCTACAGCTGAAAAATTGATTTTCCTCTTCTTATATGCCAGACTAGATGTTCATTATAGGTCCTCACATTTATTTCAGATTTTCAGAATAGTACTTGGTTTAAGTGGGTGGGATACTTTGTATTTATTTTTTCCTTCAGAATGTTAATCCAGATTATGGATTCAGTTGTGAATTGAGAACCATATCAGATTACCAGTCTAAAACCCACATGGGTAATTCTTTTCTCGGCAGCTTGGGCAACATCGATACTATTCTGTGCTTAATAAATCTTTCAAGTATAATGGAAAATGCAGGGCCCAGAATCTGGTCCCAATGGTTGGGTGGCTCAGGCCATAAGCAGACATGTGCCCTACCTCTTGATGAAGTCAAATGGCAAGCCTCTCCCACGGCATTGTTCAGCCTGACACACCCCAAAACCCAGCACTTGCTTTATCTCTATTTGGTCATCTATTTTCATGCACCCATCACCATTGCACCTAGGCGCTCTGAGACAAGAGTATGGTTCACTGTCGGGGCTGCTTGGCAGCCTACAAGCTAGCCAGTTGCTGTGTTCTGATACCCATGCTGGGAAAAGACAGACAAAGAAAACCCGGTGCATGCTGCCTGCCGGTGAGCGCAGAGACAGCCTGTCCTTTAAGTGCTGTAGACAGTCGGCCCTATTTCCTACATAAGATTGGCATATCCCGTATGATAAACAAAACTGATAGAGAATTTGATTTAGTTCTTTTTAAAATAAAGGTTTCAGAGTAGCAGCCATGTTAGTCTGTATTCGCAAAAAGAAAAGGAGTACTTGTGGCACCTTAGAGACTAACAAATTTATTAGAGCATAAGCTTTCGTGAGATACAGCTCACTGCATCCGATGAAGTGAGCTGTAGCTCACGAAAGCTTATGCTCTAATAAATTTGTTAGTCGCTAAGGTGCCACAAGTGCTCCTTTTCTTTTTTTTAAAATAAAGTATTTGTTTTTCCTTATTAATCTTGATCCACATTCTGATTGTACCATATGTTTTTGTCTACACTGTATTTCCCATTCACAGTTTATGCCTATACCTATATCCCTCTACATATCCTCCCTTCAACCTGCCTGTTCTATATACATGCAGTTCTCCCTACATATTCTTCCCTTCAACCTCCCACTTCTGCGTGCATGGATATTCCTTATTTAGTCCTTTTTAATCTGCTTTCACACAATGTTGGCATATACTGCGAAAGAACTAGAACTATTTCCCCCCTGCAATACAACCTGTATTTTCTCTCACTTCTCACTCCCTGTTCTCAGTTAGAAGTCACTGATGATCAGGTATTGTTAAGGCTTTTCAAAGAACTCGTGGGAAAATAAATGCACTACTTGCTGCAAAACCTTTACATCTTCAGATGAAAGGCCTGTTTTAGCTCAGGGCACACACCCTATTCCTAATTCTCATTCTGCTGTGTCGTTGCAGGCTTGGCACTCCGGCCGTGAGGCCTATTCTGACAGTATGAAATAATGTTTACAAGACGACTCCTGTTAGGAACAAAGGCCAGAAATTGCAATGCCTCTGAACACAGTTCGCCCCGTTCAACCAGCCATATTTTATAAAGAGGGGCCAATTCAGTGCGACTGAAGGCGGGACCGTAACTGTCTTGATCTCTGCACTTTCTTCCTTCTGATCGAATTCACGACGTTAAAAGCGAAGTCCGCCCAGTGTAGTGCTCTTCTAGCAGAGGTCTTTTTTAAACGCTCAGTTTAAATGAGATAGTCGTGTGCTGATGCAATTCTCCTGTCCCCTGTACACAAAACTTGTGCTGGTTTTACAAATATAGAATTAAGATGGATCTTGGAGAAGGACATTTTCCCCCTTATAGCCTTGTAAAGTAGCAATGGATTTGCTTCCGTTCTGTTTCTCATACTGGAGTTGCTACCGAAATATGGGGGATGCCAACAGAGGGCGCTATGCGCTTTAGTTTTGTACTAGAGATAGCTGAAGCGGGACTGGAACAGTCATAGAAGGCTTTTGTTTAAAAAAAAGAAAAAGAAAAAGTGTTTTTCACATGAGCCGAAGTTCTTGAAATATCATTTAAAGCGAGAGAATTCGGTCCGGAGTGACGGGAGGGACGCTGAGGTAATATGTACAGACAACTTGCAGCTTTTCTCTTTCTTCTGACCTGTTCTCCCAGGAGGAGACCATACCAACGTTAAAGTTGGACAATCAGGACGACATCATCGAATGAAAGTGAAGGAGCTGCACGCTTTGGAAATAGGGGACCAGACATTATGTGCTGCAAAGACCCTGAGAAATAAACTGGTCAATCTAAAGGGGAAGTATATACAAAAATAGAGGTGTCCTGACACGTAGTTTTAATGTCTACATTTCTTAGATGTACTACATCAAATATCCTTGTGAGGGCAAAATACCAACCGGTCCAGTAATTCCCTGCCCCAGATTCTGAGTCTGTAAGGATAAAGTCTTTTTCACTAAAAGCATCAAAGGTACAACTTTTTCTGGTGGACTAGAGCTCCGGACTAGCACTGAATGCATCCAACCCGTGGAATCAATGATGTATTTTATTCTAAAAAAGTCACTATACACAGATCATGATTTTATTCTTTTATTGCTGGACAGAAGATTACAATGACGAGACGTCAGTATTTTGAAATCGAATGGACACGTGGGGCAAACTTTGTTGGAGTTTCTCAGAATAAGCATAGCATCATTGATTCCAAGGTACAGAAGCTTTCTAATTGCTTTCTAATTGCAGGAAAGATTATTGCAATATCATTTATATGAATATTGTCTGTGTATGTTCATAAAACCTACATATCCGTATAATATCGAGACAGATATTCCAGTAGAGGAAACTATGTTTAAACATCTTCAGGACACAAGCTAGAATGTAACTGAGATTCATGAAAATCCGCAGAAAACTATGCTCAGAAAATGCCTGAACACAACATAAAATTGGGTTCTTTTAAATGGTGTTATTTTAACAGAAGTTTTTTTATAGGAAATCAAGCCAGCAAATTTTGTAAACTTAAAAATCCCACTCCAAATTAACCATTCATATAAAAAAAGTACAATGTAGTTCATCTGGTCTTAATTTTTAAAAAGTGCCAGTTGTAGATGCCAAGTCAAACACAAAGGTAGCAAAGGGAAAAAAGAAAAGAACTCGTAAGAGTGCCCAGCAAAGGAGTAAACGCTGTGGGGTTTACTTCGGATTCTACCAGATCAGCTTTCGTATCTATTTGTTACCATTTCCACTTGAACTATTTAAATAGATGACAAATAATGTTCGACCCTGCAGGTTAAAAGCTATTGGCACATTGGGCAAAATTTGAAGTGAAGTGTCAACAAAAAACTGCTGGTTTTGGCGTATAAACACAAGAAGCGATCTTCCAAAAAAGTACTGGCCGTGTGAACGTTGCTGGTTTTTCTCCCATTGTAAAAAATTAATTGCGAACAATAGCCTAGTTCTTAAGAAACGTTGACAATAGGTTTGTTACAGCGCTACCTGTCCCAAACTCTGTTGTGTTCTACTTCAGAACATAGGTGTGGCTAGGAAATATTCGTAAAGGGAAAAGTGTAGCGTCTGCTATCAAACTGATAATCATCTGTAAATAGGACCCTTAAAGTATATAATCCAGATCATACTTTCATAGAAATATTTGTTAAAAGTGTTTTAAAACCAAACTACACTCTACAAATTACCTGTATTAAAAGAACTACAGACTTTTCGGCTTCCCTCATTGTTAGCCCTATATGTAACAGGTTGCCGTGCTCAGTATCATCTATCTATCTAATCTATATCTATCTAAAATAACATAACATAGTTAATATAATAAGTGCCATAGCTCTATAATAGACTTGTAGCCAATATTTTTTTCTGAAAGGAGGATTTTTGTTAATCTAAAGACAACGTTCTGATCTATTGATAAAGGTCAATTTGTCAATGTATTTTGGGTGAGTCGAGGACACCGGTTTAAAATCCGTGTCTACACAGCTGGGTGGGAAGGCACAATAGTCCCCATTCCGCGGAACGGTGCGTCACCTTCCTGTGACACGTTTGGGCCAGGGATCTGTAGAAGCTCGGTTCCTGGGTGTATGTTGGAGACGCGGGTCAGCGATCTATGTGGGAGTGATACATTTGTGGGACAACCAGCCCGCCTAGATTGTTGTTTGGATTCATGTTTAATCTTCCTTCTGCCTTGGTTCTTCTGATGATCTCTCTCAGGGAATGACCACGGGCTGCCCCGGGCGATGCGTGCCCCTCTTCCCAGTCGGAGGGACTTTGGGATGGTTCTAGGAGGAGAGACAATGCATAGCTGAGCCTCTCCCCCTCCTCCCCCAACCACCCCAAATCCTACCCGCGCTAGCGGCGTTTTCCAAAGATCTCCAAGCCAGGGGGACCTGTGCAGCTGGGGAGGAGAAGATGGGGGGGGGAGAGAAAGGAGGAAGTGTGTGTGTGTGTGGGGGGGGGGTTTGTGGCCTGAGCGGTGAGATCCGTGTCATTTGCCTCCTGCGCGTCTAGTGGTGCTTTAGCAGAGCCAATATCCTTTTGTGCTAATAGCCCTGTCCTCATTTGCTGCCTAATTGGACTATATAAAGCCAATAACAGGCGAGCTCTGGGAGCCCGAAGCCAAAGCACCAAGTCTCAAGGGGTGGGGGGCGGAGGGAGGCGGCGGCCACCGCTGCGGCTGCTCGTGCGGCACGGGGCTGGGGCGGCGCGGAGCCCTCTCCTGTGGCGGGCCGCCTAATCCCATTTGCCATCGTGCGCGCCCAATCGCCGTCTGCGCCCCGCATTTCACCGGCTTGACATTTTGATTTCATCATTAGCATCCGGCGCCAGGTTGACGCAGCCGCGGCCGCCGCAGCCCGGCTCCGATCCTCCTCCCCGCGGCTGCCCCCGGGCCCGGGCTCTGTGGGTCTGAGTGTCCCGCGGGCCGAGCAGCCCCCCGCGGCCGCCCGCCCCGTGCGCCGAGGCGCTGCCTCCTGTCCTCGCCCGGCCGCCCGCCCCGCCCGCATTGGGCGCCCAGCGCCGGGGGCGGCTGCCGCTGCCGCTCGCGTGTCCTTAGAGGCTGGTTTAGGGTCTGAGCCGCCGCTGCCCTGCCAGGGACCGGGAGGAGGATGCCTGAGACGGGACCGGAGACCCCCAGCAGCCAGCCGCCGCCGCCGCCGCCGCCCAAGGAGTCGCCTTTTTCCATCAAGAGCCTGCTCAACGGGGACCACCACAAGGCGCCTCCCAAGCCGCCCCGAGCGCTCTTCGCTCCGGCCGCCAAGGGGGCTCTGGATGGAGCCGGCTTTTCCCTCTCCCAGGTGGGCGACCTCACCTTCCCCCGCTTCGAGATCCCGGCTCAGAGGTTTGCCCTGCAAGCGCACTACCTAGAGCGGTCCCCGGCCTCCTGGTGGTACCCGTACACCTTGACCGCCGCGGGAGGCCACCTGCCCAGGCCCGAAGGTACGGAATGAGTCTGTCTGTCTGTCTGTCTGTCCGACCCCGCGAGCGCGGATCAGAGATGCCCAGCTGGGTGTCTCATCTCCCGGGGCAGGAGCGAGGGCTCGCTCTCCCCACGCGGCTACCCCTGAAAACAGGATGGTTTGGTAACTGCTTTCCCGGCACCGTTAAGTGGCCCCCAGCAGGCTCCTCTCTGGCGGGGGGGGGGGGGGGAGGTGAAGGTGCCAGGGAGGCCCCGTGGTGAGACAAGCGTCTCTTCCTTTGCCCTTTGTGGCTTAAGTTTGCAGCGAGGCATCAGGCTGGTTCCTAGGGCCTGGGTGCGTTTGCGGCTGGTGACAAAAGTGCGGTGTGGTTTTGGTTTTCTTTAGCTGCAGAGAAATCTCTCCTGCGAGACTCCTCCCCGGCCTCGGGCACGGACAGAGACTCCCCGGAGCCCCTGCTCAAGGCTGACCCGGACCACAAGGAGCTTGACTCGAAAAGCCCCGAGGAGATCATACTGGAGGAGAGTGACTCGGAGGAGGTGAAGAAGGAGGAGAACGGGGAGGACTGGAAAGGCAGGGAAGACAGCCCGGAGAAGAAGCCCTGCCGAAAGAAGAAGACTCGCACTGTCTTCTCCCGGAGCCAGGTGTTCCAGCTGGAGTCCACCTTTGACATGAAGAGGTACCTGAGCAGCTCGGAGCGGGCCGGGTTGGCAGCATCTCTGCACCTGACAGAGACCCAGGTCAAGATCTGGTTTCAAAACAGAAGAAACAAGTGGAAAAGGCAGCTGGCCGCGGAGCTGGAGGCTGCCAATCTCAGCCACGCTGCAGCCCAGAGAATAGTGCGGGTGCCTATCCTCTACCATGAGAACTCCACCGCCGAGAACGGCACCTCGGCTGCCAACGTGCCCGTCAGCCAGCCCCTCTTAACATTCCCTCACCCCGTCTACTACTCCCACCCTGTAGTCACATCAGTACCACTCCTGCGACCCGTCTGAGAACTGACCCCATTCAGCTTTCTGGTGCCGCAGTGGGGAGGGGGTGGCTTAAAAAAATCACCAAACCTCTAGGTCAGGAGAGAGGCCCGAGGAAACGGAGCAGCTGTAAATGATCAGTAATTTTTGTAAGTACTCAAATGATTTGTGCACTTCATCAAGCGAATATTTGATGCTCTTTTTTTAATGGGTGGTTGTTAGGAAGTTGGGGGAAGGGTGGGGGGGGGGAGAAAGACCCTAAAAATAAAACCAGAGTTGAAGTGGAAACTTGTAGAGAACACTAGAATTGTTACATCTTTTGTAAACGTGAACAAAATATTGCGCTGATCTTTGTGGCTTTAGTTTTATTTTTGTAAACAACAATAAATAAATGATCACGGTTTACTCCTCCATATATGCCAAATCAAACGGAAAATGGAATTTCTTTTCCTTTCATGCCTTCCCTTCTTTCTCAAACTTGTTAATCCTCGTGGTTCTATTACAACTCAAAGACTCCACCAACCATGGCTTTTAATTTAATCAGACCTTTGTTCAAATTTGCCTGGTCACTTTTCCGTGTTTTGTACCCTTAGGTTTCTGTGATGGGACTTTATAACTCGAAAGAGATACAGCTAAAAAGGAAATGCTTAATTATATACACACTTTGGGTGATCCTTATTTATTACCATTTGTTTAGATTTAAAAACAATTGATTGTGGATTATTATTGTCCTTGGGGTTTTTTTTCTTTCATTCAAATGGTATTGCAGCATTAAGAAAAATCTGTACCCTTTTGTTTTCTTTTGTAAAACAAATACAAACAAAAAATTATTGTACTTTTGAACTGTGCAATATTGTACGACAATTCTTGAAGCACTGCTTTTATTTTAATGGTGAGAAAGGAGGTTTTTTCATTGTATAATTGCGTTCCTTTATGTAGTTAAAAAGAAGGAAGGAAAGTGAAAAGAGAGAGATAGGAGGGGGAATAAACACTAGTCCTGATTAAATAAATAAAAGAGGTTCAGTGTGCTGAGCGCTTTAAGTGAAGGACAATCAATCTTTGAAAAATGTTAACTTATTTGCTATTATGTACAGTTTTCTTGTAGAGTCCATGGGGTGTGTGGATTTTAATAGACTGAAATCGAGTGCTGTGTGGACACCTCCATTCTCTCTGTCTTTCCTGCTGTCTGCTCCCCTGTTGTAGGACAATTGTTTACTATCATCCCAAGGTGGTTTTTTGTTTGCTTGTTTGTTTGTTTTTGTTGACTCTCTAGTTCTGCCAGGAATCGATCCTCTTTTTAAAACAACCCATACTGTTATAACTGAATGTTGTGGTGGAAAAATAAATAAAACCCGTTCCTTATCATTTTTAAGTGTGGCTTTGGAAAATGAGACAGAACAGGTGTCTTTCCAACCTTCCCCATTTCCTCCTATTGTTAGACACACACACACACACACACTCCCTCCCACTGGCTCTCATTCCAGGAACTGGTGAGACAGAGGGCGCCTTGTTCTACTAAATGAACAACCACTTTGCTTACTCCCCTGTTGTTATCACGGGGAGGGGGATTCGAATTTAGCTTTTATACAAATATTGTCAGGGTCCGGGCTGCCGGCACTATGAGTGGTCTGCCGCTGTTTATTGGCCTTGCAGGCGTATGGTAGGTAGCAGGATACCTCCCGGAGTCATAAAGCTTCCTAGAAAACAGAAGTGTGCCAGCTGCACCCGCTCCCTCTTAACTTCAGCCCGGCGGGTATATTTCTGGCAGAGATGATGTATGTAACTGCTGGAACTGGAGGGGTTTAAACGCCCTTCGAATCAAAGGGAGCTGCCCAGCGACACTTCCAGGGCCGGTTCCCTGTTGTTGAAATAATAATTAGAGAGCGGGACAGAGGACATTTCTCTACCCAGGGCCAGCCCGGGAGGCTTTGGTGCTTTTGACAAACATCCTGGCTCGCGGGACTAGATGAAAACTCTCCCAGGTGGAATCAAAGCCTAGCGTTGCCCCGTGGCCGATGCTCTGTTCCCCGGAGCAGCGGCTAGGGGGTGGGGGTGCTCAGGTTTCCCACAGGGAAGGGAAATGTGGCTGGGGCAGCCCTTGGATTCCCGCGCTGCGCGGCTGCGGGGGAGCCCCTTGGCCCATGCGGTGACACCCCGCAGCCACCGCAAAGTTCACTCCCTGGACACTGAGCCCCGCAAGGCGGCCAGGAGAGAAACTTGCGCTTTATTCTCGGCTTCTCCGAAACACTGGAGGCCAGACGCGCGCACACCCCGCCTGGCTCAGCAGCACCCTGCCCCCAGAATTGCTGCGTGGGGTGACTCCTGCAGCAGCAATGGCTGTAGCCCGGGGGGACTTTTCTCCCCCGGGAGGTTATCAGCGAGGGGGGTGTCAGCCCGTGGCAGGCAGCGGCAGCAGCAGCCGGGGTGCTCGGGTCGGGCAGCTTTCCTCTGCAAGCCGCGCTGATCCGCTCAAACTTCCGGCTTCAGCCACGCAGCCTTGCGGCGCATCCCAACTTCAGCACCGCTGGGCGGGGGCTGCTCGCCGCCTTCGCCCGTTTGCCTTGGGGCGGCCCCTGCGCTCGTTCCGGAGCAGAACTTCTCAGCCCAGTCCCTAGCGAGCAAAGCGAGCAGCTGCGAAAGCAAGAGCACCCCCTTCCCCTGGGCCGAGTGCGGGGGACCAGCCCGCCCTGGCGCTGGGGCACTGCCTCTCTGCAATCCTCTGCTGTCAGCAAGTTCTCCCCGCATGCAGCCGCCTATTCCTGCTTCCTTTGGAGAAGGTCACGTTTGAAGTTCACGCCTGAGAAGCGGCCCCGAATGTCTCTCTTGAGGATTTTGCTTCATCTCATGCGCTGGGCTGGCACTGCGTGCATCGTTATTATATTATTATTATTATTAATTATTATTATTATTATTAGTTCAGACTGGAGAGATAGGATCGGTTCCCGTTTATAGAAAACTGCCCCGAATCAATGTGTGTGTACAGTGAGGGCAGGATTTCACAAAAGCCCCACTGAAAAGAGATAGTCGGTCATTTTCTTTGCGGTTTGGGAGCAAAAGCCTGGCATGTGTCGTGAATGAAAAATAAACAGAAATTCTCAGTCAAAATATGCTGTTCCGTGTGTCACCTACAAACAAAGTGATGCCTTTTGCTGTTTGCAATACTAACTTTGGGGCAAGTCAATAGCAGCCCATTAAAAAGCATGTTGTAATAGCAAATACATCCTGGGATTTCACAGCACGATGGCACGATGTTATCAAACGCCAAGAAATAGTTTATTTGTGGTCAGTGCCTAGAAAACGGTTATTAACTAACCCAGTTTTCCCTAAGTCGAGAAATGACTAGTTTGTTGCAAACACAGGTCGTCCTCTGTATTTCTTTTATCTCCTCAGCTCCTACACCTGCTGCATCCATCAACACTCCAGTGGAAGCATCACCGTGGAATTCATAAGAATATAATTGCAGCAATAAAATGACAGTCCTTGTCTAGCATGCACGAAAGCATCAAACAAGAAGGACTGAGTTTAGAAATACACAGGCCAAAACTCCTGAACAAAAAAAATGTAAAAGAGGACAAATGCAGGTATATCACGCTGCCTTTGCTTGCACCTTGTGGCTTAACTAGGTCCAAGTATAATCAAAAGCCATTTTTCCTTTACATTTTATACTTTAAATTGAGTAAATACTTAAATTATACTTCCATTGAGTGAGATTCGCAATAACGTGCCAACACCTCATCTTTCAGGCGAGCAGCTTTGTCCTTTCATCGGAGCCTATTAACCAGATTAACCCGGCTCTGGGAGGATTTTCTGGTGTGGTTAGAACATGCTAAGAGTTTGCTATTTGGGCGTTTGGAAATTCACACCACAATCTTTTAAAACTAACTGCTACTCATAAATTACATTTACTCCAACGTTAAGGGAAGTGATTGCTTAAATCATTCCTGCGATTAGCAAAAATGATTCCTCCTGTAACTTTTCCTGGTGGTTTTGAATAGTTGACAACCCTCTAGTAAAGTCCTACACTGATCTGCAAAATATACAATGGAGAAAGGCTCCCGGGTAAACAAGAGGTAAAGCCCTCTTCGCTTTCTTTCGAAGCAGGGCCAAATTCCTAGAGGAAGCACGTCTCACCATTTGGCGGTGGTGGAAAGTTTCTTGGGAACTAAAAGCAAGTACTGCACTTTAAAGGATTTAAAACAATCACTTTTCAAATAAAGTAAGAGACTGTTTGGTCTCAGGGTTTATGTAATTCAAAGAAAGTTGCTTCATTTCTTAATCTGTAGCAACTGCATCACCACTTCTGTTTATTGCTGCAGCTGTGCTCTGCAAATCTGTGCCTTTGTTTGCAATTAAAGAGATACATAGTTCTTCATATCCACTGTTTTGAGCGTGGCTGAACAGAACTAGCTTTAGTGTTTGTATTAGAAACATACATGTATTTCTTTTATTTGGTAGTAAATAGAGACTTTCTGTGTATAGCAAACAGCCGAGAGAAAGATATAAACTTCTCAACCACCAGATTATTGGATTCAGAAGTCTTTCGCCTCTTGAGAATTGAAGTTGAGATTAGAATCCAGACTAGGTTGAGCAAGCGATTGATCGGTGCCCATCTCCAGGCAACTGTAGACGTCTATTGAAGAAGTTTAAGAGGTTGGTATTTTTTGCTGCAAATTATGTAATGCATGCTATCTGGTAATGTCCCCTTCTGCTGGAAATAGGCATGCCTAAAAGGTAATACGATGAAGATGCAGAGGTAAGAATGTTGAATCAGATTATAGAGGAAAAGGGCTGTAAAACAAATACACCTATTCTCAGCTCCGAGTGAACTATTCATCTTTAAAATAATGGTGGGGGATACATGTTTTTTTTCAAATATGCTGCAAATGTCTTTGTAATAATCACTTTACTCTATCGACTTAATATAGTGTGCAACCGGAATGAGAAGACCATTAAGAGCATTAACAGATTGGTACAGCATAATGCTTCAGTTCATATTGATCGTGAAACCTCTGTAAAATATTGTTTCAAATGAATCTATTGTTCATGTGCTCTTTCGTCAGTGTTGATGACCTTGGTTTGTTCTCAAACATCCAAATTAGCCTTTCATGGCTCCAATCTGATTAGCAACTTTGCAAAACAGCAGTGGGGCCGCAGGACGGACGGAAAATAACAGGAGCCGTGTATCCTGCCAAACAATATTCCTTGGCAGTTTTTAGATTAATGGATTCATATTTGGAGCAGCTTCTCAAACAGCACTTAGTTAATGTGATCATTTCAATCCTCTACAGGTTTTTTTTTCCTCTACACTGCCCGTAACACTGCGCTTTGCTGTATTATAGCACAAAGTCCTGCATTTCAGAATGAATCTCTATCATCTCGCTCTTTCTTTAAAATCCACACCCACATCTGCATCCTTTCATTATACCATCAGGACACCTTACATCAATAGCATTTAATAAAAGGCATGGTTAAGAGAATATAAAATAGTACACACATATATGACAGAATAATAAGGGATAGAAGTTAAACAAGTAGGAGGAGATTAAAAAAACAGTTAAATACACATGTTCTGATTTGCTTTTCACCTGTGTGTGGAAAGAATATTGACTAATCCAAGAACTGCAGTCCGGGAATATATCCGTCCCCCTTACTGAATAGTTTAAATAGATGAAAAATGCCTTTAAGTATTTGATCATTGCTTTTTATACATATGCCTGAAAGTTACATAATTAGCAGGCAAAACGAGTTCGATGAATATTAACAAGAAGAAAAGAGTATGGATCCAAATCATGCAGTCCTCACTCACACAAAACTCCCCACTGAGTTTGGCCTCAGTAGGTAGACAGAATTGCGGGATTCTGCCCTCGGTGCATAGGGAGCGCTGCAAGCTTGTGTCTTCCAGGGTGAAAGCAATACAAGTCGAGGTAAAGGGGACGGGGAGGTTACGCGGTACCTTTGCTGACTGTTAAGAGTTACTCCTGCATATTTCAAAGACCAAATCAACCAGTCGCAAGTTTGCCTCTTTACCAACATAAGCCACTTTAGCTTTGATTTAGACTGCCTTGTCTTTAGTCTTTATAGTGATAAAAGGGGGTAGAGGGGAATATTTGTTGTATTGACTGCCCACCTTCCCCCACATCACATGTGTGACGCCAAATATATAGGCAGGTGCCATCATCCAGGCATTCCCGCTGACTTTGAACGTGGCAATTTGATGGGACTAAAAACTCCGCTTCTCTGAGGTTTGGTCACCTGGTCTTGCCTCTTCTGAGCTCTAATATTTTAAATAAATATAAAGAATCTCTTGCTCTCCTAAGCTCTATTCGCTTTCATGATGGAGTGGAACCATCAGATTTTCATCAAAGTTCTATTAAGTGAAACATAGGTTGCAGGGCAACCTCTGATTGAAACAGTTTAAATTTTAATTGTGTTTTTAATTTGACATATAGTTGCAGAAAGGAATGACACTACAACGCCAAGGGGCGGTCGATTTTCTTAATTTCTCCCAGAGGAATTGATGAGTCTATCAGGCCACTAGATTGGAAACACATTAAAGCTCTCTGGTTAGGTTGTTAATTGGAACTTGATGGATAGGGGGCTTTGGATAGGCTATACTGATCCAATCTTCATGACTTTCTGTTTTCCAATAAATTACACAATTCATTTTCCAGCCACAGATTACATAAATTGTACACCTCTAGGGCTCTCTTTTTCAAATAGGGAGCCCTTTCCCCCAAAAGCCTATTGTGAGATGTCATTTGCACCAAGAAACGAGCAGCAGAGGCTCTTGAATGAAAATCGAAACATAATCAACGTTTATACTTAGAAAATTTATTGAGATCATTTTCTCTGGTATTTCCTTATTTTAAAGTTTGGACGCGCCATAGATCATAATCCACACGTGTAAAGGGGACTGTGTTTAATATTTATCGAAGCTTGATTCCAAGATCAAACTTGTTTATGACTTCATCTGTCATTTCAGTGGGAACCTTCTCCCAATATTACAGCCGCTCAACAAGCCTATTATCCAACTGCTGCAAAAGCAGTGGAGATCAATTTTTATTAGGCTCCTTTGAAAGCTTGCTCTGGGCCACTTTAATACTGAGCATTCTAATAATCTGGAGAGCTAAACTTTAAGCGTTCATTCTGTCTTGGAAAGTTTATCTCACTGTAACATTGGAACGTGTTTACCCTCTCACACAGGCAGGAGCTGAGTTGCATCCCAGACTGCGGGGAAAGGTGAACATCCGAAACACATATAAGCGGGAAAAGACACAGAGGTGCAGATTCTATTTCACATTTATCCCCAATACAATCGCCAGCGTCTGCGCTACTAAATATTTGATCATTTGGTAATGAAAGTGCAGTTGGGATGCTTCAACCACCTGAAAGAGAAGTCCAAGAACCCCAGACACATCTACATGGATAACGTCAAAGCAGCCATTCAGGCTGAATTAATTCCACAACAAGATTGGTATGGATAAATATTTCCAGAAGTAAAACGGACAACAAACATAATAGTGTAGCTTATCTTTCTCCTGACAGATGTGGTCATTTAAAAAGTTGAAACTGAAATGGGCGTATAAAATCTGCCCATTTAGCTATGACGGGGCAGATTTCACGCCCTGTCTGCACCGGTTGTAAATTCTGTTCCAACTCTGCTCCAGTCAGAAGTCCCAATATATCACCGTTTCACAGAGGACTCTGCCCTATGTGAGCATATGCCTCGCTTTAACTCGGGGTGGGGGTGTGTGTGTGAAATGACAGCGTTGTGTGTTTCACTCCCCAGAAGCCGGTAAGGCGATGGAACAATAGGATCTGCTATGATGCCCTTCGTTATCCTCTCAGTCTGAAAAGTCCCTTGATTTTCAAATGGTCCAAGTATTATTTTCTACCCGCTCCCCTCCTTTTTGCACACTTTCGTAGTGCGTTTGATTTGGGGGCAATACTCCTTCTACTATATCTGTTTCTCAAAAATCAGGGAGAATACTTAGGGAGAGTCCCTCGCAAACAGCGGGAGCAAACTGCACGGTTAATAGATTTGCAATTAAAAAGGGGCATTTAAAAAGAAAAGGCCCAGCGGTCCTTTTTTTGTAACAGCAGAGTAGAGAGAGTATTGGTTAACTCTCGGTCCTGTATGAGGCATAGGGCCTTCCCAAAATCGCAGCCAGTTGGCTCTGAAAATCACAGAGGCAGCAGAACTGGTCGGATCTTTCTGCCACTTGGTGCAGGGAACTTCCTTGCGTTGCAGTCTCGTAAAGATGTCTGGCTGGTCGCAATAGGGGAAGTAGCAGGATCCCTCCCTGGCCCAGTAGACCTAGGCAATGGCTTATTGCAGGTGCTACCAAGGGAGACTCGAGCGTCCCCCGGCTTTGACTGGTGTTAACAGAGCGGAGATCCTTGGGAGGCCCTTTTTATTCTCCTTCTCATCCCCACCACCTCTTCCAGGCCGTCCTGAGTCAAGACTAGGGCTTGATCCTGCCCCTGTTTAAGTCAGTAAGCCAAACTCTGGCTGATCTCAATGAGAGAGGGATCAGACCTATAGACTTCATGGAGTTTTCCTCACCTTTCGGTGCTGGGCTGCACAGATTCATTGTGTTCCCCTTCCCCAGCCCACCGTTTGCTTTCATCCCTGTCTGTTCTGGCCCTCCGCTACTTTCTCTGCTAGAGTAGGAAAAAAGGAAACCGTTTGAACACGATTTATGCAACGATTCCTTCTCGCAACACGCTGGAGTTGAGATTTCAGAAGTAAAAATTCTCTCTGTGCTGACGCGCGTTCTTCCCCTTTCTATCAGACACCCCGGTTCTAGAACCGAGTGGCTTGGGGACTTGGGATTTTGGCAAACGGGGCTAATCCACAACCAACAGCCAATTCGCCCACCTTTATCAGACGACAGGCTGGCGAGTGTGTTCGGTAACTTCAGGGAAAGTTGTTATTTCTCTCTGGGTAGAGTTTGGCCGGGCTGTGCTGGTACCTGGGATGCAGAGCTGAATGAAGGACGATTTCTTAAATTGTATTTCAGTGAGGGGTCTTTCCGGGTTAATGAGCTGACATCATGATTAAAGCTGACCATTTGTAATGTGTCTCGACCCCGTTGAAAAGCACGGAAAAGGTTAATGTGGTAAAGCAGGACAGCACCTGCCCCACGCAGGGAGAGGAGTTGGAACACTTTTCCTAATCAATTAGTCCATTAATGAGTCTATCAAGTAGTTAAGTAGTTAAAGATTATGCAGCTGGTCTGGGTAACAGTCGTCATCTCGCTATACCTAATTATATTATAAGTACCTTATTCAATATACCAGACATAATACGGTGACTTGGAGTTAATGAAAATGTCATTTTAAAACGTCTTGACATTTGTCTATATTGATTTGTATATTTCCATCTCATTCACTCTCTCCCACCCCACGCCCGGATTTGTTTTTTTTTATTTTTTGGAGGGGGGGCGGTGAACAAACATGTTATTAAAAGAATCAACAGATTGAAGCAGGGGGTCCCCAGTATATGTGACCAGAGGAAAGAGAAACCCATTTCCTCCTCTCACCTCAGCCCTTTTTGGTGGGATCCACTTTGCTTGAAGGCAGAAAGCAAGGATCTCTTTCCCCTGTGTAACCTGATTAGGGACAGTGTAAGACTGGGTTGAAAAAAATGTTTTGAGCCCATCCACAAGCCAATAAGGATATCGGAAAACGTATGTAATCTAACGCACGGGGACTTCTAGTTGGAGAATAGTTATCCGCGCATTTCTCTTAGTGGAATAGCTTCCCCGTTGTACGCGGAGTCTTCAGTGTGGTTTTCCCAGACCTGTTTATGAACCTTGTGCTTTCGTGTCAGATGCAGTTCTGTAGCTAAACAAGATTTCGAAATTCGCCTGATCATATTGCTTTCAAATATTTCATATGCCAACGGTGACATGGTGCTATCCCAATCAAGTGAGAATATGATCTTTGGATAATATATTGCAGCATGTAACATGTTCACTGTGTGATTGCACGGTTAAAAATAAGAAGTTCGGGGGGAACAGGAATTGACTGGCTGTCCAATTAATGCAGAGGTGCTCACGCTAGAAGGCCCGGGCCACAACATTTAGCTTTGAACTTTAGGAAAACCGCCAGCTCCCTTTGAAATGTCTGTAGAAGGTAAAGAAAAAAGAAGTAATAATATGCAGACTTCCCTGCTCTGATAAGGCAGATTTTGACCAGGTGTCGTTCTGTACCTGTGCTGTGCATTTGTGTAAATCCTGAAGTAGTGGCTTTAAGTAAACCGACACTGAACTGAGCTTTCAAATCGCTGCCGATTTGCCACTAGTACAGGTTACATCCTTCTTCATCTCTGCCAACTAGAAAGCACCTTACGTACTATTTTAAAATAAGTAACCTCCTATCCTAATGAAATTGTAACTGGATTAAGGAGCGGGATGGTTGCAACCCTTAATGATCGTGTTATCGTTGTACTCCTCTAGAGGAAGTGGTTTTAAGACTTTGAAAGAGAGAGTTTTCCTTTCCAATTTCATGTCTTGGATGAAGGATGTACAACCCCAGAGGAAGTGAAGCGAGTGCCAGTGTAGTTACAAGGATCGCAATTAATTTTGTAAATCCCAATAGAAATGCCATCTGAATTTAAATATAGATATAGGTATCTGGCTGCACCACAAAGACTTATTACATCCCACGGGGGAGGTTAGGGATGTACCTGCATCGTTTTGGGATAGGAAATGCGTTCCTAGGTTGGATTGCATCCTACCATTGATACCTTTACTAAATGTCCCTTGCCTAGGCTTCTTGGCGCCAGGCAACTCAAATCCATTTAGTCTTTTCATCTCTGCCGCAATCTCCCAGCCGTGTACAAGCGGCAAATCTGGCTCACCTGGAAAGGAGTCAGATCTTTGTGAGCCTGATATAACTCGTGAGCCGTTTGGCTGGCTCAATGTCTTAAAGACGAGCAGTTAAACTTGGGATGGAGATTCATTCAGTCCTGCACGGGGGCCATTTCGATCTTTCGGTGGATGTTGTTAGATATTATTCAGGGGCCCACTGAAAACAGCCAATAATTAATTAGGACGTTGTTGGGGAGTTACTCAGCAAACGCTTCTTGTTTAAATCACCTCTTGTTTAGGTCGGAGAAAGGATATTAGTTACAAAACGGAAGCCGGTGCCTTAAGCAAACCAAATTCTCCTCTAGCACCCGGAATTTTCTAAATCTAATTTGCTTGCGTTTTTATTTTAAATAATGGTAATAAATTAGAGGCTTTTTTTCTCCTCCCAGGTTTGCCTGTTTTTGCTGGGGCTGCGTTCTCTCTGGTGTAGGAATGCTCCCCGGCTCCAGAAAAGTTCATTTGGAAATATACAAAAACATTTTCCCTTACACTGGGAAGGACAAAATGAAAAGGGAGTCATTTACTCGACGTCCTATATCATTTTAGGTGCAGCATCAAAACTTCTGTCTTTAAATCTGTATGCTCAAATGTTGCTTGTTAGGCAGCAGACTAGCAAATCAATTTCACGAGCAAAAGGGTAAAAACCCACGGACATGTACAATGTGTTTATTTAAACAACAACCCCCTGTTTTAAATAAGCGATTCAGACTACATCAGTTCACCCCCAGTTTCCACTCAAAAGGTTTCAAACGAGGTGATGGAGAAGGAACAGACACGTAGACAGACGCTTGTTTGGCATCTATTTTATCCCTATTAGCGGCCGGCTTTAAACTGAGCCCTTCCCTTGTAAGTTTAATGAGCGGCTGCGATCCAGTTCTGCTGGCTTCAGCTAGCAGCCCCCCGAAAACCAGCGGGCTTGCGGGGGGCTAGAATTTTGAAACTTTCCGGGGCTGCTAGCAGTCTGTGATTGGCCCTGCCAGATGTAACCTCCATGCAAATGAAGCCACGCCACCCTGCCGCCTGGAGATCAGTAGAGATCTGAGAGAGAAAGGAGCATGCATTCAGTCTGGGCAAGCTCAGGGAAAACCTGCAAAGACACGCCAAAAACACACCCCAAAACACAACCAAAACAAGCCCAGACAAGAAACCCAAGCCCCCCCCAGCCGCCCCGGATCCTCAGGCACACGCATTCGCACACACCTTCCCCCAGAGTGGCTCTAAAGGGAGAGCTTTCTTCCTCTTATTTCTTATGAACCCAGGATGAGCAACAAAGAAGACCCGAGCAAGTGTTGCCCCGCAGCCGCTCCGATCTCCAGTTTTACCATCCAGTCCATCCTGGGCAACGGTACCTCGGAAGGGAGCAGGGAGCCCAGTTCCCAGGCAGCAGGCGCCTGGCCGGGCAGGAAGCTAAGTCTGTCCGTGTCCTCAGAGGAAGAGGAGCCGGAGGAGAGCTGGAAACATCACGGCTGCTTCTGTCCTGAGTCGCAGGGCCCCAAAGAAACTTGCCACAAACACCAGCCCATCAGTTTCACGTGTCTCAGTAAGTACTGGACAAATTTGCCTCCTTAGGAAGTATGTAGTTCTCCACCTAGCTAGATGTTAATATCTAGAATGACAGCTCTCCACCGTGCATTCGCTCTGCTCGCTCGGGCTTTTAGCTGGTGAAACCTTTTCCTTTACATCTTAGCGTGGAATATACAGTATGTTGTGACCAGTTTCTAGGGGTCTGTCTAAACGCAGGGGAACTCAGTGTCTCAGGCGTTTGGGTGTACAAGCCCTTTGAAAACATCTATTGTCAAACGGTACCATGTACATACCGTGTCCTTTTATTTCTTTTTTGTTGGTGATGATGTTTCACGGAACATTTGGGCTGATTTCTGGCCAAATTGAGTTCGTGTCGGTTCCTTACCGGATTTGGTACAAAGGGTTTAGAGATACCTTAGATTTTAGTCCTTTCCCTGCATATTTTCCTCCTTCCCTTGTGAACGATTATCCGTTTGACATGATTGATAACTGTGCTTTTCTTAGATTGTTCTTCTTTACAGCTCCCGCGTAAGGGGAAGAAAGATGTTAGTTCTTAGCATTATTTGGGAATAAACGGGCTGTGAAATGTTATGCTATAAAGTAAGATCTACCAGCTCTTCTGCTGTAGGAAAGAAACACCTTTAAAAAACAACCAACCAACCATTCCCCCTCTCCCCCGAACTCCTGGTTATTCACGTATCTTCACTGAGGATAGAAGGGATGTATTTTTAAAGTAAAGAACCTCTTCATTCTGGAAGCTGATTTTCCTCAACACCTGAGTTTGGAAACAGGATGAACTGGAACTTTGGAGCTGCGCATTGCGGCTGTGAAACTGACTGATTTTCTTTAGCTAGTGTCTGTGCACTGGGGAGCTAGCAAAAATGAGCGTGTGCTATGTTTAGAGCTGTAGAGTGTCTGATGCGGAATATCTCTGTTTGTTTGCTTGTTTGTGTGTTTTCTTCAAGGCAATCCAAAGGGGAATGGAGGAGCAATGACGGTAAATACAGACAGGACGCAATTCCTCTCCAAATCCCTACAGGACTTGAAGGAGGAAAAAGAGAAACACTTCCCTCCAAACTCCCCGTCTTCTGGGGAGAGACAAAGGGACGGAGGGGACAGGCAGGCTAATTCAGCCAAAAAGAAGACCCGCACTGTTTTCTCCCGGAGCCAAGTGTACCAGTTGGAATCTACCTTTGACATGAAGCGATACCTGAGCAGCTCGGAGAGGGCCTGCTTGGCCTCCAGTTTGCAGCTGACGGAGACCCAGGTGAAAACCTGGTTCCAGAACCGCAGGAACAAATGGAAAAGGCAACTCTCGGCAGAACTGGAGGCGGCCAATATGGCTCATGCCTCAGCTCAGACATTAGTGGGGATGCCCCTGGTTTTCAGAGACAATTCCCTTCTGAGAGTGCCAGTGCCCAGGTCTATCGCCTTCCCAGCCCCTTTATACTACCCAGGCAGCAACTTATCAGCCTTACCTCTCTATAATCTCTACAACAAGATCGACTACTGACTCTGAAAGCCGATGGCACTGTCTCCTTTTCTGTATAGCTCTCCGATAGCCGCAATGACCTTCCATAGATTTCACCCGTCTGTATCCACTGGAAACCAAATGTGCTTCTTGCAATGTTAAGAAATACACCATGTGTATTCATTATTTTTATTTATCGGATCTTCTCGATGTGTTTGTTTATGTTCTAGGCTGGCATAGTGTTTTTATGTACGATCGCCATGCATTATCCCACCAGACATAGCTGACTTTCTGAGCTTCACGGGACTTTAAAAACAAATTGCAATCGTCTCTCTGTCTACATGTGCAGGTAGGAAAAGGCCCAGGGCACTTGGTTATTTGTCTCTGCAATTGTATAGGCCGATTTCAACACCCCCCCCCTTTTCCTGAATATTATTCTATCACTTGAAAATAAAATTTAAAAAACATATTTCAAATCTGTAAATATTTTTAAAGAAAATAAAACATTTTAAACATCGTTTGTAACTTTTGCCAAGTTGATTGCATATTTCAGTTCAAAACGCAAAGCGCACTGTTGTTGAACGGCATGTGTGGTGTTAGCCGTGAAGGAGGTTACAATTAGCAGGGAAGAGGGACAGACGCCCCTTGCGTTGTGCCGCCTCTCAGTTCACGAGAAACTTTCAACAGCTGTTTCCGACTGAATTCAGGAAATGTTGTATTTCTTTCTTTAGAGTTACAAGAGCCCCGGACGTCCACCGGCGGGATTCCACCTACTTCTGGAGGCACTTGCAGCAAAGTGAACCGAATATGAACTGTGCACTGATCAAAACAGGGCTGGAAATATTGAGTAACTCAAAGTGAAGTAAACTGGCAGCTGCGCTGTAGGAAGAGTAAAAAAAAAAAAAAAAAGGCTAGTGGGAAAATAAAATCTTAGCCTAGGCAAGTCACTGTAAGACCTGCAATAACTGTAATAATATGTTAGCCTTTTCGATCTTATATAGGCTCTGCCAAGCGAAATGCATCATAAGTTATCAACACCAGTGACTTTTAGTTTGTGTAAAGACTCTAAATATTGAAAATGCTGCAACTAATCATTCATTTTTAAATAGAATATCTAAATGTAGTTACACCCACCACTATGTACCCCCTAATCAGCATTGTCTACATAGGTGCACACTGTTGTTTGATATTTTTCTACTTCATATTTACACTCCTCTTCTCGCCAGAAAACCATACTGAGGCTATGCATGTGAAGAAGTATTTTTCTTCCTCACCTCCTCCATTATAAGTATCGTGAATGGGAAACGTAGACTACAGACTGTAATCCCCAAACTTTGCAAATGTCAAATATATTTGGATCACAGCAGCTCTGGTGTCTTTATCTGGAAATAAGATGAACCTTCTTTATTAAGTGATCAGAGCAGAGAAGGGTTTCCGGAAATGAGGGGTGTTTTTATAGTTTGCAGTGTATTCTGCTAAATGCCACGATCACATGTAAAGTGCTTGCCAGCTCCTTTTAATAGAAATGTGACATTCGGAGCCATGATTGATTTTAGCGCTTAGCCGCTTCTCTTGCAAGTGCTAAAAACACCTGCAGCCTCCTCTGTACAGAGGATGAAGTGAATCGTTTAAACAAAAAGTAAATACTTCATCAAGTGTTATTTAAATTGCAGGTACCATTGCATTTTAATCAGAGCCACCTGTTCCTTAGTTAAGGTTTTGAATACAGGAAGATATTTTAAGAAGCAATAACTTTCAACTGACATTGCATTTACGATAAAAAAAAAAGAGCCTGTGGATTATAACGGTATCATCCTGATAAATGAAATGAAATGAAAACTCTCTGAGTGTTTCCTTTCATGTAAAACCAAACATTTGAAAAAGACGTTTAAAGTATTTTGGAGTATCAAATTCAATAAACTATAGTGAAGGGCTTCGGGTGAATATTTTTCAGATGAAAATCAAACTCATGGTTTGCTATGATTCAGGATCATTTAATCACATTATCATCTTTAATTTTTGCCCAGGTTTGGCATTTAAAAAATAAGAATTCATTGAAACATTTTGCATTTTCACTCTCGATTCTTCCATAATTCCGATTTATTTTGCCTGTTAATATTATTAACAGCTAAATATCAGCTCTTTCTAAAATACACCAGAAATAAGAGGCTGAGATTAATGTGAAGTTTGACTACAATATTATTGCATTTCAAAGCTTTTTATGATCACAATCATACCATGCTCTTCTCTGTACGTACACACATACAAAAATAGTCTTATTTATTGCATTATATTAAGGAAAATAAAAACTAAATTCAAATATCTCACTCGAGATTCATTGT
Organism: Dermochelys coriacea; assembly: GCF_009764565.3. Classification (NCBI taxonomy): domain Eukaryota; kingdom Metazoa; phylum Chordata; order Testudines; family Dermochelyidae; genus Dermochelys; species Dermochelys coriacea. Next base: position 107,032,417 of record NC_050074.1, on the reverse strand, counting down.
TAATAAAAATATTTCAGATTCCTTTGTAACCCCCTACATTTTAAAATAATCTTTTGACATACTCCTCCAAGCTAGAGAAATGAAAGGACGCCTTTTCTATTGTCCATTAGTAATTACCCTTGTTAGCTTGGTGAGAAGCAGACATCTTGAGTCATATATACAGCATGTTTGCAATAGCAAGACTATATCGGTGTGGAATTGGCTGCTTTCCACTCTCTTTACATTGGTAAACGCAGAAGCTTACTCCTAGGGATGATCCGGAAGGCAGCCAGTATTAATTCCAGATTGGACTGAAGGAACCTTTACAATCAGAGTATCTCCCCCTCACCCTTTCAATCTTGAAACTTTTTGATACTCTCTGGGTAGTATTAAGATGCAATAAATCAGGGGGTAAGCTTCAGTTCATTCGCACTATTTTATATAACTGTCTATCTTACTTTTGGGAGCAGGCGTTTATAATTAATTTCCAATTAAAACAAATTTGACTTTTCTTAGAGTCGAATTGTCCTTTGCATTTCTCATTAATACAACCCAATGCGATATAAGATTATGCAAATATATCAGGAAGAGCTTTTGATGTCCAAGAATTAAAGAGAGTGGGAGAAAAACGAAATCGCTTAAAACTGTAAGGGGAATGCCGCAGCTACATCACAGAGGCATGAAGAGTACAAGTGGAATAAATACTATTCCCTTTAGAGGAGCGAATATCATACAAAGTGTGTCCCACAAAGCTTTAAAGAGTTGAATAATATCTATTTATAGAGTTAAGTAACAGTAGAGAGGAGGATACGTTTTCAGCTGAGGTACTTATTTAAAAAGAAAAGAGAAGAAGAGGAGGAAAAACAGAGAATCCTACAAGGCCAGTTCTAATGCAACTGGTTTTGCTAAGACTCCGAATTAAATATATATAAATACAAGTAAATAGAAAAAGCAAATAGAATCGAAGCTAGAACACTAATAACATGCCTCTCTATTTCTTATTGGACCCATAAAAAAAAGTGCACTTTCCGACAGAGGGGGCCGTGGAGACAGCCAGTACATGCATGCAGTTAATACTAAGATGCATGCATGGACAAATGGTGCATGAGTGGACCTGGTTTATGGATAAATGATGCAAAGAAGGAGCGAGAGCTGGTGTAGGGACAGACTGGGTGCATGAATCCCCATGGGGGATCTATGTCTATCTATGTCTTCCCCATGGGTGGATGGGTGCATGAATGAAACTGATTCTTTGCTAACAATGGAGCATGGATGAAGCCGGTGCATGGAGTTTCCGCACAGGAGAACACTCTGTGGGGCGAGGGGATCGCCCCCAGCGCCAGTGATCCCACTTTGGCTGCTTGTCCTTGACCTTTCACTACTGTTCACCAGCTCCCTTCTCCTCTCCCCCCAGAGGAGAGCAGCAGCCACTCCAGCCAGATCAGCACAACCCACCTTCCTTATGTCCCATAAAGCACCTAGGCAAGGAACCCCTTGGCCAAACGATAACTCCGCCTGCACCAGAAGGTGGCCGAGGCGCGTACACTGCAAGTCCCAGCATGCCAGGTCCCAGCCAGAGACCGGTTCCTTTGGCATACTGGGTCCATGGCACACTGGGACATGTAGTCTTCGCCACGAGAAGCCACCGGTGCCGGTTAGCGCGTTGCATGCTGGGAGTCGTAGTTGCACAGGTGCACGCGGGGTATGCTGGGATGTGTCGCCTCGTCATTCAAAACTGCCAATCGGCAGGACCCGCGCGGTTGGGGGGCGGGGCTGCGGCCGCGGCGCGCGCTGAGTAGTGGCGGTTGGTGGCAGGCCCAGAGGCGCGATAAACGGGACAGCCAGCAAGGTAGGCCGGGCTCTCTGTGGGCCGGGCGGGAGGGAACGACGCGGAATGGAGAGCCGGGGGCCGGGGAGCTGTTTCCCCGCTTCTTTCGGGGCCAGCGGAAAAGGGCTTAGGCCGGGCCGGCTGCAGCGCCTCGCCTGGCCCCGCGCTGGCTCAGGACGGGAGGCTGCCTCAACCCTCCGACCGCCCCTGCAGGGGAACGATTCGCTTCGCCGAGCTGGGAGTGAAGCCAAACCAGCCCCCGCGTGCTGCCCCGCTCCCGGAACCTCCCCGCCCGGTCCCGTCTCTGCTCCCGCTCCCCGTCACGCCCCTGCTGCTCTGCCCGCGGCTCGCCTCCCCGCTCCCCTTCGGATGCTCCCTACATTGGGGTCCGCCCCGTGAGACCCCCCCCCCCCGCGCGGCTCCCCACATGGCGGGGGGCACCTCCCGTGAGGCTCCGTGCACGAGGGCCCGGCTCTCCTCAGATCCTGGCTCCCGACTTCCCCCGAGGTTCCCCCTGTGTCCAGCCTCCACACGGGGGGACCCGTGTCTGTTGCGGGCCCTGCCTAACCGCTGCCCATGCCTCCGCCTCCCCATCCTGTTGTGGGTACAAGCGTGCTCCCCTCTCTGCAGCCTCTCCACACGAGTCCGTCGTTCTGGGCATGGGTGCCTCCATCCAGCTCCATACACGGGCACCCTCCTAATCAAGTCCTGGGTGCGTCCAGAATCCTCGCTGCAGCGCATGGCCCCCGGTGTCGCTCTGGGTGCCATTCATCCTTAACCTCTACAGGTGGCCCCTCCAATCCAGTCCCTGGGATGCGTGGCGCTGCCCCCTCAGTCTCCACTCAGCCTCTCTTGTGCCATCCTCTGCACATGACTCCTTAGTGCTTTCCTGGGTGCCTGGCCCCCCGACTTCTGTTCTGGGTGCAGGTCGTTCCAGCTTCTGCACACTGCCCCCGATTCCTGTCTTGAGTTCACGCCCTTCTAGCTTTTGCCTCCCCTCCCCACGTCTTGTCCCAGGCAGGGCCTCCACCCCAATAGACTCCAGCCTCTGCTCCCACACCCTCAATTATGGGGGGGCCTTCTGGTTCCCAGCTTCAGTCTCTGGAGGTGGCCTCCCCACACCAATTGCATCCTGTGTGCTGGCATGCCTCCTGTCCCATTGTCTGGGCACCCTCCCCCCATCTCATCTTGGGTGGGTCCCCGTCTAGCCTCAGCCTTCCTGGCAGCCTCCACGCACAGCCCTCAAATGCTACCCCAGGCCTGTGCCTGGGGCGCTTCTGCCAGCCTCCATATACAGTCCCCGAATCCCATCCTGGGTGCCCCCAACCTCTGCACGTGGTTCCTCTGATCCCATCCTAGCGGCTCTCTTCCCCACCCAATGTTTCACCCCCGAACAGCCTCAGCACGCTTTCCAGTCCCCAGGAATTTCTCCACTCCAAAACAGTCTCTAAGCACTCTCCCTGTCTCCTTCCCTTCTTCCCCCCCAAATAACTCCCTGTCTTACCATTTCCTTCCCTCCAAGGAGTCTAAATACAAATCAGTCCTTTCCTCTGGAAATATCTTTTGGTGTTCCCTCCCCGGCAAAGGATCTTTATTTAATAAATTATTAGAAAGCGTAGTGTTTGCATACATACATGCGTGCTTATGTATTAAGCTATCTGAGGGATTAAAACTTCTTGCTGTTTCTTCATCTAAATTACAGCATTCACAAGATCCAATCGTTCCTCTGTTCCCCAACAGATAAAAATATTGTCCATACCCTCACCTTCTGGCTTGGTTATTGCAACTACTTCTTCCTTGGGTTTCCTGATACCTACATAGCCCATATTCAGTTTACCCAAAATTTAGCTTCTAAAATTATCTTAACACGTTGATTGTACCTTGAATCTCTGACTCTTCTCCACTGAATCAAATTTAGACTTTCTGACCTCCCCTTCGCTGCCTACCTACATAACTGCCCCTCTCTACTTATCTGACTGTCTATACTATGGAAATTACCAAAAAGTTAAAACAGTCTTAGAACTTATTGGAGCAGAAGTGTAGACAAGCTAGAATTGCTCTTATAAATAGTGTAACTAAACTTCCTTGAAGCTTATGGGAGTGGTACCAGCTTTAGAAACATTTTGTATACTGACAGGTTTCAGAGTAGCAGCCGCGTTAGTCTGTATTCACAAAAAGAAAAGGAGTACTTGTGGCACCTTAGAGATTAACAAATTTATTAGCGCATAAGCTTTTGTGATGAAGTGAGCTGTAGCTCACGAAAGCTTATGCTCTAATAAATTTGTTAATCTCTAAGGTGCCACAAGTACTCCTTTTCATTTTGTATACTGTGACTCCAATCGGTGACCCCCCCCCCCCTTTTTATTTTCTTTTTGGTTCGGCTTTTTGGTAGTTTTCCTCCAATAGACAATACAGTATTGTATTGCCCTCCATTCTTCTATTTATTTTTTTTATGCCACCTCCTGTGTATTTGTGGCATGCCCTTTCTCTGGTGTCCCCCAAGCTACTCTTACACCTTATTTAAATTCTGCAAAACTTGCCTCCTCGGAGTGCCCACAATAAGTGAATCAAGGATATTTACTCTTATTTTTTTTTTTTATACTAAAAAAAACTTCACCAGCACCACCATAATGTGCAGGTGCTTAAATTGAGTTATGTTGCTGTAAACCTTGTTTTTTTTTTTTTTTTTTCCCTTTTCAATCCCTATTGATGATCACTTCTGTAATATTTGATATTTAATCCCTGAATTTGAAAATACTTCTATGAGAAAGGTCATACTGGGTCAGGCCAACGGTCCATCTAGTCCAGTATCCAGTCTTCTTCCAGTGCCAGATGCTTCAGAGGGAATGAACAGAAACCTTATAATTATTGAGTGATCCATCCCCTGTCGTCCAGTCCCAGCCTCTAGCAGCTGGAAGTTTAGGGGGACACAGAGCTGAAGCCCTGAGACCCTCCTCTCTGCTGGGCAGAAGCCACTACCTTCCTACCCCACTGCAAGGCAGTCCTGAGCTCCCCACCCCTAATCTGGTAGGTGGAGAATGGGGTGGGGGCGTGAAGGGTTCCATGAGTCGCACTTTAATGGTAAAAGAGTCGCATGTGGCTCGTGAGCCACAGTTTGGCCATCCCTGGAGTATGCCTTTCTGTGATTTCTGTGTAGTGCCTAGCACACATTTAGGTGCTATAAAGTAATAAATGGAACAATTTTCTACAGTTTTTTCTATAGTATGTTGTTAGCTTTTAGATGTAGTGACTATTCCACAAACTTGCCACTTCTAACTCCTATTAATTATTGTAATGACAGCTAACTTTTCTATAATCTTAATTCAGATGACTGGATCAAACGAATTTAAATTAAACCAACCACCAGAAGATGGTATCTCATCCGTAAAGTTTAGTCCTAATACATCTCAGTTTCTGCTTGTTTCATCTTGGGATACTTCTGTCCGTCTCTATGATGTGCCTGCCAACACCATGAGACTCAAGTATCAACATTCAGGAGCAGTGCTCGACTGTGCATTTTATGTAAGTATGTCGTCTTGGTTATGTGGGATTCAAGTTATTTAGCAAAGCTACAAAGGGAGTACTTTAATCTCTTAAATTAAAGGGGACAGTGGTTGCTTGAAATGCAGTCTGCTTTTTAAAAGTGTGTTTAAAAAAAAAAAGCTACATTTGCCCCTACTATTTTTGTGGTTTTATGACTTTTTAAATTTATTCTTTCTATTGCTGTGTCAAAGATCCATACAAACAGAGGTAATTGATTGTAGTGAAATGGGTTATACAGAAAGAAAGTGAAATATAGAGAATGTTGCTCTAGTTTTTGTCTCTGATCTTGGGTGCTTCTTTTAAGTAACATTCAGACGGATGTGAATTTTTTTTTTTTTTTTTAAATTCAGAGCAGATGGCCTTGGGCCTGCCAGAGCCAACTGGAGGCAATGATCTTGCTGTAATATTGAGGGGTTGCAACAATTCTGAAACTCATTATTCATATTCTAGAATTGTCTTTTAAACTATTAAAAATTGCTTTAAAAGACGACAAATCAACTTTACCCATCTGTTATTTAATATTTAGCCTCTGAGCCTCATATATACTAGAGCTGCTTCAGACCTCTCTGGTGTGCAAAGCTGCCTTAAAGATGCCTTATCTAATGCTGCTGGTGGAAGTGGTTTTATTATGTTGACCAGAGATCTCTCTCCTGTCTGCATAGAGCAGCTACATGAGCAATCTTACAGCAGCATAGCAGCATTGGTACATGGGTTTAGTCATGCAGAGTTCCTATGTCACCCTGTCTTTCTGCAGGGTATGGGACATAGATGGGGGAGCTCCTGCATTCTGGTAATCCCTGACTGCCATAACAGCCCTTTGGGACCATCTACAGTTGATATAGGAATGCTCTGATTTACAATGAGAGACTGACCTGCTGCCTCTATGCATCTTCTCCTCTTTTATTCCCTCAACCTTGTGATGTGCTGTGTGCCCCTCCACCATAGCTGCAGACCAACTATTTAACAGTGCAGTTCCTCAGTTTATTGTCCAGTTCTGGAAAGTTAAGTATGAAGGTAGCTAGTATGGCTAGGTGAGAAGTTAGTGCATTATGAATAGTTATAGCTAGTACAAGTATCTTATGTTCAGAATATTTTTCCTTAAAGATCATTAATTCTTGACACAGGAGAAGGTTGAAATAATCACTTGCATCTGTCTAATCTTTAGGTCAGGAAGTTTCTTAATTAATCTTGTAGGGAAAACAATAGGTGCATTCTAGACAATTTATAGTAATTCTACTATTGTGCAGACGTGTATTTTTGGGGGGACCCCTTTAACTAAACTTTGGAAGTTCTCTTTGAAATAAACTGATAAACTGTATTCATTTAATATAGGAACTAATTAGAAGGTAGATCAGGCATTTCTGTTTACCGTTTCTCATAGTACAACAACAAAGAGGTATTCAGTGAAATTGAAAGGCAGTAAATTTAACACAAATAAAAAAAAAACTTTTTAATACAACAATCAACTAGCATGAGGAACTTATCACCTTAAGATATCAATGTGGCTAAGAGCTTAGAATTAAAAAAGGATTGGGCTTTTATATGGATAACTAACACTGAGTCAGAATGGTATGGATGTGTTTAAAAAAAATAAATTTTTTTTTTTGGAAGGGATAGAAACCCTCAGGATAGAAGCCATTTCTAATTAATGCGGTTGGGGAAGAAACATTCTATTGGGCAGGTTATTCCATATCTGCCTGTTGCGGGGTTTCTTTCCACCTACGTCTGCTACTGGCCAGTATTGGAAAACAGGATACTGCATTATATAGGCTACTGGTTTAATCTGGTATAACAATTTCTGTCTTGCTAATTGACCTGTGCTTTACTTCACTGAGAACATGCACAGGAATCAAAGCATCCTTTAAAAAGTCTATCCAGTTGTCACTGCTATTTATAATATTCTTTAGGGGAAAGCAATTAAATTTCTATTCTCTTTTTGGTGTTCTGGAATACATTAAAAGAGAGCAAACTATTTCGAATGTCCTGCCCCATACATAAGCATTCTCTACTGCCTTGATATTGATGCATTCTTGGAAGGACTTCCAGTTAGGACTAATTAAACTTGCGCCTAAGCCTTCTATAATATATCCTTGGTTCTACTCAAATTTAACACACAAGCATTTGTGGGTCTGGTTTTCAGATTTACTTTAAAAGGGACCTTCACATGGCTTACCCTTTAGTGGGTGTCAGATGCCCAGTGTACTTGTAACAGTACACTGAAGGGCGTGAACCAACCCTAGTCTTCCAGGGGATAGTTAACTGCCTAAGGCTTTATCTACAGTACCTAGTTTTGTCGATGCAGGTTATGCCATCGCTGTAATTAAACTGCTGTTGCATGCCCACACTATGCTGCTTGTGTCGGTGGAGCGCATCCACAATAGCAGCTCTTGCATTGACACAAATAGCAGTGTACTGTGGGTAGCTATCCCACTGTTCAACTGGCCACAGGGTGCTTTGGGAAGGGTTTGCAATGGCTCATGGGGGCAGGTATAACACCACAATATGAGGATTTCTCAATTCTATCGTTCTATGGATATCCTCCTAGATTGCCAGCCATTTTTCAACTGCCTGGTTACTGCAACTCAGCCATGTTTGTCAGAAAGGATGGATCCTGCACTGCTGTTCAGTATTGTGCTTGCAAGGCTATAAGAGGAGCCCAGCGGGGGTGCTATTTGGCTGGGGGATGCCTTGAAGGAGCAAATTAACACTGAGATTCAGTAATGTGTGTTGCTGTAGTGTTCTGAGCCTAGCATTGTTTGTTTGAACTGTGCTATGAACCTTGAAATAATTGCTGTGTGTGCCCAAAACGTAACACTTTTAAAATCACTTTTTAAAATAACACTTCGTAATATGACCAAACTGACACTGCTGAACATTAAAACAAGAAGCCCATGATGTATGTGGGTGGGTGGGTGGGAGAGTGTTTAACACGTGTATGAGAGAGACCAAGATGGGGAGTGTGTGTGTGTGTGTGTGAGAGAGAGAGAGAGACACAGAGTACGTGTGTCGGGGAAGAGTGAGTGTGTCGGCATGCTGTCTCTTTAAGTTCAGACAGCAGCCAGAAACAACCAATCCTGACGCAGAAGCTGGCGCACAGACAGCTGATGTCCCCCTATCCTCAGACTCCAGCTCAGCAGAGACTGGTACACCGGTGGAGAGAGGGGGACACCCAGATATCAGCCCCGGCCTCCCTCCCCAGCTCCGCACAGCACAGCAGTCGCTCTTCTCTCTCCCCACCTCCCGCAGCAGCAGCCTGCCCTGTCTGCCAACTGCTGCAGTCCTGTATGAGCTCACCACACTGAGCAGTTTCAGAACTTCCTGAGGCTTTGAAAGAGGAGTGGCACATGCCTGTGTAACTGGATGCAGGGCAGCGGAGTTCAAAACAGTGAGCAGAGCAGTCACGGTGGGCATTGTGGGTTACTTCCTAGAGGCCAGTTATGATGATGTGCTGAACGCAGTGTCTATGCTGACGCTTCGTCAATCTAACTTTTCTGCAAAAAGCTCTATGCCTCTTGTTGAGGTGGTTTTATTTCTTTGGCAGGTGGAGCATTTTAGTGTGTACACCTCCACTGTTTTGTCGACAAAAGCTGCCTTTTGCTGACAAAACACACTGTGTGATATAGACAAGGCCCAAGTAACTGGAAGGCAAGTAACTAAGGAGCATCTGGGCCTAATAAAAGGCTTTGGAGGACTCAGTTGGGGAAGTTTCTGAGAGGAAAGGAGGCTCTGTAGGAGGGGAGCTCCCTTGGAGCCTGAACTAGGCAAAAGCTCTCCAGGTAGAGAGACCTTGAACAAGACTACAAAAGCTCTTGTGGCAGTGGAGAAGCCTGAGACTATACAGCAGAAGGAGCTGCTGCTAGAACCCACAGACTTTTTTGTTTTGGGACTTTATCTGGTCTCTGAAGCATTATACAAATGCCCTTTTATTGAAGGGAGAGGTACTGCTGTCAAGTAGACTTTGATTTCTCCTTTACTGGGCTGTTATAGTGATCTCATTGACAGGTGGAAACTGAAGCAGGCCACCACAGCACCACACTCGGCTACAACAAGGTGCTTGGGAGGTCATGTGATGCCCTTTGTACATGGACATACCAGAAGTTAATAGGACTGTTAACCTGCATTGACAGTCATTTGAAGAATCTTCATGTGTCACTAATTCAGATAGAAAATGGAAAAAAGAAAGTTTATTTGTACAATATATAAAATTGCAATTTCTAGTTTCTAATTATTTTCTTCTACAGAAATCAAAGCACTCCACCTAATATTGTAAAACTCTTTCATTCCGAAATATTCTCAACTCTTGATTTTAGAAGTTCTGAATGGGTACATGATCTACCTGTGTGGATCTGATTGTAGGTTCAGGACCTTAACCTCCACCACCTGTACCTATGAATCTCCATCTTCCTTAATTTCCAGCAAGAAAGGAGGTACTTTGGAGTGTGCCCCGGAGGTTAAGGGTGACACCTAGACACTTATTTAAGGCAAGAAAACTGAACATATACAATAAAGCAGAATTTCTTACTTCACAGGATCCTACACATGCCTGGAGTGGAGGATTAGATCAGCAGTTGAAAATGCATGATTTGAACACGGACCAAGGTAAGCTGGCTGAATACTGTAATAGATGATTTTTAAGTGAACAAATAACCAGTGGAATTTGTTTGAATTTTATAACTATGAATTAATTGAAAATAAAGTAGTATATGGCTGTGGTTTTTTAGATGGTGGATACTGGCTTAAAGAATAAAAGTTGTTTGATTCATGAACCCTCTTTGTACTTAAGTATAGTGTTTTAGAAAGCAGTCACAGGTATAATGGGAGAAGCTCCATTTATTTTCATACATTATTATATACTTGTATTAGATAAATTAAACCTTTTAATTAGCCATGGACAACTCTAAGCAGAATGAAAAGGAGTACTTGTGGCACCTTAGCGACTAACAAATTTATTTGAGCATAAGCTTTCGTGAGCTACAGCTCACTTCATCGGATGCATCACAGATGTAGCTCACGAAAGCTACATAAATTGGTTAGTCTCTAAGGTGCCACAAGTCCTCCTTTTCTTTTTGCGAAAAAACCCTATGTTATTAAGGTTGCAAAGTCAAGCACACAAAAATTAGGAAATGCCAAAATTAAGGTTACTTGTGGTACCAGCTTTGCCTACTATAACCATAATTTTTTATTTTGTCTTATGTTTACATTTTCAACTCTAAAATAACATTCAGTTTTATACATTTAATGAGGTATATGCATGCATACCACCTGTGTAACTGGTGATAAATGCAATTTTATCATCTCCCCTCCCACCTCCCCTTTTACGGCCTCACATGTGCTCTGCCTACTAATCAGTTTCTGTGAGGGAACATTCAAAATTCTGAGCACTATCAAACAGCTTGCTATGTTCTTTTTAAAAGAAACCTGCCAGAAAAATATTTTCTTCCCCCTTTGTTTTCCAAACTACTCTAGCTGGAGTTGCAGGAAGATGGGCAATACTGAGTCTTGCTCCAGGAATGTGATTAAGATTTGACTTCTCATGACATAGTGAGGCCAAAATGGGTGCAATGTGACATTGGGAAGGAATGGTTCCCAGCTTTCCAGCAGGATACATGGAAGGTTTTTCAGTATGGGACCTTGTGTCTCAGAAGGCTATTTAAGGGAACTCTAGAAGTTTCTATAATCTTACTAGCTACAATTTTCCTTTCTGTTCAAAGATGTTTGAATTAGGGTAACAAAAGAAGCCAGGTTTTATAGAGAGAGTACCAATACAATTTTAAAAACCTCATACTGTTTTTCTGTATTATGTGGTAGGTAGGTGTGAAATGAATAATGGTGTGCTATGACTGTTTCATTGTTGCCTTTTGTTAGGAGTGCCTAATTACTCTCAAATGGCAAAGCCATGAGTTAATATAGCTGTCCCACATTTACGCTGATTAAACTTTTGTAATACACAGTCGATGTCTGAGATTTTCAAAAGAGCCTAATATTTAGGTGCTCAACTCCCATTGAGAGTCAATCACAGTTGGGCACCTAACTCCCCTTTGTGCCTCTGAAAATCTCCACATAGCTGCCTAATGCCCTTAAGCTCCCTTGAAAATCTCAGCCGGTATCTAGACAGTCTACATTTAACACTTTTAAAAGGGTATTTGATTGCAAAGATCAGAAGACCAAGCATTCTTCAAAAGATGTCTCAGCATGCCAACACATTAGTGAATGGCAGATTATAGTTTTACTTCTATATTAATATTGTTCTGCACTTTTCATTCAAGAAATTGTGGATTTTAATGGAACCAGTAAAGTTGCATATAAACTTATTCTCTTGTAGAAAATCTAGTTGGCACGCATGATGCTCCTATCAGATGTGTTGAATATTGTCCAGAGGTAAATGTAATGGTGACTGGAAGTTGGGATCAGACAGTCAAATTGTGGGATCCCAGAACTCCTTGCAATGCAGGAACTTTCTCTCAACCTGAAAAGGTTTGTATTTAAACAATAATTATTATATACATTAATACTAAGTGTATAGTATCATCTGTTAAACTACATATAATGCATACAGTGACTGGTTAAGAATGAATGTCCTCCAAGCAAGGCATTTCCTTTTAGTCTACTGGGTGAGAGGATGTCTTGTGGCGCTGTCAAGGGCCCTTGGGAAATGTCCTACCTTGAAACTATGGCTATTATAAGATCTGAAACTTGTATGTTAGCTGACATATGAGAAATAATCTCCAAGGGAAAATCTAGACTACAAATTTACAGCAGCTGCACTGTTGTAGTGCTTCTGGTGAAGATGCTCTAAACTGATGGGAAAGAGCTCTCCCATCGTCTTAATTCCACCTCCACGAGAGGTGGTAGCTATGTTGGTGGGAGAAACTCTGCCGCCGACATAGTGCTCCCTATGCTGAATTATTCACCCCCTGAGTAATGTAGTTATATTGAAATAATGTTGTAGTGTAGATCAGGGCTAAGTGGAAACATATGCTTTGGTGTATAGTGTTCTGTATATAGTACAAGTCTTTAGCTAGTCTGTGAAGATTAGTACAGTAATCCTTAGTTTAAGGATTCCAGCTTTCATTAGGAAAGTAGGACTTTATTCTCAACACTTCTTTGTAGTCTTTGGTAAACAAATCCAATTCTTGTACATCGAGACAAATTTGAAGAAAATGTAGAGCTCATGAAAGTAGGACTAATTTCATTGGCTTCAGTGAGATGTATTGAAGGATGCGGTGTGTAAACTTCCCCCAAACAATTCTACCACTGTGCCTCAGTAGTGATCTGCATCTCTGCTGTTCAAATTCTGGGATTTTACAGACTAAAGCCACCAATAGTTTTGAATTCTGTTGTGGTCTTATGATGTACAGTAAATTGGATGGTGGGAGAAATTAGAATATGAAAGAAAAATTTACTTCGTGTGAACTAAATCATTTAATCATTTTTGTGATAAGTTGAATTTTAGTTAGCATTAGCAGAGATGATGTGCTGCCATCTCTTCGCTATTATTAATATGCAACTCTGCTGCTGACAAGTGTAGATGGAAAAGAATAAAATATGACATTGTAAGCTTTAGTTACATAGAATGCTAACCTTTTCATTGTAGGCAACAGTCTCACTGGACATACATGAAGATTATATATTATATCACTATATCTTCATAACCAGATAGCTACTTTTAAAGAATACTTTACAGTTCTGCACTACTATTGATTTCATCCATTTCTTTAGACTATACATGTGGTCCAGTTGTAGTTAGAGCTATCAGTATGTTCCATGTTGCATCTAAATAGCTATTATTTTTGCCCACAACACTACTGAATCTATTTCTGGTAAGAACTTTATTCTGAATAAAATAATTGCATTAGTTCTAGTTTATTTATGGTTGTGTGTAGCATGTAAAGAATTATGATAAATTGCTGACAGAATATCGTTTTATGGACAGCCACACTGAATCAAGCTGCTTATTGGTTCAGCAAGGTTCATTATGTCACTTTTTTAATATTGTCTTTGATAAATGTGTACATCTAGTCAGCTACATGGTAGTGGTTTCATTTGATTTATGATTGCGAGGTGTAGAAACAATGCTTATTATACAAGTGTGACACCAGTTTGTAAAGAAGATTTAGGGTGTTTAACGTTCTTAATGTGGTTATTTCTATATATGTGAAAATTTATATTGTTTGTGTGACTGTCTGTTTACACCTGCATCAAATTTTATGTAATAGTCAAAAATGATCATTATTTAAAATGTATAACTCCTTGTGATTGTCAATATAAATGTAGACTATTAAATTCTTTTCATTATATAATCTGAAATAGAAGAGTTTTTTGACCGTCCTATAAAACTGTTGGGAAGTATTTAATTCATGTTTAAAACTGAATCTTATTCAAATGCTTGTCCTGGCTTTGTGCTCCTATTTTTCTTGCTCTTTTCGTAAAAGGAAGGCAAGTGGGATTGGGCCATTAGATTTCTTTAGAAATTTCTGATAAGTCTTAGGTAGGCTGAACATTAGAGAGCCAATCCATTAAAAAGCGAGAACAAATTTCAAATATTCAAGCATGTTTTTAGAAACAAAGTTAATTAGCAAGACAGCATGCCTGAATGTAGGTAGCATAATACATAGAAAGATCATATCAAATAGTTTAGGACCAAAGGTGGCTTTGTAAAAACACTTTTACAAACCCTGAGATACATGGAACTGTGTTAAATAAAACCAATTTTTCATTTAATTTAATGAAGCATTTCCTTACAGTGTTGGCAAAACTCAGCAGCATCATGGGTAGTACATGAAACCAGAAAATGAAGTTAACTTCTCTAGTTTTGCTGTACAAATAGATGTCAAAATTAAACAGCATAAGTGGTGAACAATATATTTAACTTTTTTTAGTTCTAATGAGATGCTGACAACATAAGTAGAATGTTATATATTTAGCCATGTTAACTTGCTTTAGCAAAAGCTTGTTTTTACTACTTGCCACTTTTACTAACATTCCGGTGGCAGCAGCATAGCTGTGTGTTAGCTGTTTTTTTTTTTTTTTTTTTTTTCTGGCTGTGTCATCAGAATGCTTAATTGAATTCTGATTTCAGAATCTTTACTGATGATGGGATACAAAAACAACCCAAGCTTCATTTTATTTTTTCTTTCAGATCCCAGGTTGAGTGTATACATCTAGTAGTTAGAAACCCAATCTCTTGCAAACTTAAAAGATTCTGTGAAAGTTATTGAGGAAACAATAAACATGAACCCTTATGATGTCATTTATCAGAGTAGCATTGCACTTTATGGGCTCCCCCCCCGCCCCACGATATGCCAGGTAGCTCTGCTCTGACTTAATTTAGAATTGTAGTTGCTCAACATCTTTGAAAATAGGTTTTAATATTTCTTTTTTTAGCAGCATACCCCTTAATGATGCTCCCTTTTGATTAACAAAGCTCATGTCTGAGAGAGGATTTTTTTTAAAGAAACATAGGATTATAAGGGGGAAGAAAATAAAAGGAAAATATTTGGTAGAGTACTGTGTGATTGGTCTACGGGGTTAATATGATAGTGGCTGCAGGTTTGTGCACATTATGAGTAAAGACGAGTTCCAATTTGAATAACCTTTTCTCTCTTTCAGTTTATAATTTTTGCAAATTACTTTTTTTTTGGTCTGAAATTTTCCATTTATGTATGTAAAAATGTTCTCTTGTTACTCAGAAAGTGCACATGGGTAACACAGTAGCTGAAGGCAGAAATATCAAACTTGGCTTGTTGTGTGGATCTTACTGAGATAAGGAATAAGATAATTTTGAATAAAATTGACCGAGTGATTAAAGTTTGAAATGTCGTATGTACATATTAGCTAAAATACAGCACAAAGTTCAGTTCTACATATACAATGCTACAATATTAAGCTGTATTTTAAGGTATGCACTAAGGCTTAGAGTTAAGGCAGAATTTGCATCTTCATGTTGTGTACTGCCAGACTGGCTATGCTACAGACTACGGCAACTCATCCAGCACTTAAATTACAGGTTGAAAAAAGAAAAAAAAAAAAAAAAACCTATAGCTATACTTAATTGAAGAGGTCATCTGTTTTTTAATTCAATGTTCCAGTTAATTCATCACTTGATGATAAAAGGTGGAAATCCAGGTGAAACAAACTGGTAATATTTTTGTAAATTTTTTTTGAGAAGGTGTACACTCTCTCTGTGTCTGGAGATAGACTTATTGTGGGGACTGCAGGTCGGAGAGTTTTGGTGTGGGATTTGCGGAACATGGGTTATGTCCAGCAAAGAAGAGAGTCAAGTCTGAAGTATCAGACCCGTTGCATCAGAGCATTCCCAAACAAACAGGTATGTATGCTGTGTAGTAACTCTATCCCTGATTCAAATAACTTAATCTTCTGTAGCAAAAATGGATTTGTGTTGATTTCTAACTCGGCTCAGTACATTTTTTTTTACTCATTTAAAAAGTTATTTAACTTGAATTCATAGTTTAATCTCTTAAAATTAAGGACAGCTATTGAGCTACTTGTTCCCATGTTCTTTTGCAAACACTGTGTAGTTTTAAAATGTTCACTTAAAAAGCCCCAACCCTTTTTTCTTTGCTGTCCTCGCTCTTCTTCTTTTAATTTTTCCCTCTTTAGCACCTTTAAAAAAGGATGATTGTTAATGCATCAGAACACTGACAATTAAGCCTTTCCAAAATAGCAAAAGAGGCAGAGGAGGAGAGAGAAGAGAAGATTACTGTTGCTGTGTGACTTTTAGACACATATGCCATCAGTTCCTCAAGAGGTGCTCAATTCTTCAACGATAGTGTGGCCTGGGGTTATAGATAAGTGTAGTAGTATGCAGCATATTTAACTAAAAATTGTTATAAGCTTATTTATTACTTGCTCCCTTACTGTTTTGACTCCTTGCTCTACTGGGTTCCCTCTAGAATCTTTGATGGCCATGTTAGCCTTGTTAGCCAGAGGGAATTGCATAAGAATAAGTAAGGTCATCTTTCCTTCCTTCATTCCCTTCCCAAGGGTTTAATTGGGTGCCTCTGCAATGCTCCTGGAGTGGAAAGCAAGGAACAATTTGGAACAAACTTTTCAGGTGCAAGTAGTGACAGCTGGATAATACTTGCAGTGGGAGGCCTAATTATTCATTCTAGAGCTAGTTGTGAGTAGAAATAAACCAGGCGCACCAGGTGTGGGGCAGGTAGGCTCAACCAGGCAGGATCCAAGTGTGGAGGAGCTCAATGTGGGGTGAAAGGATCCTGTGTAGGACAACCTGGTTGCAGACAGATCAGTGGGGGGGTCTAGGTGTGGGGGGGATCTGGATGCCCAGAGGTTCGTTTGGGGGAGAGGGGGTTTCCAGGTTTAGGGGCAATGAGACTCTGCAGGGACTTCCAGGTGAAAGTGGTTGAGGCTCAGTGGAGGGGTTTGGGTGGGGTGGTCTCAGCAGGGGGTCTGGGTGCTGGGGGAGTGGGGATTGGGGTGGGTGTCTGGGTGCAGCTAATTGGGGGTCTGATGTGGGAGCTCAGGGTGGTGCAGGAGGGTGGGGGTTTCAGTGCAGGGAGCTCAGTGGCGGGGTGGTCTGGGTGCAGGGTGGGGGTCCAGAGGCAGGGGGTCAGAGTTATGGGGGGCTCCAGATGCAGGGGTTGAGGTTCAGTGGGGTGGGGTTCGGGTATGGAGGGCTAGGGGGGTTCTGGGTGAATGGGGTGAGGCTTGGTGGAGGTGTCTGGGAATGGGAGGTCCAGATGCATGGGGTTGGGCAGATTGGGGAGCAGCTCCCCATACAGTGACCCCTCCCCCACAGTTGAGGAGTGATGGGGGCAGGAAGCAGGGGAGGATGCTGAACTTCCTGTGGCTGGGGGAGGTTTCTGGAGGTGGGTCTGACACAGCCCCAACCACTCCTTGCAGGGGAAGAGGAAGTCTCATCCTCTCCTGCCTCCAGCCCCGCTGAGACTAGCAGCTTCTTGGCTCAGGGTAGCAGCCACTGGCTGGAGTGTCCCCAGCCCTGTGGTGATTTATCTCTCTGCCGGCTGCTCCAGGTGCCTGTGCAACTAGGGCGTGGTGCACGACTGCTCTTGCAGCTTCCCTTTGCTTCCCTGTCAGAAAGTCATTTTTCTGCGGGGAAGCAAAGAAATCTGGGGGGGGACATTAATACTGTATATGCGCAGTGGCACAGAATTCCCCCAGGAGTTTAGAAAGCTTTATCTTTCCATCTCTGATACTCGTGGTGGTGGTCCAGTTACAACTTGATGCTTCAAACTATACTGTAGTCTGGGATTTGAATAATCTTGCTTCAGGTAAGCCTCATTATTTTTCTATTTCTGAGAAACTTTTATACTAAACCTATGGCAAAGTTACAGTAAAAAGACCTCTTTATATTTGCTATGTGCTAGTATTATAGTTAGGTAGAGAAGCAGATGCTTTTTTGGAGTGCAAGTGGTGTGCTCTGAAATTGCTATTCTGATTTATTTTGTGCATTTAGTTGAATGCATGTGTGAATTTAGTTGCTAACCTGAACTAGTTTTAATGAAATAATATACTGGAAATATGACCTGTCACCCTCTGAGCTTCTGTGAAAGTTGTCATCAGTAGGGTGCATGGGGCAGGTGGCCATATATGGAGTGTTCAACTCTGTAACTTGCTGACCACTATGCGTGTGAAATCAGCGGTGTGATTAGGGCCTGTGGGTAACAGTTCTAGACCTCACTAAGCTTTTATTTGAGGTGCAGTTGTAGGGAAGCTTTTTCTTGTGACTCTTTAATAATTAAATCATGTGGATGGGCCCTTAGTTGTATACCTGGGAACCATAAATATGAAAGAAAATATTCATAAATTTTTGTGAAGTGTTTCTTGTGTCTGGTTCTAGAAATATATAAGATTAATCGTAGTTAACAAAACTTCTGCATACAAATCTGATAGGTGTGTGTGTGTGTGTGTGTGTGTGTGTGTATATATAATTTTATATTTTTTTTGGCAGGGTTATGTTTTAAGCTCTATTGAAGGCCGTGTTGCAGTAGAGTATTTGGATCCAAGTCCTGAAATACAGAAGAAGAAGTATGCATTCAAATGTCACAGATTAAAGGAGAATAATATTGAACAGATTTATCCAGTTAATGCCATTTCTTTCCATAACATCCACAACACATTTGCTACAGGTACAGTAGATACTTATCAGGTTGTATAACATTATTGGTACTAAAGATGTTTAAATAAATCTAGTTCTTGTTAGGCTTCAATTAAGAGGTTTCAGCTGTTACTGGAACACTTAATACACTATACTTAATGCTTTTAACAAGATATTGTAATTTTTCTTTTGATGCAGTGGGACCTAACCTTAACAGGTTTATTTCTTTAACACATTAATTGTGGACTCTTCTGTGTTACAAAACTGCTTCGTTAGTGTCCTTGGACAGACAAAATTCATTATAATGTTTGTCACTGTCTGGTTGCATTAAATGCTATAACGGTTTGGTTTTCTTCCAGTTACAATATCTTAACTCCTTTTTTTTTTTTTTTTTTTTCCCCCTCCCATAATCCATTTGTAGGTGGCTCTGATGGATTTGTAAACATTTGGGATCCATTTAATAAGAAGCGACTGTGCCAGTTCCATCGGTATCCCACCAGCATAGCATCGCTTGCCTTCAGTAATGATGGAACCACCCTTGCAATAGCAGCATCATATATGTATGAAATGGATGACATTGAACATCCTGAAGATGGTATCTTCATTCGCCAAGTGACAGATGCAGAAACAAAACCCAAGTGAGTATGCTTCACCTGTATTTGAACCTTTTTGAGTATTCATCCCAGGATTTATTAATTTTCCTGAAGTCATGAATAGCATTATTGATGCCTAGTAGATAGTGCAGCTTGACAGTAGGGTTGGAGTTGATTTTATCTTGTTCTCCCAAGCTTTCAATATCCGTAGGTTGATAGATGTCTTATGGCTAAAATTGTGTCTAGTTGTTTTGTAACAGGAGAATGTCAAATTCCTATTCTTTTTGAATAAGCACTTTTATTTGAAGCTAAGGAGTTATTGCTGACTGACTTCTTTAAAATTAAGTTGAAGATTTCAAGAATAATTCACTTTGAGCAAATTTTGCTGTATTGGATCTTTAAGACTTTGAAGTATTAATCTTTTCTTTACACACTGATAATACATCTAACCTTTCCCCTTCAAAGCAAATGCATTGAACTGGTTCTACGGAATGCATAAAATCAAGTAAAGGGGTTCCCATCCTATCTATCTTGGAGAACAGTCTCTTTATATTTTGAGTATTTAACCTTTAACAACAGACTCTATGCTACCATTTCTGGCAAAAGGAAAACAATGATGTTTTTGGTGCCAGGCAGAATAGGCTTCTGTTAATGCCCATTTGAAAGAAAGCTAAATGGAAACTGACATCACAATACAGAATTGTACACTGGAATAACCTCTATAGTTTGTGATCTGGCACTCGATTAAATACACAGGTTTAACAGCCTGGTTATTATAAAGGTTTGTCCCTGCTGACTAGTTTTTTGCTTTTCTAAATCTCAAACTGCTTTATTTTTATGTTTTGACTATTTTGTTCTGGGAGTTACTATTCTACCTATTTGGTATAGCCAATCTCCAGAGTTTTGGATTCTCTGAGCCTCAAGACTATGTGATTTATTAAAATCAATCAATATTGCATCTCACTTTGGAACAGATACTCTGACATTGTTCTTTTTTAATGCACTGCTCCACAGGCTGTCATGCAGTGACACTTGTTTTAAAACATCACAATTTTATGGTTATTTTAATAACACTGATGGTAGAACACTAGAATAACTGGCAAAGTGTCTGGGATTTGTCCCCTGCTTCTTACAGTCTGCCCTGAGGTTAGCACCCACATTTGTGAGCCGCTCCAAACAGGTTGTGTTCTATACTTAGATTTCAACAACCAAGTATCAATTGTGAACTCCTCAAGTACTATAACAGCCATAACATGGAGTATCAGACAAGCCCCTGGAGCACTCCAGACTCTATCTTGCCACCCAGGCAAGCCAGCCTGTGTGATAGATGGTCCTTTATACCAAAAATCACAACGATATTCAGGTTACTCTCAGTCCCAATGAACCAGTCACTTACCCCAGTTCAGTTGTACCTTAGATCTCTCACCAAAGACAGTGCTTGTAGCCAGTCCTATGATAAACTATCTAAAGATTTATTAACTAAAAAAAAAAATTAGTAATTTACAAAGTTAAAGCAGGTAAACAGACACGCGAGTTACAGTCTTAGGTTCCAAAAAGTAATGGAAGCTGCTTTAATATGCAAGCTCTGTGCCTCCTTGAGGGCTAACCCAAGCTAAGCAGCTTGGGGATCCCTTCCTTATGCCTTCTCCAAATTCCAAGCAGCATAGTGTTACAGGTCCTTCTAGTCAGGGATGTTTATTCCCTTACCCCAAAGTTCAAATTGTGGTGGGATAAAGGTTTGTACATATTCCCTCTTCATGCTTGTGGCAGGAGCAATCAACAGTATTTTGTCCCTTGATGTTCCACAGTGGTTTCTCTGGTCTTTTGTTGTTTGGAAGATGACACCTCTTGGTAAACTTGTTGGGATTTTTAAAAATAAGTAATTGTAAGGTAGAACAAATACTTACCGTTAGGAGGCTTACAGTGGTAAGAGCTGTTTTCAGCTATTTTTATCTATTGTTGGTTGTGGTTGCTAATTCTGTAGATGCTTCATTCTGCCTTATGAGGAGGTTAATCTACAATTAAACAATATTTCCTCTTGGCCCTCCATTATTTTCTGAAACAGATGGTTCATCGTTTCCTGGGCTGTTAAACACAGTGAGGTTAAGGTTAGACTCTTGGGAATCAGCTAGTTTTGAATCTTATTAGGCTGTAGAAGGAAAACTAATCAGAATACTCCTTAATATCATTTTGTGACTGTAAACAATTATTTATTAGCAAACAATTGATCCCAGAAGGGCAAATTGTTTGAGTCAGTAATAAGCTGAGAAAAGACAGAGCATATCTGTGTATTTGGAAAATAATTGTAACGTAATTGCAATGCATTTAGACAGGCATCTATTTGGACCTGTTTCTATCTTTAAATGAATTTCTGAAAACATTAACAAGGTTTATATGCTTTTCTGACATTTATAAGTTGCTTGTGCCAACCTTAGGACACCAGCTTTCTGGTGACTAAGAATGATTTTTAGTACCGAATATTATAGTGTGAATGCATCATATCAATGTTTGCTCCTAAAATGGAACACTTTTCCACAGCTCTCTGCGTAATAGCTTCAGTTAGTAGTGCTTTTTAGTGACTTTTTCAGGTTAATGTGAACCATCTTACATTTGCAGATATTTCGTTTTAAGCACATGGAAAAATAATGCCTTTTAAATAAAGGATATTTGGGAGGCTTATGACTTGCTGACAAACTACAACGTATTTTTGGTACAGTAAAATAGTTGTCCTTTCTGTGCTGTTTTGGATTAATAACATCTTTATTTTGTATAGAAATTTTGAAGATATGAATGTTCTAAAAAGTCTAACGGTCACTTGTTGAAACATACTTTCTTTATTTCAGATCTACTTAAAGTTCCTGCAAAAAGCTTCATCTCCTTTCTCTACAAAAGATTTATTTACCTGCTCCTAACCTGAAATGGTGATTAAAGGATAATTTTTGGAAGAATTTTTTGTAGTGCTTTTACTTTTTACTGAAAAAACACGTATATTTATGTACCTCAGTATGCTGTCCTCTACTGTCATATCTTTTCTATTTAGAACATCAGAGAATCAATGTTTTCTTTAACCACAGTTTGAAATGTAAATTAGTTCTTTCCTGTAAGCAAATTTACTGCATTTTGTAATTTTTTTTAACTCTGGGAACTTCCAGTGATCTCTGAACTGCTCAATAAATCTCTTTAAAAAAAAAACCTTATCTGTAAATGCATTGGGTAGTGTAATTTTAATGTTCTGTGAAAATCTTTGAAGCAGTGTGGCCTCCAGGATGGATAATTGGACATGAGTTCTGAGGATGTGGGCTCTGGCAAATCACGTAACCTTTTTTCTTTATTCCCCATCAAATAAAATGGGGCTACATACCTCACAGGTATGTTGATTATTCAATCACTGTTCTTACAATGCTTGCAAAGTTATAAAGTATAAGTAAGGCTAGGCTGTAGTGACAACTTTATTGCTAGTGCAGAAAAGTTTCCCATTTGAAGGAAAAGCAAAGTGTGAAGTGCATGAAATTCAGACTGTCAGTGCTTCAGTTACTGCATGTTCAGAGAAAAGCCTGAAATCAATTATGCTTTGGAACTATTGAGAGTGGAGAAATGGAAGTTAACTGGGGCTGGGACTGGGGCTTTTGCCGCAGCAAAGTGGCCTACTCTTGGTTGCAGACTTAGCCTGAGACCCCAGAGGACACACAACAGCACGAGAAGTGCAGAGAAAAGAAGTTTATAAGAATGGGAACCCAGTTCTTCCAAAGAGACCCCCATTCTGCTCAGGAGAGGGCAATGTCCCTTTTCTCTTGATTTAATGCTTATCTTGCTGCTACCTCTTGCTGTTCAGTGGTTTAGGCTGCAGGCAGACTTCTTGATTCAGCAGCTCGGGGGGGGGGGGAATAAACCAAAAAGCAAAAGTTCCCATATGGAAACAGTACTACTAAAATACAATTCCAATTGACAAGTGACTTTGTAAAATTAGCAAAATGTTTGCATATTTATCTTCCTGATCATATCTTGACTTAGAGAAATGTATCTCTTTTTCCAGCTTTTGCATACTCAGCTTGGTGTCAAGCAATTTAGCTAGCCTCTTTCAGTCTCTCATTGCTGATCGGATTCTTCAGTCTATATAGTTACAGAACAATTACCATATTGGATCAGACCACCAGTCCACCCTGACCAGCATTCTGTCTCTAACAATGGCGAATTACTAGATGCTTTATAAGAACGTGCAAGAGACCTCCAGTGCACATAGAATAATTCTGCTGATCACGTCCAAGCTAGAATAGAATCCAGCCCACTTTCACGTAGCTTATCTGGCTGTGCAGTACT
Source organism: Dermochelys coriacea (assembly GCF_009764565.3). Lineage (NCBI taxonomy): Eukaryota > Metazoa > Chordata > Testudines > Dermochelyidae > Dermochelys > Dermochelys coriacea. Next base: position 107,009,058 of record NC_050074.1, on the reverse strand, counting down.
AATAATATGGTTTAAAAACTCGGTTTAGTCAGTGAAGCAAGCAGATGTGGTGCACACAGGAAAATTAGTATTAAAGTGCCATTTTTACAATCATTCAGCTTATTTTTTCATTAAAAGTGGCCCTTTTTTTTTTTTTTTTTTAAAGCTTGGTGGCATTTATATTGGGTAATCTGCCATTCAGTGCTTTGGGTAACTCAAAATCCTGTGTTCCTACCTGCATGCCATCCTTAAAGACATCTTATCTATAGTAGAGGTTCAGATGCAGACTCTACTGAAATACGACTGAACAATTTCTATGTAAGTTTTTTGCTTTTGATTCTTGGAACTTTTCCAAGGAAATCTAGAAAGCCAACGAGTGGAAATTCTTTCTGCATGGTGGAGATGAAACACTATCCTTTTATTAAATCTTATAGAAAGCAATGATTTCTGCTACTGGCTATTTAAATAGTGTTTGAAACTTTGTGCTGTGAAATTTCCTATTTTGCTTATTGAAAAATAGCTAAAAATATAACAATTATAAGTGCTAGTGCAGTTTAGTGTCATGGGGCTGCTATAATATTCAAACCTATTACAGGTAAGTCCTCAAAAATTCACATCAGACACACATGGCTCCTATATCTGAATCATCAGAGTCCCAGAAGGGGATGTAGGGTCATATTTGACAAAGCATTTTTACATACTAATACCAGAAAAATCTTTGTATGAGGCTATCCAAGAGTCAGCTTATGGAATCATCTTGTGAACAAATGCTTCTAGCCCAGAGGTAGAACTCTTACTACTCTGCAGTAAGAAAAGCTCTCATCCAATGCTTTGGAAGCCCTTTTAAAATCATTCAAAAAACCACAACACACCAACAGACCAATCAAAAGATGGGATAGTGGGCTACGCAGTTCACCTGAAAGCTAACAAGCTTGGGCTGTTATGGAGTGGGAGAGGCAAATAAGTTCTAGAGTTGTTTGCAAGGTTCTGTGTACTCTGACCTGATCTGGATTGTCAATATTCTGTCAATTATCTTACTCCTGCGGGAATTCTGCACCACAGGGAGAGAACAGAATTCATAGAATTTCTTTGCTTCTCTGCAGAAAATAAACAGGAAGCAAAGGGAAGCCACACTGGGGTGGGGGTACCCATGGCATGTCCCCCCAGAGGTAAGACAATGGGGGCATGTGGGGTTACATACTACTGCCCCCTTTTCTGCAAATGCAGAGCTACCCCTCTAAAAGAGGGTGCTGCTCTGTTCTGCTGACTCTGCGGCTGGATGCTGTCTTCTGGGTCCTAGTGCCAGTTGCTTCTGTGCTGGGAGCCATCCTGTTTTCTGTACAACAGTGAGTGCCTGCCGTAGGGCAGGGTAAGGGGGGGTGGAGTGGGGGAAATGGGATGGGGGTGGGGTGGTGGGAAGAGGCAGCAGGGAGGGAAAAGGGTGAGATGGAGGGAGGGGAGATAATGAGAGGAACTCAAATTGACTGGAATAATTTAGACCCTGGGAAAATCCAAGGTGCAATGATGCAAAATTCTTACCATTTATAAATACAGAGGTACCTTCCATGCTTGTGCCTTATGTATTAATGAATCATATTTTAACATGCATAACCCATCCCAGTTACCAAAGCAAATATGTGGGATGACAATTGATAGGATTCCCCACTGACACTATGAAAGGATAAGCTTTCTTGTTTTATATAGTTGCTTGAAACTAAAATGGCTGGTGTGAAGGAAAAACAGTTAGACAACCTGACATAAAAGTGGTAGAAAGAAACATTATTTGGTCCAGGGCAACAGCTGTGTTGGTATCTGAGGCAGGAATATATATAGTTAGAATACAGACATTTCTTTTATAAGGACAAGTTTCAGAGTAGCAGCCGTGTTAGTCTGTATTTGCAAAAAGAAAAGGAGTACTTGTGGCACCTTAGAGACAAATTTATTTGAGCATAAGCTTTTGTGAGCTACAGCTCACTTCATCGGATGTATTGCAAACAGATGGACATCCAGGAATGCATCCGATGAAGTGAGCTGTAGCTCACGAAAGCTTATACTCAAATAAATTTGTTAGTCTCTAAGGTGCCACAAGTACTCCTTTTCTTCTTTTATAAGGAGATTAATCTGCCTTTTTTTAGCTTTCTTCTAGAAATATAGATAGAGATTTGGAAGCTGAAAAAATCATGAAGCCTTTTTTCTGAGCTATATGAAAAACAGCTGAACAAAGAAGATTTATTTTCCTCACAAACATGACTACTCTGCAATTTCTTACACAGGTGCAGTTCTGCTTAAGTTTAAACTGTTAAACATTATCAGAATAAAGAAAAGGAGTACTTGTGGCACCTTAGAGACTAACAAATTTATTTGAGCATAAGCTTTCGTGAGCTACAGCTCACTTCTTCCGATGCATTCAGTGGAGTGAGTTGTAGCTCATGAAAGCTTATGCTCAAATTTTAGTCTCTAAGGTGCCACAAGTACTCCTTTTCTTTTTGTGAATGCAGACTAACACGGCTGCTACTCTGAAAATTATCAGAATAGACTCCTAAAAATCACAGCAAGCTCGCATCAGGCCTAGAATATGCTTTTGTTCCCAACAGTTCTCATTTTACTTTACTGAGGCACAGGGAAGTCAAGGATAAATTTTCAAGTGCTCAGTAATGTTGAGTACCTCAGTTTTTGAGTGTGCAACCTTGACACAAGGATTGAAGAGTTGTTTGCTCAGCAGATATGAAATTCAATCCCCAAGTGCCTCAAGGTAGGCATCCAAAATCCAAGGCACCACTAATTAGGCCAAAATTTTCAAAAGTGTCTTGCCCAACATCACACAGTGAGTCAGTAGTAGAGGGCTGGAGTAGAACCCATTTCCCCTGTGTACCAGTCATCTGTTCTTATGATTAGATTATAAGCAGCTATTATATGACTTGGTATATTGCAATCATAACCACAGCACTAGTAATTATTCTGTCAATAAGCAACTGACAAAAAACTTCTAGTCCCCATGCCAGGCGACAATTGCTATAAAACATGATCGGCTTTATGGGGACAAAATAAATTGACAGATTTAAATTATACTTTAACGTTATGATAATATATAACTAAATGCTTTCCAACAAAGTAAAATATATATGTCTGAAGAACTCAATCAGCCCAGTTGCTTTTAGGATTAATATGTGCAGATGGCTGGTGTAGAATGTGTAACTGGTATTTCATGAGACTGTAGATGCACTGAAATTTTTCTTTTTGACTACATTAGGTGTGACTTTCTCCCCCACTTATAGGAATGAAAGATGTGAGGGTGCATAGCATAGGAGAACAACACTAAGAGTGTAATAAGTCTTCAGAGTCTCTTGTGGTTTTGAAGAAATATTCTCAACCCACTTGCCCTAGCAGTGAAACACTTACATGTTTTATCTTTTTTTTCTCATCCAAAAGCATCTTTACGGACATTGCCACTCACTCCTGTCCATGGCTTAGTTCCTCCATTACACCCAGCCTGTTCACCGCCCTCTGTACAATCACGTCCTGCTATCAGATTGGTGGGCAGCCTCTAGGTCTGACTGAGCTTGGTTGTTTACACATTATTTTTTCAGGCACCCTATCATCTTTGTCTTTTACAGTGTTTCTACCATCGTAAACTTTACTATTGCAGCCAATCCAGTACTCTGATTTCACAGCCTACTCTCCTTCTAGCTTCATTTATTTTAAAATCATTCTACTTTACGCCAGCCAATTTCTGACAAACTCTCATCTCTGCTGTGTCCAGCCTTCTGATGTCTGTTTCATTATTCTGATAGTCTATGATTCTATGATTTAATGCAGCTGCTGCCAGTCCATAGGTAAGACTGTTAGTACTGTTGATAAATTTTCACTTTGGTACCAAACATAATGTTTTCATCAGTCCATAATTTCAGGAACTTCTATTCAGCACCTGTAGCTAAAGCACATCTCTTTTTAATGTCGTTCTTGATGGACCCATTGGCACTGATAAAATTTCTTAGGTACACATCAGATTTTACTTGTTCTATGTCTTCACTGTTGCTGCATTTCAACTTTATCTATTGTCCCTTTTCCAAGATACAACTACTTCTTGGCATTTATTGTAAGTCCAAGTTGACTATATCAATTTTCCAAGGTAGTGGAGAGTATAATAATTAATTGAAACATGCCTGCCAGTTGTACAATGTCATCTGCACAAGCTAATTTCCCAGATACAGATTGGAGGACAAGTGCTACTAATAATGGTAGAGCTCAGAGGTTCCTGGATGTGATAACTGACAGATTTCTTCAACAAATAGTCATTGAATCAACAAGAGGTGATGCCATTTTAGGTTTAGTACTGGTAAGTAGCCAGGACCTCATAGAAGAACAAGTTGTAGAGGACAGCCTTGGTTTGAGTGATTATGAGCTAATTCAGTTTAAACTAAATGGAAGGATAAAGAAAAATAGGTCACCAACAAGGGTCCCTGATTTCAAAAGGGCAAACTTCTAAAAACTCAAGGGAATTAGTTAGAGAAGTGGACTGGACTGAAGAACTCAAGGATCTCAATGTGGAGGAGGCTTGGAATTACTTTAAGTCAAAGTTGCAGAAGATAGCAGTAGCAGAAGCTATCTGAAGCCTGTATCCCATGCGAGGTGAAAAAATTAATAGGGAAGGGTTGCAGACCAAGCTGGATGAAAAAGCATCTATAAAGAGAAAGCAGAAAGCCTACCAGGAATGGAAGATGGGCTGGATCAGCAAGAAGATATACCTCTTGGAAGTCAGAAAATGTAGGGAAAAAAGTAAGAACTGCCAAAAGCTAAGCAGAATTGGATCTTGCAAAGAAAATTAAAACTATAGTAAAAGATCCTTTATCCGTATAAATGTAAAAAGAGAAGAAAGAGAAAAACCAAGGCATGAAGAGGTGGGATCACTGAGCACTGAGGATGGGGTAGAGATTTTAAGATAATCTAGGCATAGCCCAACACCTAAATGAATACTTTGCTTCAGTTTTTAGTAAGAGTAATGAGGAATTTAGGGACAGTGCCAGTATGGCTAATGGGAATGAGTATATGGAAGTAGAAATTACCACATCTGAAGTGGAAGGTCAAACAGCTTGATTGGACAATCAGGGGCCCTGAATAATCTCCAGCCAAGAATATTAAAGTAACTGGCACATGAAATTGCAAGTCTAATAGCAAGGATTTTAAATGAATCTGTACATTCAGGGGTAATACCCTATGGCTGGAGAATTGCAAATATAGTACTATCTTTAAGAAAGGGGAAAAAAAGTGATCCAGGAAACTACAGGTCGGTAGTAGTTTGACCTCAATTGTATGCAAGGTCTTAGAACAAATTTTGAGAGAGAAAGCAATTAAGGGCACAAAGGTTAATGGTACCTAGGATAAAATACAACATAGTTTTACAAAAGGTAGATTGTGCCAGACCAACCTGATCTCTTTCTTTCAGAAGAAAGAAAAGGAGTACTTGTGGCACCTTAGAGACTAACAAATTTATTAGAGCATAAGCTTTCGTGAGCTACAGCTCACTTCATCGGATGCATTTGGTGGAAAAAACAGAGGAGAGATTTATATACACACACACAGAGAACATGAAACAATGGGTTTATCATACACACTGTAAGGAGAGTGCAAAAAGAAAAGGAGTACTTGTGGCACCTTAGACTAACAAATTTATTAGAGCATAAGCTTTCGTACTCCTTTTCTTTTTGCGAATACAGACTAACACGGCTGCTACTCTGAAACCTGTAAGGAGAGTGGTCACTTAAGATAAGCCATCACCAACAGCAGGGGGGGGAAGGAGGAAAACCTTTCATGGTGACAAGCAGGTAGGCTAATTCCAGCAGTTAACAAGAATATCAGAGGAACAGTGGGGGGTGGGGTGGGAGGGAGAAATACCATGGGGAAATAGTTTTACTTTGTGTAATGACTCATCCATTCCCAGTCTCTATTCAAGCCTAAGTTAATTGTATCCAGTTTGCAAATTAATTCCAATTCAGCAGTCTCTCGTTGGAGTCTGTTTAGCTTATGCTCTAATAAATTTGTTAGTCTCTAAGGTGCCACAAGTACTCCTTTTCTTTTTGCGAATACAGACTAACACGGCTGCTACTCTGAAACCTGTTTCTTTCAGAAGATAACTGATTTCACAGACCGAGGAAATGCACTAGATCTAATCTACCTGGATTTCAGTAAAGCATATGATACAATTTCACATGGGAAATTATTAGTTAAATTGGAGAAGATGGGGATTAAGATGAGATTTAAAAGGTGGTTAAGGAACTGGTTAAAGGCAGGTCGTACTGAAAGGTGAGCTGTCAAGCTGGAGGGAGGTTACTAGTGGAGTTCCTCTAAAGTGGGACTGTGTGCATAAAATTTGCAGATGACACAAAGTTAGGAGGTATTGCTAATACAGAGGAGGACTAGAATATCATACAAGAAGATTCGGATGACTTGGAAAATTGGATTCACAAAAATGGAATGAAATTTAATAGTGCAAATGGCAAGATCATGAACTTAAGGACTAACAGCAAGAAGTTTTGCTATAAACTGAGGACATAGCAGCTGGAGGAGATGGAGGAGGAGAGAGACCTGTGAGAGTCACCAATGGGATATGGCTGTGAAAAAGGCTAATGGAACCCTAGGATGAAGCAGGCGAGGAATTTTCAGTAGAGACAGAGAAATATTATCATTATACAAGACACTGGTGAGACCTCATCTGGAATGCTGTGTGCAATTCTGTTTTTCTTGTTTAAGAAAGATGAATTCAAATTGGAACAGGTGCAGAGAAGGGCTACTAGGCTGATTGGAGCAATAGAGAGCCTACTTTAAAAGAAGAGACTTAAGGAGTTTGGCTTGTTTAGCCTGTCCAAATAAAGGCTGAGGGAAAATATGATTGCTCTCTATAAATTCACTAGAGGGATAAACAGCAGAGAAGAAAAAGAGTTATTTAAGACAAGGGCCAATATTGGTGCAAGAACAAATGGCTATAAACTGGCTACCAACAAGATTAGGTTTGAAATTAGACAAAGGTTTCTAACATCAGAGGAGTGAAGTTCTGGAACAGCCTTCCAAGAGGAGTAGTGGGGGAAAAAACTCCAACTTATTTCAAGACTGAGCTTGATAAGTTTATGGAGGGGATGGTATGATGTGGTTGCCTACAATGGCCCGTCCTCGACTGCAAGAAGTAAATATCTCCAATGCCCAATATGGGACACTAGATGTGGAGGACTTCAAGTTACTACAGAGAATTCATTCCCAGGTGTTTGGCTGATGGGGTCTTGCCCCCATATTCATGGTCTAACTGGCTGCCATATTTGAGATAGGGAGGGAATTTTCCACCAGGTCAGACTGGCAGAGACTCTCAGGTTTTTTTCACCTTCCTCTACCGCATGAAGCATGGGTCACTTGCTGGTTTGAATTGAGTGTAAATGGAGGATTCTCTGTTACAGATTCTCTGTTCTCTGAAGTCTTTAAATCAAAATTTGAGGATTTCAGTAACTCACCCAGAGGTTATGAGTCAATTACAGGAGTGGGTGGGTGGGTGAATGAGGTTTTGTGGCCTGTGATGTTTCGGTGGTCAGACTAGATGATCATGATGGTTCCTTCTGGCCTTAAAGTCTATGAAATTCTACCCAGTGTTGCACCTTCTGACTCACCTACCATTCTTAATATCCAGTTTAAGAACATGATGAAAAGTGATCCACGTGATTTCATACTTTCTGCAATGCGTCCCTCCAAACCAAATCAAGTGCCTTCATGAAGTCTATGTAAACAGCAAAGATCTTTAATCCCCATTCTCACTTTTTTTCCATCAGCTGTTGGAACATGACTATCTGATTAATGGAACTTCAGCCTGGTTTAAAGCTACACTGTTCCTTGCCCAGTACTCTAAAACTGTCCATAATCCACTGACAATTACTTTCATCATGATTTTTCCCAGTACTGCTAATAAGTTTATACCTCTATAATTATTTGGATTGACACAATCTCCTTTCTCCAGGATTGGTGCAATTATTGCCTTTACCCAGTCATTTTGTATGTCCTCTTGTATGTACCCTTCTTATATATTTTTCCTTATGCTTTGATAGCACATGTATTATGATGGAATTTAATACACATTTTGACATATTCTCACAACTTGTTTTCTCACACTTCCTTTAGCATGTTTCTTTTAAATCACACCAACATCCCTTGGAATCTGAAGGTATATAAAAATGAACCAAAAACCTCTAAACAAAAGCTAGATAAAATTGGGCATGTCAGTTTTTTTAATATTTTTAATGTCTTCTTTCCATAGCTATTTTATGACATGTCCAAGTCAAATAAGATGATAAACTAAGTAGCCATGAGGAGAAAGAATGGGAAAGCAGAGGACTGTCTAGTTACTTATTTAATCTTTGTATTCCAGGATTACCTACAGTTCACAACCGGGATTGGGGCCTTGGATTGCTAAGCACTATTACAGACACATTGTAAAATAGTCCTTACTTGGAAGCATCTACTGTCTAGATACCCAAAACAGACCAAGGTTGAGAGGGGAGAAATATTATTGTCCTCATTTTACAGGTGGTGAACTGAGGTACAGAGAAAGGAAGTGACTTGGATAAGGTCACACAGGAAGTAAACGGCAAAGCCAGGCATTGAACCCATCTCTCTCGTGTCTCAATTCACAGAATGGGTTTCATTCTTGACTCTGTCACACACTTAGTGTATAACTTTGTGTCACTTAATCTCGCTCTGTGCCTCAGTTGCCCTTAGCTGCAAAATGGAGATAATAAAACTTATTTACCTCACAGGATTGATTGTGAGGCTGAAATATTTGTACTTGTGGCACCTTAGAGACTAACAAATTTATTAGAGCATAAGCTTTCGTGAGCTACAGCTCACTTCATCGGACGCATTTCACGAAAGCTTATGCTCTAATAAATTTGTTAGTCTCTAAGGTGCCACAAGTACTGCTTTTCTTTTTGCGAATACAGACTAACACGGCTGCTACTCTGAAACCTGAAATATTTGTGTTAGTTATGTACTTTGAGATCCTTGTGTGGAAGATGCTGTATTAAGTGCAAATTATTATCATACAATGAAACTATTTTGAGGTATATAAAAAAGACACATTTGATCACTAAGAAATTAAGATTTACCTTTCTTATTTGCTGTAGGAAATAGTAGAGGATGGTTGGGGGAGGGAAGAAGGAGAAGCTGAAGTGTAACATCATTTAGAGTCTGTATCTTTTTAAAATGAAAGATGTTCTCTCACTTCTAATTCTGTGGAATTATATTCAGTACCATGTAGGAGGAAAAAATTATAATTCTGGCTCTGCAAACCAAGGGCCATCAAGAAAAACACTATTAAGAAGAAAATCTTAACTGCTGCATTTTGGCCTAAATGGCCATGCAGCACATTCCACTTTGTAAAGCTTAAGAAAATTACACAGCTATAACCTGAACAGCAGACAAAAGAAAGAAGCAGAAAGATGGGGAATATTTAGAAGTTTCTTATCACGTTATTTGTTCTCATTTTCTGGAGTCTCTTACTAGCAATTCAAAGTCTTTATGAATGTTTTATATGCTGCCTATAGAGCTGCCAGTTGCTGTCATTGGAGGCACCTTCCTTTTTTAGCTTTACATCCACACGTGCAGCTGCTGCTTGTTCCGTGAGATGCTTGTCTGTGACTGCGAAGTTGCTGAAAAGATATAGGAGTATTTCCCTTAGAAATGTGCAGCTTTGGCAGATATGAGACGGAGAGGCCTCTACTCTCAGAGCTTTGAGGGGCCACAGATTATTTCCTCTCGTTTGGATAAGGGAAAAAATCCTTTTAGTTTTAGATAAGTGGTTTGCTTTGCTTGCCTCCAGAGTTATCCCATCCTATCCTCATCCTCTGTATCAGCCAGGGATGTCAGACAAATAAAATAAAATTAAATCCCAAATAGCCTGAATATTGCTCCTATTCATAAGATGAGTGTTATTAAATAGCAGTTGGAAAACTTTTGGCTACTCAAGGTTGGCAGAATCTCCTCCAGGTTCGTTCTCCTAGTGTGAATAAGAGCCACTTGCTATTGAGACTGAAACTCCAGCGTATGTTGGTGAAAGGATCGTTTCCCGTTCCCTAAGTATCTAGGGAGCTTTATGTGTGAGAGTATTTTAACCGTTGGTTGAATCCCACCATCCCCAACTGCTTTTGAGGAGAAAAGCAGGAAATAGTTTCCCTCTTTTTATTTTTCTGGCTGTAAAGTTGTAATCAATGGAATCCTTGTAGGAGAATCCTGCTGAAGGAGAAATACCAGGAATCACATCCTAAGTTAGAGGAAAATAACATTCCACTTACGTTATTTGTTCTTTGAATGACAATACTCCCTTTCCTAGTGCAAGTATCAGCAGGAATCCCAAAAGAACAGAGGGTTCCATAACAGAAGACACTGTGTATAGGAAAGGGGGCTGGTAGGGTTCCCTGGTGGGGAAGTATTTGGTTTCATTTGTAGCTTTCACTTAGCAACCCCTAAGCATAGGATCACTGGAAAGAGAGTGCTGCCTCTGTAGTACAATGAGGAATGTGCTTTATTTCTGTCTGACAACTTTAGTGTCTGCTAGGGAGAATTTGGAGGAAACAGTTATGGGAAGTATTATAAACTTTTGAACTCAAATTTCAGACAAATGGTCTGTTATGCAAAAACTCATGCCCTATTCCACTAATTAAATTATGGGGATTTACCTGGGGAAATTCCTTGTTCCATTCAGATTTAAAATCCTGGTTTTCAAAATCACAGTACTTGGTTTAAATTTTTTAAAAAAATGATCTTTGAAGTCCTTGAATTTATCCCTTGGCCACAATTAAATCCTTCCTCCGCTATTTCCCAAGTGCCCTTAATCAAATCCTCAAAATAGTTTAAATTATTAAACAACTTTTTAGGATTACATTTTTTATTCCTAATTATACACAAAAGATACATATCATGAAATATTCAGCACATAATTGTGATTGAAACGTGCAGTATCCCAAAAGATGTGACTAAATTTTAAACACCCAAAATATAATTATGCAGGTGAGGGGGTTAGATGTGAGATTTAAAGGGTGGCAAATTTACACTTTTTAAAAGCTTTTATGGTGGGGGCCAGGAGATCAAGGGATTAGAAAGGAGGCAGTAAGATACAAATCGAGGCCAACAACAAATTCCTTCTATAGCCCCACAGTTTCCACTCCACTTTTTCCTTCTCTCCTTGCATTAGTCCCAGGGTGTCTACATGCAAGTTAGATTTAACCAAATAGTGAGATAACTGATTAAAGTCAAGGCCCTCTGAAATCTCCTTCGCTTACCTTTGTAAGATTGCCTCTCTGTATAGAATCCTTTCTTGCATCAACTGTCTTGATCAATCCTCATGCTCAGTATAAAGTTTAACATATTTATGGCAGTTGGATGTAAATGTAGAGAGTCAGAGTGAAATCCTGGCCTCATTGAAGCCAATGGCTAAGGTCCCATGGACTCCAGTGAGGCCAGGATTCACCCACAATCTTTCTGGAAGTTTCCCCGTGTCATTGCGAAGCAAGCTTATCAGCCGCCTTCTTACAAGCAGGCAGCCATTGGCATGGCAGGGATTGCAGATGTTTTGAACGTACATAATGTCTTTTAGCAATGCACTGTGTTAGCCATTGCTTTTTTTCTTTCCAGTGAGGTTTAAATGCCAGAAGCTTAGGATGATTGCACCTGAGAAGTGTACTTGTCTTTGTAATTTTCTCAGGTAATAAAAACAAAATGACTAAGACCTTCTGTCTTATCTTTTTCTCTGTATTCTTGTATGGTGTCTTCAACAACATGGGCATTATATTCTGGGGCATGCTTTTCAGATGTGGAATCAGTAGCAATGATAGGAACATACGTTTTCCTATATGAATGTTTGTAGCCATTATCAAGTCTTTTTTAGTGTTAACTAACAATCTTTTGTTGTTGTCAATGTTGATTTAATTGGTTCTTCCTTCAATTCTCCCCTCTCTAGCCATATCTGTGTTTCTTTACCATGAGCAGCCGGGAGTAGTTTATATCTATTTGGAGGAGTATATTAAGACAGTTGCACCATTTTTTTATTGCTTATTTTCTGTTACAGTGAAAGCAGTACTGTACAAATAAAGTTTTAACATTCTTATCAAGTTCAAGGCTTTGCCTTTCAATTATTCTCAGAACATAAATCACTGATTGATCTATGCCATTGTTTGGAAGTTGAAGATGAACAAAGACTGTTTCTAAACGAAAGTGACGCTGAAGTTTCATTCAGTGGCACATTTAATCTTGAAGAAACTTAAGGAAAACCATTTTCTGCATTTTTTTAGATGAACACAACAGTTTCCATCTTGCAACTCAACAACTCTTGCCAAAGTCTATATTTTGCTTTACAAATGTTTGTTCAGTCTATTTAATCCCTTCTTGTAGCACCTCCTTCAACTTTAGTCATGTTGAGTAAGAAAAATTGATACAATGATCTGTAATCACTAAACACCAATCACATATTTACAATATTGATCAGCAGCTTTTATATGTACTACAATTAGAATTGAGAAACAACTATCTAACGATTTCAACACTAAACACAGAGGATTGAAAAATAAGATGAGCTAGTCAGTATTATATACATTCAAATTACAAGACGCCATTCTCTTTTTTCTAGACATTTCTAGATTCTGGCAAACCATGTTTCCTTAATGATTCATAACTCCACCCACACTCTCCCTTATAACATTAAATGACATCAGATTCCACTCACTGACCAAGTCCCTCTCTCCAGTGACATGAATCAGCCAGAATGGATTGCTGTGTGAGTAAAATGAAAGCTTTGCTCCCTTTAGTAGACTTTGTTGTAGTGTCATACCATTCCCCTCACGCACATATGCACACACATGACATAGGCCTAAGATTGAGGACCTGACCCAAAGCCCATTGAACTTAAAGTGAATCTTTCTATTTGGCTTTCAATGGCCTTTTGATCAGACCTTTCAACCACTCCTACATCCAGGTTCCATATATGGTAAGGAGAACCTTATTCTTATGGTACCAGATCAATCCATTTATTGGTGTTGCCAAAAATAGTAGTTTTTTCCAGATATTTTTTCTTAATATGTTTCATGATTAAAACATCATGGCATCACCCCAATCAATTTAGCAGATGCATGATAGACTGAAGACCATAGTTCTAAAAAAGGTGGATACTTATTAATACATTACCTTAAACCCTGGCCAGTGTTGAAATCCCCTGGTAAGTCTCATATGGTTGGAGAATGATTGCATTATAGGGGCAGTAAACATAAATCTGGCAGGTATGCAACAGTTTGTTTTGTTTTTAGGCTAACTTCTAATGCCACAACCTTTATATCCCTGTCTATAAGAATTATCTGTAATCTAGAATCTTTCATTTGTTATATGTAATATATAATTATATATACATAGCAGTCCCATGTAAGTACAATTAAAGAAGTATAATTCATTCCCCATCCCCACCTTGTGCCACCCCCAAATCCTCAGGTTTAATTTTCATGATTATGTTAGATTATGAGTCATTTTAAAGCAGGGTCTCCAGTAGAGACTACTCCTACTCTGCAGCTCTTTTCAACAGTTGTTTATGGTAGTTTCAGCCTCTTTCTGCCTCTCTGAGGCTCTTTATTTTTAAAGCAAGGCAGACAAGGCCTAAAATTATTCCATTAAAGAGGTGCAATTTTTGTAATGGGACTTAGAGTGCTCTGCAGAAGTGCAGGCAAGTTTCTTCAATATCCTGAGCATTATTCGCTCATTTAGTTAAATGATGTTTCTAATTCCCTGGTAATTACATGTAATGAGGCACTCTTTCTCTTCTTGATGAGACTTTAGCTTAATATGAGATGTCGTATTTTTTTCTTCTTCTTCTCCTTTTTTTTTCTTTAGGGATAATTACTCTTCCCAGGAAAAGCGGGGGCGGAGGGGAGGGGAGGAGAGGTTGTTGTGCAGAATACAGCAAATTATTTTATTTCCTGCCATCTTGACTGCCAGTAAATTATAAAATTAAGTTTCAGTGGAGCATTAGCACCATTTTGGCAAAGGCTTTTTTTTTTTCCTCCTTACTCATGTACTGATGTCCTTCGGGGGACTGTTGGGCTATTATTCATAGAATAGATGTTTTTCTGACAATTCTCAGTGTTCGGTGATATTGAAGCAGCATCATAGGTGTAGTTTTTCTGAATAATGCTCAGTGTAGAATGTCCTTGTTAGCTGCTTTTTATATCTGGTAATTATATTTCCCACCTCATCGTAGGTGCTAATTTTTTATTTGTGTGTGTGTGTTGCAATACAATTATTTTTTTTTAAAGCCCTTACATTTGAATATCATTTATGGTGGTGGAATGAACTAATAAAAGCCAGGAAATTCAAAGTTAATATTGACACTATATTTAATGTTTTTCTGCAGTCAAATAAAATAAAGTAAAAAAAAAAAAAAGCCACACAGCAGCAGCATAGAAGAGAATGTCAGCTTTAACTTTGCTTTTCCTGTCTTTTGTCTGGGTCCCTCTTTTAATATTGTGGAGACAAGATTTTTTTGATTAATTGCCTTGTTCTTTTTAAATAGAAATGTTGTGCAAAATTATGAAGGGATTATTGTTTACGATAAAGAGTACAGGCGGGTAAAATTTTCAAAAGCATCCAAGTGATTTAGGAGCCTAATCCCATTTTCAAAAGTATCTCAGACACTTAGGAACCTAAGTGTTATTGCAAGTCACTTAAGGGCTTTACCCTGTACCAGTGGTTTTCAACCTTTTTTCATTTCAGGACCCCCTAAAAAATTTCAAATGGAGGCATGGATCCCTTTGGAAATCTTAGACATAGTCTCCAAATCCCCAGGGGTCTGCAGACTGCAGGTTGAAAATCATTGCCCTACCCCAGCATTTTGGGCATTTTGGCAAAACACATTAAGATTTGTTTTTAACCTGTTGGGGGCCCAGAAAAACAGATAGTAACTTTAAATCCAAATAAAAAGTAAATAAATATATCCATATATGTTTGATCACTGTTAGTGTCTTGAACAGCTACTCTTCTTAACATATTTTCCTGACATACACATATAATATGGGTGTATATGTATGAGCAGCTTTTGCATATTATACATGTTTTAATTATTATAATTTATTAATTTAGGGGTTTTATTTGTTTTTTCCATCATGGCCCGCTGTACAGAAGAAAATATCCATGGTGATTCTCTCGGCGGTGAAGAGAGAACAAGTCCTTCGGATGTGGTAAAAGGGGGACTGCTTGTAGAAGACAGCTCATAAAAATCATGAGCTCTATGACTGACAATAGTTCAGTAGATCATTGTTTGGAATGAGCTCCAGCCTTGTTGTGGTTTGCAGCTCATCCATTTGAGTATGGTCTGGTGAATAGAGCACTGGACTGGAATTCAGAAGAGCTGGATTTTGTTCCTGGCTCTGCCACTGGCCTACTGGATAACCTTGAGCAAGTCTCTTCACCTCTGTACTTTTTATAGGGGAAGACTGATACAGATGTCCTTTGTAAAGTGCTTTAAGATCTACTGATGAAAAGCACTATATAAGAGCTAGATATATTATTTTTTATTTTATTACTATTATTGGAAAAGCCTTACCCATACCTTGGACACCTTGATACCTTATCCAAGGTATGGGTAAGGCTTTTCACACCTTGATCGATTGGTCCTTCAGCTCTCATGTAGACTGCGCTTATCACAATACGTCTTCCATTCTTCTTGTATCCTGGCCTTCCTTTTCCATGTGCGGTCATGTCTTTTCACGATAAAATCTTCCCATCTCTTTGGAGGTCAGCTGAGTGGTCTTTTCAGTTCCTGTGGGTACCACTCAGGACAGCTGCAGTCCATCAATTGTCAGTGAGCCTCGCTATATGCCCAGCCCATCGCATTTTACTATGCCTGCTCTCAACAGTGATGTCCTGCACTCCACTTTGCTGTCTGATCACTTCATTGGGGACTCAGTCGCGGATTGAAATTCCCAGAATTCTTCTTTCCGTCTCCCTCTTCATGACAGACAGTTGCTGCTCCTCTGTCTTCGTCAGCGCCATACTACAAAGAGAAATTACTGTGGCTCCCAGATGGAAAGCAACTCTGTATGTCTACACAGGTGATAGTGGGCAGACAAACTTGGCTTAAAATCTGACTCATTGTGTTGGAGGAGGTCCTTATCTTGCTGTAGGGTAGATGGGGTTTTTTTCAGGGGGGAGGGGAGGAGAGGAGAAAGGAAAGGGAGTTCTGGTGCTGTAATGTTTCATACTTGTATGTTCCCTTTCTTGCTTCTCCCCCTACTGATGGGACATTTTCTAAGGTCAGTCAGGGAGAGGTATTTATAAGGACCTCCCCATCAGTGCCAGGAGGATGAGGGTTGTAATAAATGGCTTTTCATGGCTAACCATAGGAGTGGACTTGTTATTAAGGAAAGACTCTACCATTTTGGGGCTGTGATCTTAGCTGCTGGTTTGTCAGCTGTGAAAGAACACCCCCGCATCTGAGGATGTAAATATACAAACTGATAAATGTACTTTATACACATTAAAGGCAACAGGATTACTTGTGTGCTTGAAAATTATATAATTATTTAGGGCTTTGCTGGATCAGGGCCAGGATATTCAGTGCCTTATAGGATTATGGCCCAGAAGTAATAGAACACTATATTAAAGACTGCATATCAGAGAACTACAAGATACAACAAAGATCTGGATCCAAAGGCACATCTACATGATAAGCTTCTCTAAACTCTTGGTTTTAAGTGCTATCAGCAGTGGAAAATAAACTTCATAAGTAACTTTTTGATCCCAAATTCTGTGACCCCAATTCTATAGTATAGAGCTGGAAAAATATGACTGCATCTCAATCTTTATTTCATCTAAGCAATTTGACACCAATCATATAATCTAGAAGGCAAAAGTATAGAAGTTTATTTCCCGGCCCACGAGATTGCTGTCAAATTGCAATTTCCAAAATTGAGAGAGCAGTTAAACTAGATTTTCTCCAATTTCTTTCCAGCTCTTTCCTCCAAACTTTCAAAAATCTGTGTCTCATATATATATATTTTTTGGTGTGCTATACTGCAAAGTGCAGCGAAATAAAAGAACCCCCTGCAAAGTCTTTAAAAACTTCTTTTCTTTACAGCTGCCATTCAGTATATAATTCTAAAGAAACCAGATCAAATCCACTAATAAAAATGAGTGAAAGGAGGAGTTGGATAAGTGCTTAGATACAACAGTGATGTGTGTATGTGTGGAAATATAAGATTCAAGAATGGCAGATCCATATTGTTTGATTTAAAACACCTGTGTGACATTATCAATGTGCAGAAATCCAAAACCTAATCATGAAATGTCCAGAAATGAGAACAAGCCACATAATTAAATCTAAGGTGTGACTCAAGTTTAAAAACTTTTCACAAGCTTTAATATTATGCCAGAGAATGCAATAATGAACAGTTCATTATGTTAAGTTGAATGACAGGCAACAAAATCTTTTATGGTGGAATACCACACAGAAATTCAAAAAGAAATATTACTTCATTTAAATTCCCAAATTAGGTGTGATAGTGAAAGCTTCAGCCATTGACCATTACTTATATTAGTATAGTGCTTAGAAACCCCAACTGAGACCTGGGATCCATTATGCTTAGCTCTGTACAAATACACGGAGCAGTGCTGCCCTGAAGTTTGAATAGAAAAGACAGACAAAAGATAGGAGAAGAGAAATATTATCCCCATTTTACAGATGGGGACTGGTGGCACAGAGAAATGAATTGACTTTTCCCAGGTCACACAGTCTGTGGCAGAATCAAGAACTGAACCTAGATCTCCTGAGTCCCAGACTTAACCACAAGTCTACCCTTCCCCCTCTGTCTATATAATCTACCTGTTGTATCTATTGGTTTTCTAAAACACCCATCACGTTGTTTCCCAGGTAAATTAAAACTACAAGATAAAGTGGGCTTAATGGTGACTTCTGCCCTTTTCTCCTTCATTTCAGGTAATTGTTCTTTGAAATCATAGTGGGAAGAGCCAAGTTTATTTAAAGTTCTTAAGATGAGAGCGATGTGCCCATTAACAGTGGTATTACTATTGTTAGCCACCTACAGACACCATCAAAGGGAAGCAATGTATAGCACAGAGGAAGCATTCAGCTAAACTTTAGAGTCCTCTGCAGCTAGTGAAGGGTCATTCCCTATGGTCAGGGGCTCTTGTATTCTGTAACAAGCTGGACCAAGGTTCTTTGGCAGTTTAACATGGAATTCTGTGGTGAGTTGCAATTTCTTCTTCAGATGGAAAAAAGTGAAATTCTCTTTTGAGAACAGAGGGATCCATTGTACCTTTACTAATTTTGATTTAAATAACAATAAAATATGTCTAAACAAAGCTTAAGACACCTGTACACACAGTAACATCCCAAACAAAAGACATAATGGCATTAAAATACTAATAATACAGGCAAGATCTCTGCTAGCCTGCCAACCACCTACACCAACCTCCTCCCATCCCTTCATCATTCCAGGAGGTGGAAGGAACCCCAAGAGGTTCCCTCAGCCCTCTCCAAAGCCCCTGTCAAACTGAAGGCTTTAGCCTGTCCAGAAGGCCACCAAATTGGGTTATTTCAAACCAAGTGGAGGAGCAAGTTCCAGAACCCTCACAAGGAATGCCCTGTCACTACCCCCCATCTTTTATAATGCTGGGATCCTCTCTGACTGCAGCTGCGGCAGTATGGTACAGCCCTGCTTCGGGGGAGGCACAGACACAGTGGTCTCTGGAACTCCAAGAGATGCAGCTATTGCATAGCTCTTTCCAAAGATGCAGCACCTCTTTCCTGGCATGACTTGCCCCCTTGGAAAGGCTGCTGTACTTTCAAGGGAGCTAGTTTTGGTAGCCCTTGTGCTCCCTGAATGCAAGGACTGCAGCTGTTCCCGGCTCCCACACAGGAGCATTTGTGCATCTGTGTGGGGCCCGGCACAGATAAATAGAAATCAATATAGTATATTATTTGTTTTAATGTTTAATTCAATAAAAAATATTCATTACTTTGCTCATCTATTCCACGTGACTCCAAATCTTCATGCTCCTCCTGCTCGACCGGAAGATGTGTTATCAAGCTGCCAGGCAACTCAAGAGCAGGAGTAACTGTCTGCATGCAAATAGACTCTTCAGTATATATATAGAAATAGTGAGAGGATTCCAAAAAGGGGTCGCATTTCAGGGGAAGATCACCAGATCCCACCACTGGCTTGTTCTAACTGGAAGCTAGCTCAGATTATCATAGACAGCTTGGGAACTCATAAACTGTCTCCCATGGGCAGTGGAGTTGCTACAGAAACTGGACCAAGCTGTGCTCATCCCTCTGAAATATGTTATTGCACAAGTTGAGTCTGGCATCATGCAGGCATTTGGTTACATAAATCACTTGTCAGAAACAGAGGACAAGTGCGTAATTACATTACCTAGCCAATGACTGCAGGCAGCTGACAAGATAGTACAATACCCACTGGCAAGACGTGGCCTGGGCACAAAGGGAGAAGTCCCCCCCCATCCTCCCAGAGCAGAACAAGAGCCTGCAGTGTCGCTCACAGATGGCTGCATGACAGCCCAGCAGTGTGTCAATCCATGGAGACATTCTGTCCGTAAAACTCCAGCATTGCATGGTGTGCATGGTGAAATCAAAGCATGCAAGAGCCCAAGCCACACTTGGTTTGGGGACTTGGCAGAGAAGAGTGGAGGGAAGGACTATGTCAAGGCTAAAAGCTGTTCCTTTTAGAGCTGCAATTGTCCCCTACTTTTCTGAAGTATTGAGTGGGATTCTTATAAGTTTGACAAAAACCTGTATATACCATGAAGAGCTTGAGGGCAGCATAAAGCCAAAAGATGTGGCCTAAGCTTGGACTCTTACAAGCCATGCTGATTACAGGGATGAGGCTAAACTTGCCCTGAGCACTCTGTCACTGAATATATATCTGATGGAGCTTATAAACTCCAGGAGCCACATGCAGCTCGTCCAAAGACTCTAAAAGTTTGACAGATGTCGCCAGTGAAGTTTTCAAGTTCTGTAAGCCTAACATTCCGCCATTCAGCTAATGGAGGTGTGAGGGTATAATAAGCATTGCAGCAACTTCAGCATATCACTGACTGCAAATGAAAATCTAAATTCACCTTAACCATGCCTGGGTTCCTGGCTGTCCTCCATGGAGTAGTAGTGGAATTTCAGTCTGTCTTACTGAATCCTCAGCCCAGTGGTCAGCCAAAGCCGCCACAATGGGTATTTGGCAGATGTGTGGATGGGAGCAGATGCTTTCAGTAGCTGAAATAGGCTCCATGCCACAATGCAGAGTGGAGAAGTGGAGGAACTGCTCAGTGGTGGATTTCCTAGCATGGTCTCAGTCCTATCTCTCATTGGAGAACTTTGTCATGAAGGGGGCTCATGAAGAGCTCAGCTCCATGCACAAAAGGTGTGTACACCTCCTGCATGTCTCCTCACAAGCCCCCTATTGCACAGCAAAACCACAACCATTCTGTGTCTGAAGAACCTGCACATCCATGAGGGAGGAGCTAGAGTTTAGCCAGTATACCACTAAATAATAATAATAGTACCTAGCTCTTAGCACGTTTAATTGATAGATCCCAAAATGCGTTACACAAAAGGTCAGTATCATTATCCTCATTTTACAGATGGTGAAACCAAGGCACAGGAAGGTGAAATTACTTGATCAAGATCTTCCAACATATCAGTGGCAGAGCCAAGAATTCAACCCAGGTCTTCTAAGTCCCAGTCCAGTGCCTTATCCACGAGACGACACTGTGTCTCAGCATGGTAAGTCATATATGATCATCGTAAAGGAGTGTGTGCTCTCCAAACGGGCTTGCTGACATTCCTTTGTTTGTGTTTAAAATCAATAAGATTTAAATGTGAATTTAGTGCTTGTATTCATTCTATTACCATGCTGACCAAAGTCCACAGGATAGGTGCAAGATGGGCAGTGCCAATGCTAGCTTTTCCACAATGCCTGGCCAATGTGCTTGTGTCTTGCACTGTACAGACCACCTGTATGCAGGAAAGTGTAGAACAGTCTCCATGTCCATTGATCTCTCTGAGGAGACGGCCAGTGAAGACGTCATACAAGACAGGATGATAAGTTCTTATGCTGCAGAGACCTGTCTCTATGAATTGGTCTGAGACCACCACTCATTTCACATGGGCCAATTAGCAGCCCTCATACTGTGATCACTGTTAGTTATTAACTTGGGCCAGTGACCTGCAAATGAAAGGCTGTTACCAAGCCATCAGGGTAATCACTTGCTGATATTTCTGTTTTCCTGAAGAACGTCAATCATTATCCTGATGTTAACATTCCATCTTTGTCATCTGCACTTACACTGCTGCAGATTAGAATATTCAGTTCGGATAGTTATAAATGCCTTTCTCCATTCCCATTGACATTTTAAACAAACGGTGATGCATTTAGTACAATAATTACAGTTATTTGATTACCTTTCTTTTAGCCTGAAGTAGAAGGCAACTGACAGATGTGAATACCTCTGAGACCAGTACTTTGTAATAAACTAACATTATTTATTACAAGATGAATTTTATTAATAGGAATCGGCAGTAATTAATTCACTAAAACTGATGTTACTAATAATTATGTGCAATTCATGAAATATTTATTAAAGAAAACTGTGTATAAAAATGATGCGGTCATTTAGCTAATTAATTAATAAATATCTACAGCATTTCTAGTGAGTCTCTTTAATTCTGAATATTTTTCAGATTTCCATTGGTAAAATGTATTTTTGAAATGTTATTTTTTGCTTGCTACATATATAGCAACATAATAGTTAAAATTTCTGGTTATTGTTTTGAATGAACATATGGACTGTTTCCTTTCCTAATTCACTTTGTCCACCATCCTTGTTCATAGCGAAAGATCTTAATTACTGATAGTACTAGCTCAATCTAATTTAGGTTATCAGTGAGTTGTGATGTCTCCCGGTTTAAGGAGATGTGAATATATCTTTGTCTATTTAACTTGATTCTGCTGGCTTTCTTTTGAATCAAATAACCACCATCCAAATTAATAGCTGGCATCTGAACCGGAAAGATCTCAGGACCAATCCTGCTCTCATTGAATTCAGTCGATGCAGGATCAGACCCTATGTCTATTTCACTTTCATCACTTGTCTCAATAATATTGCATCTCTTTTTGGTAGCCTTTGTCATGTTGATATTATTCATAGATTATAAGGCCAGAAGGCACCATTCGATCATCTTTTCTGATGGCCTGTATATCACAGGCCATAGAATTTCACTCAGATACTCCCACATTGAGACCAATAATTTGTGTTTGACAAAAGCATACCTTCCTGAAATGCATCCAATCATCAAGAGCTGGAGAATCCTCCACTTCCCTTCGGAGTTTGTTCCAATGGTTAGTCATCCTCACACTGTTACAAAATGTGTAACTTATTTCTAATTGGCATTTGTCTCACTTCAGCTTCTAGTTACTGGTTCTTGTTATGCCTTTCTCTGCTAGATTAAAGAGCCTTTCATTACCTAATATTTTCTGCCTGTGAAAATACTTACATAGCATAATCATCAAGTCACCTCTTGATCTTCTTTTCTATAAGCTAAATAGATACAGCTTCTTAAATCTCTCACTATAAGGCATCTCCCCCCAGCCTTTAAATCCTTTTTGTGATGAAACAGGAAACAATCCCATCAAAGAGAAAATAGAACAGGAGTTGTAATAAAGGTGACACATATCTAAAAAATTATGTGCCGATTCAAAAATCAGATACTCCTCCACATTGTATTTATTTCAAATAACCAGCAACCACATTTTAAATGTACTAACCAGTTATCACATAAGAGCAACTTAAAATAAAGTGGCTCCCACCAAATGAGAGAAAAATATAAGCAAAGGAAGGACCCAAGGTTTAATTTTAACCAGCTGTTGCAACAAGGTCTCAAAGGCCTATTCTGGGAACTGGGGATTGTTGGGGCATATTAGATGACTCGTCCATGTCCCATTTTCCCCCATTTTGGGGACTGAGATCTGAGGATTCCCCCAAGCAGAATCTACTAAATTTAAGGCTGCTTTGCACTGCTGGAGCCTTTGCAGGGCCTGGGATCTAACCCCTAGCTCTATTCTATTCTAAATCTGGAATTTTTGCAATGTCACACGAACAAACTGCTTATGTGGCTTTTTCATCTAGAATTTGGGTATTTATTTTCATCTAATTAAGGAAGGGGATAAAGGGAGGGCACAGACTGAACTTGTATTTGGACCGCTCAGCCCCAGGGATTCAGACTCAGTGCAAGAAAAAACAGGCACCATTCCCTCCCTTGCCTTCTTACATGCTAGGATCAAGTCTTCAGTTTAAAATATAGACGCTCCAGGGAGAACTTACTTCTTGCAGATAGAAGACAAGCAGCATGCGTGGATCTCACTCCCAGGGCCTACTTGTCTTCAGTGTCAGTCTGGGTCAGGAGAAACCAAAAGGTCTGCACTTGGGGCGGTGTTGGGGTGCAGAAGATCTAACATGGGCCAAATGTTATATCTATGACAAGTTTCCCATTTGAGATCAGTTTAGGCATGTGGCCCCAAGGCCACACAGCTAATGAACTGAATCACTGAAAAACAGCGGCCTGTGTTAGTTCAGATCTGTGTGAAATAGAAACCAACCTCATTGGTAGTTATTCTACCAGTGTGTACTTGGTGGATAATAGTCCCTAAAAATACAGGGCCAGATGCTCAGCTGGGCCCAAAAGCCTCAGGGCAGCTGGAGAGCAGGTGAGTGCAAAGGTGCCTTCAAGTATTTTTAAAAGGACATTGAAACTGGAGAGGGTGCAGAAAAGAGCCACAAACATGATTCGAGGGCTGAGAAAAATGCCTTTCAGTGAGAGATTTAAAGAGCTCTATCTGTTTAGCTTATCAAAGAAGGAAGAGAGGTGATGTGACTATTGTGGATAAATTCTTTCATGGGGAGAAAATGCACATGTTCACATGGATACCCCAGCCATTCCTCTTTTCTCCCAGCCATGCTCCCTCGCTGATTTCAGGTATGGGCAGGTGGGGTGGTGGTGGCATAGAAGCTGTTATAGCAGTTCTACACCACTTGAGAATCTCCCTATGCGGGGCAGATCCTTCTGTGGCTGGGTAACATGGCTCCAGGGCACATTGTGCAGGTAGACTAATGCAAAGCTTCCCACACTCAGGCTTGCATCTGGTCCATATTGTGGTTTTGTTCAGCACTGTGGTAATATAAAAGAGGAATGGACTTAGCCTCGCTGTTCAAAAACAGATTGCAAAGAATTAATTGCTACTGTGGTAAGGTTTAATGTCTTAATAAAGGGCCGAAGTGTTGCAGATGGTCTGGCTCTACAATAAGCTGTTACGTGTCAATTATAATGATGGGAAATGGGCTCCAAGAGACTGACATGCAGTTTTACCAAAAAACACAGGGTTTGCAGCAAATGTGCAAATGACCTTCAAATCAATCAATATTTTAAAACATGGTTTAGCAACTTTCCCTGACAGAAAACTTATGTGCTTCTGAAGGGAACCAGAATTCACAACCACTTCACAAGTGCTAGCATGTTGGTGGATAAAAAAACTGGCCTTTCATTCCTAGATTATACCTCAAACTTATGTCACTTGCCTAAATGAAATGTTCTTTGGGGTGCATCTGATCTTTATTAAGACTCAGTCTATGTGGGACAAGTCCTGTGACTGAACTGGAAATAAGATTCATACATTCCTAATTATCTCTAAAAACGGTGATGTCTCCAGATCTTTGTAGTGTTGATAGCTTGTGCAACATTTCTTAACTATCCGAACCACTACTACCCCAATTATTCAAGGACCAAATTCATAATTGATATCCTTAGGGTCTACTAATAAACCAGGTTCTGAGTCTCTAACTGGTATGAATCTGTATTGTCCAGCTAACACTCCATGCTTTATTCTATGACTTGGTTTTCTATGGAATGATATTTTCAAAACTATTTTATTGTAAACATAAGTGAGCACTTAAAGTAAGACCCAATATATAGAGTTTTATCATACTGGTCCAGTTACCACATAGAACATATACTCTTGCATGACTGACTCGCAGCAATAACCATGAGTCTTACTGATGTGTTTTTTTCTTCTTTCCTGTTATTCTTAAGGACCAATCCTGCTACATTGAAATCAGTGGATATTTCACAATTGACTTCAAGGGGACCAACAGTAGTATTTAAATTGCATCTTCTGCCCATGGAGTTAGCTAGGCATTAGCCTAACGTGTGATCTGCAGAAATCTTTCCTTTCTATACAAATATATTTTATAGTTTTTTCCATCAGACAGCTGCAGCGGAGCTAGCAAACAGAGCTCTAAACAGGGGAGTTTGAGTGGGAATTTGCAAGGGGAGTTTGTATTGTGGTGCTTGTTTGGGGTTTGCTTTTGCTGGGGGGGTGGTCTTTTTGGTGTGCCTTGTGTTTCCCAGATTAACAGGATTTAGGCGGGAAGGTGATGACACATATGGAGGCAGCTGTGGGAGTGACTTCTGTAGCAGAAGACACATTGAGGATGACTGGATGTGGAAGCTGTGGTATGTACATGATCCTGGAGGGGGGAACCGGTAAGAGTTTTTTCTGCATGAAATGTCGTCTGATAGAGCTGATGGAGGAAAAGATCCGAGGTTTGGAGATGCAGGTGGAAAGTCTGGTTGAGTTTAGGAAGGGGTTTGAGCAGATGATGGAGCAAAGATATGAGGTATGTGAAGGGAAAAGCTCAGACTCACGGATGGAAGCAGGGCTGGGGAATTTTGAGGGGAGACTGGGTGAGGAAAGTGGTCAGTGGAAACATGTGACTCAAAGAACCAGGCAGAGGAAAAGACGGGCTAGTGAAGGAGAAATAGAGCTTAGGAACAGGTTCGCAGAGTTGGAAAATGAAGAAGGGGCTCAGCAGGTACTTGTTGAAGGTGGAAGGGTAAGGAAGAAGAGAAGAGAGGCTAGTCCTATAGGAAAAGCGGAAGATTCAAGGGAGACTACACCAAATATGAGCCCCAGAAGGATACAGGATGGGTTGAAGAAGATTATAAGGGAAAATAGGAATGGAAAGAACTTGCAGCCAGAGGGAACAGGGGAGAGACTGGAGAATAGCACAGTCACCAGGAAAAGGCAGGTCTATGTGATCGGGGACTCTTTATTGAGAAGAATAGACAGGTATGTAACTAGAGCTGATCCAGAGAATAGAAGGGTGTGCTGTCTTCCAGGTGCTAAGATACGGGATGTAGACCTGAGGTTGAAAAGGATCCTAAAGGGAGCGGGAAAGAATCCCCTAATTATTCTTCATGTGGGAACAAATGATACGGCTAGATTCTCGCTGGAAAGTATTAAGGGAGACTATGCTAGGCTGGGGAAGACGCTTAAGGAAATTGAGGCTCAGGTGATCTTTAGCGGGATCCTTCCTGTTCCTAGAGAAGGGCAACAAAGGTGTGACAAGATTATGACTGTCAACAGATGGCTTAGGCAGTGGTGCTATAAGGAGGGCTTTGGGATGTATGGCCACTGGGAGGCATTCACGGACAGAGGTCAGTTCTCTCGGGATGGACTTCATCTGAGTAGGGAAGGAAATAGACTTCTAGGTTCGAGGCTGGCACAACTGATAAAGAGAGCTTTAAACTAGGAATTAGGGGGAGATGGATGGGAGATGTCCAGAAAATCTCCACGCCAGATTTTAGCATTGAGAGGGAAGAAGACGAAGTAAGAAAGGATACAGCTGTGGGTAGGAGAATGTATATAAGGAGCGAGGGTGGTGTGGATACTAGTTTAATAGGTTATACTGGCTGTAGAATGACTGTGCCTAATAGGGTACAAAATGTGAGCGAGGCCAAACAGCAAAAATTAAGATGTTTATACACCAATGCGAGGAGCCTAGATAACAAAATGGAGGAACTAGAGCTACTGGTGCAGGAAGTGAAACCAGATATTATAGGGATAACAGAAACATGGTGGAATAGTAGTCATGACTGGACTACAGGTATTGAAGGGTATGTGCTCTTTAGGAAAGACAGAAACAAAGGTAAAGGTGGTGGAGTAGCATTGTATATCAATGATGAGGTAGAATGTAAAGAAATAAGAAGCGATGCAATGGATAAGACAGAGTCCGTGTGGGCAAAAATTACATTGGGGAAGAAAACTAGTAAAGCCTCTCCTACGATAGTGCTTGGGGTGTGCTATAGACCTCCGGGATCTAATTTGGATATAGATAGAGCCCTTTTTAATGTCTTTAATAAAGTAAATACTAATGGAAACTGCGTGATCATGGGAGACTTTAACTTCCCAGATATAGACTGGAGGACCAGTGCTAGTAATAATAATAGGGCTCAGATTTTCCTAGATGCGATAGCTGATGGATTCTTTCATCAAGTAGTTGCTGAACCAACTAGAGGGGATGCCATTTTAGATTTAATTTTGGTAAATAGCAAGGACCTCATAGAAGAAACGGTTGTAGGGGACAATCTTGGCTCAAGTGATCATGAGCTAATTCAGTTCAAACTAAATGGAAGGATTAACAAAAATAAATCTGCAACTAAGGTTTTTGATTTCAAAAGGGCTGACTTTCAAAAATTAAGGAAATTAGTTAGGGAAGTGGATTGGACTGAAGAATTTATGGATCTAAATGTAGAGGAGGCCTGGGATTACTTTAAATCAAAGCTGCAGAAGCTATCGGAAGCCTGTATCCCAAGGAAGGGGAAAAAATTCATAGGAAGGAGTTGTAGACCAAGCTGGATGAGCAAGCATCTTAGAGAGGTGATTAAGAAGAAGCAGAAAGCATACAGGGAGTGGAAGATAGGAGGGATCAGCAAGGAAAGCTACCTAATTGAGGTCAGAACATGTAGGGATAAAGTGAGACGGGCTAAAAGTCGAGTAGAGTTGGACCTTGCAAAGGGAATTAAAACCAATAGTAAAAGGTTCTATAGCCATATAAATAAGAAGAAAACTAAGAAAGAAGAAGTGGGGCCACTTAACACAGAGGATGGAGTGGAGGTTAAAGATAATCTAGGTATAGCCCAATATCTAAACAAATACTTTGCCTCAGTCTTTAATAAGGCTAAAGAGGATCTTAGGGATAATGGTAGCATGACAAATGGGAATGAGGGTATGGCGGTAGATATTACCATATCTGAGGTAGAAGCAAAACTGAAACAGCTTAATGGGACTAAATCGGATAATTTAATAATTATCTTCATCCAAGAATATTAAAGGAATTGGCACCCAAAATTGCAAGCCCATTAGCAAGAATTTTTAATGAATCTGTAAACTCAGGAGTAGTACCGAATGATTGGAGAATTGCTAATATAGTTCCTATTTTTAAGAAAGGAAAAAAAAAGTGATCCGGGTAACTACAGGCCAGTTAGTTTGACATCTGTAGTATGCAAGGTCCTGGAAAAAATTTTGAAGGAGAAATTAGTTTAGGACATTGAAGTCAATGGTAAATGGGACAAAATACAACATGGTTTTACAAAAGGTAGATCGTGCCAAACCAACCTAATCTCCTTTTTTGAAAAGGTAACAGATTTTTTAGATAAAGGAAATGCAGTGGATCTAATTTACCTAGATTTCAGTAAGGCATTTGATACCGTGCCACATGGGGAATTATTAGTTAAATTGGAGAAGATGGGGATCAATATGAACATCAAAAGGTGGATAAGGAATTGGTTAAAGGGGAGACTGCAACAGGTCCTACTGAAAGGCGAACTGTCAGGTTGGAGGGAGGTTACCAGTGGAGTTCCTCAGGGATCAGTTTGGGGACCAATCTTATTTAATCTTTTTATTACTGACCTTGGCACAAAAAGTGGGAGTGTGCTAATAAAGTTTGCAGACGATACAAAGCTGGGAGGTATTGCCAATTTGGAGAAGGATCGGGATATTATACAGGAGGATCTGGATGACCTTGTAAACTGGAGTAATAGTAATAGGATGAAATTTAATAGTGAGAAGTGTAAGGTTATGCATTTAGGGATTAATAACAAGAATTTTAGCTATAAGTTGGGGACGCATCAATTAGAAGTAACAGAAGAGGAGAAGGACCTTGGAGTATTGGTTGATCATAGGATGACTATGAGCTGCCAATGTAATATGGCTGTGAAAAAAGCTAATGCAGTTTTGGGATGCATCAGGAGAGGCATTTCCAGTAGGGATAAGGAGGTTTTAGTACCATTATACAAGGCACTGGTGAGACCTCACCTAGAATACTGTGTGCAGTTCTGGTCTCCCATGTTTAAAAAGGATGAATTCAAGCTGGAGCAGGTACAGAGAAGGGCTACTAGGATGATCCGAGGAATGGAAAACTTGTCTTATGAAAGGAGACTTAAGGAGCTTGGCTTGTTTAGCCTAACTAAAAGAAGGTTGAGGGGAGATATGATTGCTCTCTATAAATATATCAGAGGGATAAATACCGGAGAGGGAGAGGAATTATTTCAGCTCAGCACCAATGTGGACACAAGAACAAATGGGTATAAACTGGCCACCAGGAAGTTTAGACTTGAAATCAGACGAAGGTTTTTAACCATCAGAGGAGTGAAGTTTTGGAATAGCCTTCTAAGGGAAGCAGTGGGGGCAAAAGATCTATCTGGTTTTAAGATTCTATTTGATAAGTTTATGGAGGAGATGGTATGATGGGATAATGGGATTTTGGTAAGTAATTGATCTTTAAATATTCAGGGTAAATAGGCCAAATCCCCTGAGATGGGATATTAGATACATGGGATCTGAGTTACCCAGGAAAGAATTTTCTGTAGTATCTGGCTGGTGAATCTTGCCCATATGCTCAGGGTTTAGCTGATTGCCATATTTGGGGTCAGGAAGGAATTTTCCTCCAGGGCAGATTGGAGAGGCCCTGGAGGTTTTTCTCCTTCCTCTCTAGCATGGGGCATGATTGACTTGAGGGAGGCTTCTCTGCTCCTTGAAGTCTTTAAACCATGATTTAAGGACTTCAATAGCTCAGACATGGGTGAGGTTTTTCATAGGAGTGGGTGGGTGAGATTCTGTGGCCTGCACTGTGCAGGAGGTCAGACTAGATGATCAGAATGGTCCCTTCTGACCTTAGTATCTATGAATCTATGAATCTATGAATCTGGCTGGGGTGTGGGTATCGGAACAACCTAACACAACTAAAGGACTGTGTTCATGGTGATGAGAGTGATTTGCAATATCCCTCCACTGTATCAATTGCCTTTAAACAGGAAGATTTTTCCAGAGGAATGGCTGACATCTTTATATCTCTCTCTGAATTTTTTACAAGGCTTGACCCTACTCACTGATGTGAGTGAGAAAACTCCAATAGACAGCAGTCGTGCAGAACTGTGCTCAGAGGGTCAAACTATCTGTCCAGCACCACTCTGCATGAGAAGCAGAGGAGGGGGCTGGATGAGTGCTCATGACAAAGGGGTCCCTGCTGACAGTTCTGGAGGCTGACATTCTTTCTGTCAGGTACATTGTGCTGCGTGTATCCAGACGGTGAGGTTGCTTTCACAGGCAAATGGACCAATCTGGGCAAATGTTATTCTGCTGCTTTGTCAATGCACCTCCTCAGCCCTGATACAGGAAGGCAAGAGGATATCTTAGGGTTAGGCCAATCGTTCTTCCTCCATTCAGTCTTTGCCTCTCGAGTGAGACTGGTGGGAGTGATTTTTCTGACATCAATGCTTGTCTACTAGAAACCTGACGGAAACCACATGCATGTTTCCTGGAGGCCTCCAAAAGGGCTGCAGATGGGAGTGATGTTCAGCCAATACTAGGACTAACTGAATTTGTGTTGCCTCGGTCTGATTCTACTTAAACACGATGGGTTGGAAAGGGTTTTTTTGCAAACAGAAAATAGTAATAGGTTAATGTTCCTCATAGAAGACTAACGAAGGAGCAGAGATGGAGTAGAAAGAAAAAAAATAGGATGAAAAAGAAAATGGGCCGGGGGGGGGGGAATGGACAGAATGAAAAATAAACAGACTGGGAGAAAAGCCCTATAGGTAGGGGAGGGAAGAAACCCAAGGGGAAAATGTTAAACCCAGTAAGCCAGTTTCTGGTCCGCAGCTCCATCCCCTTTGCTCTGCTCTGGCGATCCTCAGCGGGCAGGGGCTTCCTCAGGTGCTGTTCTACCTGGTGTCATTTAGAGCTGTCCTTAGGCTGCTCTGAGATATGCAGGGTACTTAGAGACACCTTTATCCCCAGGTCCTGTGTCTGACTGCAGCTCAGCCAGACCCAGGATTTATCCCAGGACATACATACCTTATACAGGTTTCAGAGTAGCAGCCGTGTTAGTCTGTATTCGCAAAAAGAAAAGCAGTACTTGTGGCACCTTAGAGACTAACAAATTTATTAGAGCATAAGCTTTCGTGAGCTACAGCTCACTTCATCCTTATACAGGCAACCCCAAGGTGTCAGTGTTGGTCTAGCTTTTGGGGAGGTTGTTCGTCTGCTATTGACTAGAAAACCTTAAATTACAGGAAAAAAGGGTTTACAGGCTTGAACTGCTGTCCTTTTGTGAACCCAAAATTCAAACTATTGAATGCCCCCGGGGTAGCACCTCCCTGGTCACTGCCTCTTGGAAGCATATTTGAACCGGTGACATAGAGCTAAAGCCCATTGTCAATCCTCTGAGGCAGCGGTTCTCAAACTTCAGTAACCTGAGAACCTGCATTTCAATTTAAAATTTTGCCACGGACCCCCAAACCCTCTGCTCAGCCCAGGTCCCGCTCCCACTCCACCCTTTCCCCCAAGGCCCCACCCCCCATCCCACCTCTTCCCATCTCTGCTCCACCCCTCCCCTCCCCTTCCCTGCCTCTTTCCGCCCCGTCCCAAGTGCCCCATCCCCCCATCTCCCCTCCCTCCCAGCGCCTCCTGCACAAGCACACTGGGGAATAGAGAGGGGCAGGAGCTTATCAGCGAGGCCAGCAGCCCTGGACATGATTCCGCTCCCTCCCCCGAGCACACCCCATCCCTGCTCCTACCCCTCTCTCCCAGAGCCTCCTTCACCTTGGGGAACAGCTGTTCCACGGCGTGTAGGAGGCACTGGGAGGGAGGGGGAGGAGTTAAGGGCTACGCCCCCTGGAGTACCTTCTTGGACCCCCAGGGGTCCATGGACCCCAATTTGAGAAATGCTGCTCTGAGTCATACAGTCTCCAGAACAAGTTGGATTGGATTTCTCAGTCTCCAGTTTTATGCTAGTGTAATTCCATTTGTTTCAGTGTATTTACACTAGAGTAACACTGGAATAATATACTGGAAAAGCAGTCCCATATGTACAGATATCTCTAAAATAAATGCAACCACCCTTTACCCATAAAGCAGGTTAAACAGGATAGAACAGTACACTGAAATTTAGAAATGAAGAGGAGGTGCCCAAAGCAACACTCCCAACTCAGACAAAACTTACTGACGTCAATGGGACATTTACCTCATTAATGCTCTGGCAGGATTAGACCCTGCATTATCACACAGCCTAACTGAATAGGCAAGGACCTTTCTAGAGTTGTTTGAGCTGTCCTTGAAAATAATATTAATACAAAAATCTTTTTTGTTTAGTGCTAAACTATTTCCCAGATGGACAAAAAGTTCAACAGCAAACTAAAAAGGAGTCAAAATAGGAATATGCACATACAATCTAGTTGCACAGAATATATACAATTCCCCAGTAGCTGCTTGTGCTGTATAAACCATTTTAGCCTGTACTTTAGTTACAAACAGTCTTCATGATGGACAATTGCCTTATAAAAAGTGAACAGTTTTGAATTGCCTTGAAAAAGCTTCGTAACAGGCAACTGGTTCTGATAGAACAATTTTAAACTGCCTGTCTCCTTATCTTCTGTCGACATCATTTTTCAAAGAGGGCAACGAGCTCAAATTAAATAGTTTTACTGCAGACAGTCTGTCTGTCTTATTGCATTGCCAGTGTTGCCCATTTTGAAGATTTTCCGCAGCAGTTCTAAACTGAGATAATATGGAAATGCAACATGCACACATCAAAAAAAAGAGAGATGTATTTAAAAATAAATAAACACAGAGTTCAATGTTTATGTAATGCGTATACTTCCAGAGTAGCTGGTTGCTTAGAATGGTCTGAATAAATTCTATGCCTTATTTACAAATGATCTTGAAGCCAGACTAAAAGTTCAACAGGAAAAAATAATGAGCAGAAATCTATGAGTTAGCTTAAACCAAATAGCTCTCAATAGCACCCATGAAAAGAGGTAAGAGCGAGCATCAAAGATAACATCCAATTGCTATGTTAAAGGTAGGGTGGAATTGTAGAGGACTTGTCTTTAATGTTTCATAGTCCTTCACCTTTCTGTAGCTTAGTGTTACTGCAGAAAGTTTAATTTTGGCTGGGATGCAGCTATAGGGATTGGAGGGGACCTGTAAGCTCCTCAGGAGCGAAAGAACAGGAAAATGAGATGCACGGAATTCAGCAAATGGATTTGGAGAACCTGATTGCTGTAGAACAAAAGAAGCCTCTGGGATATATTTTACTTACTGGCAGACATGAGAGAGCTGTGATCTTGGGACATGTTTCTAAAGCCTGTCAGTGCACAATCATCACTTCTGGATTGTTTCCAAGATTTGCTCAGCATCCTGATGGCTCATGAGCAGCTTTAAATCAAGATGGATGTCACTTTACATCTCATTGAGAATGCACTACTACCTGAAGAATGAGTTGCACATGACATTGCTTTCAAGGCAATGGCTTCCTGCCTCTAGGGTGATTTGATCTAGCTGGGAGGGGGAAAAAAAGAGAAAATGCACTCCCTGTGCTTGTTTCTTTTAGCTTTTCATTATGCAGCCAACTTGTCTTCACCAAAAAGCCTCTATATCCTTCCCCAATAACTCAATATTATGGTTAGGGGAAACCAGATGTAGTCAAGTTTCAGAGTAGCAGCCGTGTTAGTCTGTATCCACAAAAAGGACAGGAGTACTTGTGGCACCTTAGAGACTAACACATTTATTTGAGCATAAGCTTTCGTGGGCATGCATCCGATGAAGTGGGCTGTAGCTCATGAAAGCTTATGCTCAAATAAATTTGTTAGTCTCTAAGGTGCCACAAGTACTCCTGTTCTTTTTGCAGATGTAGTCAGTCTGGGACAGCCCTCACAAGCATATGTTTGTATCAGAGAAGAAGAAGAAGTAGAAGCAGCTAGTAGATGTGCTGTGTCATTCTGTCTGAAGACTGGACTCCCCAAAAATAGGATGAACTCAGAGAACCTTGTGACATGTAGGTTCAAGTTCAGGAGTCAGATCATCAGCTGGTGTCAGTGGTCATAGTTCCTTTGACTTCAATGGAACTATGAGAGTTTACATCATCACCATCTGGAAGTTTGCCCTCTGATTTCTTTTAGGTCATTAACCACCAAGTGAAGTCAACAGGGGTTTTCCCATTACTTCAGTGGGACTAAGATTTCACCCCTGGCAAGCACGGTTGATAACTTCTGTCCTTGTGATCTAACTTTCCTTTTGCAAAATGTTGGATACAATTTTTGTATGCAGCACATCAACCAGCAGTGAAGAAGGAAACATCAAAGTTTGGGGTGGCTAAATACTAATAAAAAATTGTTTATTTTTAAACTGAATTAAGTGTTTTCAAAAGGGGGAAAGGGTCTGATCAGAAGGCAAGGGCCCCACCTCACATGAGTATTCATTCCCTTATGAAGGGAAAATCCGCCTCTTTCCACTTAAATCAGGCATTGCATCACTGGAATGGCATGAAGCAGCTTTAATATGGCCAGCAATCTGGCCCTTTATAGCTATCGACTGAATATTGGCAAGTTACATTCCATCATCTGGTGTCTGGGGATTTAGAAAAAGATATTGGTGGTGTTTATAACTTTGGAACCAAATTCTGGATAGCTTATCTACTTGTGCAAAAACAGAGGAAGTGATGGCCAGGAGGGGTACCATGACAGGGTTCATTTGTTGCAATCTGATCCTGACTCCCTCCAAAACTAATGGAGTTTGAGAGCAGTATTCTGGGACATCAGCTGGCGATTAATAAGAACAATTACTTTCATACGACTAGGCCTATGATTTTGAGCCTAACAGATTTACAAATATTAATCACAGGCCAGATTCTCAAAATGGAACTAACTGGTATGATACTATGCTGCTCACCCTGTGTTAACGTGTGCTAATTAGTTGGCTGGGACCTTGCAAAGACCCTTCTTGTTCTTTTTCCTTTCTGCTTATAGCATGAATAATTGGAGAGTGGAAGAAGGGGGCTGTGTATAGGCATCATTCCCTGGTCAGAGTGGCAACATATACATCTACCCATAAACATTCCTCCGGAATCTAATGCCATGCCTTGCAATACCCTGCACTTGAGAGAACCTGCAGTCTTTGGGATAGGAAGCATAATATCTGCTTCCTATTTCTGTTCTGTGCTTTTACTACAGTTTCTCCAGCACATATGTCTTCAGCAACTCAGCCAGAAATGGTCCATGTATACTTATCTGGTCTCCTATTTCTGTTTGATCAAGCTTACGGAAAATTTTTGATCATTCTTGTAGCTTCTCACTACTCCTAAATGATGCTGAGTATTCAGAAGATCAGCTATAGCATTGTGAAACTGAAATAGGACCTGAAAGGAATAAGCAATGAAAGCAACAGGAAAAACCAAACTGAACCCATCTCTAGGAATTGTTATCATAAAACCAACTGTGTGTTAAATTGACTTTGTTAGTGTTTACATTTTCTTCCCTTGTTCTGTATTGGCCATCGCTTACAAAATGTTGCTGTAAATTTTGGCATAGAAAATAAATCCCTATCAGCTTCACCACCATTTCTAAACAAAGCAACATTTAACTCCAAAACCTTTAAAAGCTGTGTAAAAAAATCTTGTCTTGCATATACAGGAGAATATTCTAAAGCCTTTCCCCCCACTCCCCGCTTGAAAACACATTTGTAACCATTAGTTTGGTGTCATGTTTTGTGATGAAGGGTATTTTCATCCTTTGCCTCAGCAACTGCACGCATAGTATAGTCATGGCTCGGGGAGGCTTGGCCAGGGAATTTTCAGCCCCCCTGAGTCATGTCAGGTTGGAGAGTAACCTGAGCTTGTCCCAGTACCTCAGCACAGACTTCAGTGACACCCTTTACAACTTAATTTCGGCCTAAGGGATACTTTTAGAGAGATTTGAAATTGGAAAACCTCCCTTCAACAAAATTGTAGTCAAGTTAGAAACTAATTAGCAGTGCTTAGGAGTATAGATCCACTGCCATCTTTTACACCAAACGCAATTCATCTCTCAAACGTTGAAATACCATTACACAATAGGCTAACAATTGCTTCAGCAGTGATCATTTGTTATAAAAAAAGAAGTGCCGTGAGACCCAAATAGCCCATGTGCACTTATTAAAATAAATACTCTGAAAGGAGATGTGTGTATAAAATTCATGTATCTTGTCAACACAATTTCTATAAAACTCATGAAATGGGACAGTTTAGTACATTTTCCAAATACTGTATCTATATTTTATGTGCTATAAGTACCTACTTAAGAATTTGCCTCAGAATGAAAAATTATAAGATTTTGGGGAGTAAACAAGAATAATTTCTGACCTTCAGAATTACTAATCTGATTTGGTAAATAATCAGAGTCTCATAGAATTACATAAATAAAAGCAAGAAAAGATTTATTAGGAAGTTTTGTTCATTTCTCTGTCAATGCAAGATTATAAAGTAAAAGAATCCATGAGTATTTTCAGTTCCATAGGGATCATACAATTATGGACACAGAATTTTTGTTTTTAATCTCAGCTGTTTATTAAGAGTTTGATTCTGCAAAGTTATGTATGTGACCATGAACTAGCCTCATTGCTCTTAGTAGACTTACTTAAGTGAGTAAAGTTATTTATATGCATAAGGGTTTGTAGGATTAAGGTCTGAGTCTGCTCTTATACTTCCAGCTTCTTCTTTTTTTTCAGGAATCTCAGAAATGAGAATCAGATTTCATGCAAAAATATGGACTGCATTACCTAGACATAATTTGGTGAGCTTCAGAGCCATATGGGATTGCATTTTGTTACTATCATTTGAGTAAAATACTTACATTTATTTTAGTATTTTGTCCATAATAAAAATAGAAAATGCTAAAAACAAGCTATATCTCAAGTTAAATAAGGACTCTGTCATTGATGATAAAGTAAATGGAGAAGATAACCATTAAATCATGAAAGAAAAGGAGGACTTGTGGCACCTTAGTTACTCTGAAACCTGCCATTAAATCATGGTCACTGTACAAAATGTAGACCTCATTTTGACCTGATGAACTGAATTTTCAACACATGTCCTGTGTGTTTGCACAACTTTCCATGCAAAATTTCTGCATGCTGTCACTTGTGTACACAAATAATCCAGTATCGTGCAAGTAAAGAGCAAATCAAGCACAAACCGGTTTTGTCTTTATAAATTCCATCATTTGGGTGCCCAAGTGATAGCACAAAGAATTATACATGAAGGTATAATTGAAAGCTGAAATTGCATAGAATGACGCGGGGCCTGAGGCCTTTGAAAATATATTGTTACAAAAATACTTTTGAGACATACCTTGTGTGAGACACATCAGATGAAGATGTATCAGACCCAATGATCCCATGCTGTATAATTAGTAAATTAGTCATGAAACAAATCTCAATATGGACATGTAGTAATTGCCCCGAAATATTATGAGACCTATAGGAATATTTTTTATGCTTGATCAGCTTAGATGTGTCACAAGGGAATTTGCTGACTATATCTGATTTTACACTTTTCTCAGCTATATCAAAGCTCTGCATGGTGGTAACTGATAATTATAGGGAGATTTTCGATAGGGCTTTTGTATCATAAACCAACTTCCCTTTTGCTACAAAAAGTCTTTTTTCAAGCTTACATTTGTTATATGGCTATTTAATTGAATGCCCCTTTGTTCTCATATTATGGAAAGGGGAAATAGAGCGTCCAATTTATCTTCTTCCGTATGCCATCATTTTGTATTTTTTCTATCATGTCCCCTTTTATTCATCTCCTCTCAAAACTAAATAGTTCCAATCATTTCAATCTCTATTCGTATGGCAGTCTTTCCTGCCCACTCATCATTTCCATCGCCCCTCTCTATTTCTGCTATATCTATTTTCAGATTTGGCGACCAGAACTGTATACAGGACTCCAGATATGGTCATGCCATCAATTTGTATAAAGTCTTTATAATATGTCCAAGATTTTCTATACTATTCTTTTTAGATCTTATGTACATATTTACCACCACTGCTTACTGTATATTGAGTAAAAAGAAAAGGAGGACTTGTAGTACCTTAGAGACTTTTGTTAGTCTCTAACGTGCCACAAGTCCTCCTTTTCTTTTTGCAGATACAGACTAACATGGTTGCTACTCTGAAACCTGTACATTGAGTAGTTTTTTTTTAAAACCTGGGCTGCCACAGTGCTGTCAGGTCTTTTTTTAATATGTGATTACAATTAACTTTAAACCCAGCATGTTGTATGAGTTCAAATTATTCCTTCCAATGTGCATTACCTTGCATTTGTCAACATTATCTTTTACCCGCCATCATGTTGCCAGTTTATCTACCACTATCTAACTCTCTGAATTTCCTCAATAATCTACTCTGATCTTGACTAATTTAAATAATTTTGTAGTATCTGCAAATTTTGCCACTTCACTGTTCAACCCTTCTTTGGATCATTAATTAATACATTAAGCATCACGTTTCCCAGTATGGAACTTTGGAACACCCTGCTGGTAACCTTTTGCCATATTAAAAATTGACCATTTATTTCCCCTTTTTGATTTCCGTCTCAGCCAATTTCTAATCCATGATAATACTTTGCCCCATGACTCCTTAGTTTCCTTAATAGGCTCCTGTGACTTTGTCAAAGGCTTTCTGTGAGTCCAAATGAAGGGTATCATTTGGGTTCTTCTTTATCCATGTGTCTGTTTTATGTATATAAATAATAATCAGTTATGTAATTAGTATGGGTGGTCTGTATTCGTGATATGTGTCATTTCTGGTAAATACTCTCAGGAACTCCAATCTTTTGAATTGCATTTGGGATCCTGATCTTTGGCAGAAACAGATAATTTTATTTCCAGTTAGGGAAAAAAATCAGTGCGCTTTCAGGGAAGATAATTAGGAGAAAGTCCTGTCCTGGATCCACAGGACCTGTGCTACACCTCTGCTTTTAAACAGTCCTTTCAGAATGCCAGACCCCCTGTGTTGTCCCACTTTTCCCTAAGGGTAGGCCACCTGGTCATAATGCCACAAGACTGATCCTCTGGGCTCCAGCACTCCTCCTTCACACTTTGACTTCTGCCCAGCAAGTCCAACTGAGATACTCCTGTTCAGAAAATATTTGCCCTCCTCAGGGATCAGTGAACCTGCACAAGTATTTGCAGTGACCCCAGGCAGCCTTTTCAAAACAGAATAGGGTTTATTAGTTAACTGGAACACAGCATTGGGAAGTCCTTAGGTTACTACAGAGAAGCAAAGGTTAAGACATATAGTCCATGCTGGCCAAGCCAGTCCTCTCTTTGAAACATCTTGGTTCCTTCTGTCTGTCTCTGTCCCTAGTTTAACAAATTTATTAGAGCATAAGCTTTCGTAAGTTACAGCTCACTTCATCGTATCCGTTGAAGTGAGCTGTAGCTCACGAAAGCTTATGCTCTAATAAATTTGTTAGTCTCTAAGGTGCCACAAGTCCTCCTTTTCTTTTTGCGAATACAGACTAACACGGCTGCTACTCTGAAACCTGTCCCTAGTTTGTCAGTCCCAGGTGAACCGTTGTGCCCCTCCAAAGGCTAGCTCGTGTCATAGCCTCTTGTCACCTCTGGGTCCATTGTCCTCTTCCTGCAGACTTATGCTGAGTTCACATGTTCTGCCTGCTGGAGTTTCCCATGAACAAGTATCGATTGTTCATTCCCTGGAGCTCCCATTGTTTTTCCAAATCCTCTATTGATACAGGTCATTTTCAGCAGGACCTTTAATGACCAGTTCATGCCACCTGAGACAGTTACATGAAACAAACACCTCAGGTCTTCAGCTCTGCCCTAAGAGCAGCTTTTTAACCCCTTTGCACCCACAGAATAGTAATCCCTAGTCAAGTAAGTCACCACTATGCATATCATTCATAAAAATATTATCAAAAATTCCAACTTCATCTCAAGCCCATTCTATGTTTTGAAGTCAGAAGGAAGCATGACAAATGATGACATCTATCTCAGGTAAGGGGATAATCTGTACCTGGATGCTAACTAAGTATTTTTGAAGTGCATATTTGTACAAATCTTGCACAGGCAGATCCTCATTTGTAAAACACGTGGAGGAAATTTTGCAGCCCTGGCATTCTATCCCTAGGCAGTTGCATATTTGCACCATGCAAATGAGTATCTGCTTTGTGTTTGAGAGACCTGTAATAGTAGTCCTGAGCCTCTCTTGACAAGTGATTATGTGATATGTACAAATGGCTAGAGTTGATTAAAATTTTACAATTTTTGAGTTTTTGATTAAGTTTTTGTCTAAAAATTGATTGTCAATACCCCTGTTCCAATGTTTTTTCATTGAATTTTTTCAGGTTTTTTGATCATGTATAGAGCTGGTTGAAATATTCAATGATCAAGATATTTCACCTTCTTGTGAAAATTTTAAATTAAAAAAAACCCTAAAACTTCTCCTGAAGTATTTTTCCTGGTTTGTTGACGAGCCCTACAGATGACAAGCAAGGACTGGCATGGAGATATCAAGCACATTTTCACTTGTAATCTAAGACAGGATAAAGATACAAGAATACTTTCCATGAGAGGAAAGATCAATATGGTAACACATTGCACCAATTAGCCTCTGGAAGCAAATGTTAACTGTTTACATGAAGCTACGAGTATTTGTAAAATTCATTATATTTTTCCAAATGAAACAACATTTAAATCTTTAAACAATTTAAACAAACACTTAACTCTCATCTTGATTCAGATTAATTCATCTGAGTTTTAGTATGTGGAAAAAAACTAGGACCTGTAATGAAACATCAATAGAATGACAGCATTTCTGATGGCACCGCTATAATTAAGATTTTCAATTAAATTGCTCAGATTTTTTGTACTATATACAATTTCCATGTTGTTTGGCTTGTTTTCACTTGACATCAGATTAGACATCAGGTTAAATATTGTGGTTTCCAAGTGTTAATTTAAGCATGTTTGCAAATTAGTTTTTTAACATATTTGGAA
This sequence comes from Dermochelys coriacea, assembly GCF_009764565.3. NCBI lineage: Eukaryota > Metazoa > Chordata > Testudines > Dermochelyidae > Dermochelys > Dermochelys coriacea. The sequence goes on along the minus strand of NC_050074.1, from coordinate 106,967,813 downwards.
TTTTGATGAGACTAAAAGCCAAATTGTAATGTTTATAGCAGCTGTTTTTAGGTGCAGTTCAGCAATTAAGTTAATTCCTAGCTTTCTGATGCTGAGAAGGACACTCAGTGATGGTAATGGCTTTATTTTAACTGCAGTGTATTGAGGAACTGACGATAAACTTTCAGATCAACATGTGTGCTTGATTTGTCTATTTGTATTCAAGTTTACCTTTTTATGCAGTCAGCAGCACAATCCCACCTGCCCTATACAACTTGTAGTGCTCAAACCTATTTAAAAAAATAATGTGAATGGGGATTTACATCATTACATTTTCCTTTCCATTTAGGAAACATCTGCTGTCTCAATATCTTTAAGACCAGAAGAGGCCACAAACTGTGAAACAGACGACATCATTATTAAAATGAAGGAAAAAAAAACTTAACCAAAAAAAAAAGTCTATTTTGACCGGTTTCAACATCAGTGTCAGGATCTTCATTTTATTTATTTATTTATTTATTTACTTTTAGCTTGAAAAGGTTAAAACCATTTTGGTCCTTGTGGAATATGTAATTGCATTTCAGTCTTTTTTGTGTGTGAATCTAAAGAATACTTATAATCTGCCACATGAAAAAGTTCTGTTATCCTGCTCACTGGCCAATCCTTTTTTACTAACAGGTCTTTCTATTAAGAAAACAGCTAAGGCCTAATTGGACCTTTTATCTGCACCCTATCTCACTAATTTATCAGCCATTAACGCAGTCATATAAATGTCTTTTTAAGCACTGCAATTGTACTGATCCAAGTACTGCAAGGAAAGTGGAAAAACTCAGCTGCAATTTTTCTTAATAATAAATTTTAAAAATCCAAAGTACCAATATTATTTCACTAACTTACAGGCATATGCATTTCTAAAAGCAGTTCTATCTTTTATCAATGTAATTTACTATCCTTGCCTATTTCTTCCAAAATGTTCCCCCCCGCTCTGCTGGTAATAGCTCACCTTAAGTGATCACTCTCGTTACAGTGTGTATGGTAACACCCATTGTTTCATGTTCTCTATGTATATAAATCTCCCCATTGTATTTTCCACTGAATGCATCCGATGAAGTGAGCTGTAGCTCACAAAAGCTTATGGTCAAATAAATTTGTTAGTCTCTAAGGAGCCACAAGTACTCCTTTCCTTCTTTTATTTGGGTTATCCATTCTCTCTAGATCAGGCAGCAACTATCGTTTCTGGTTCTTAGCTTGTCGGTTCCCTTAGTAAAGCTGGAAGACAAATTATTACTTTCCAACCTCAAGGCAAATGTTGATCTTCCGCTCTGTCTATACGGTGGTTATAGCCTCAATTTTTTCCTACTCTGTCTGCCTGGCAAAACTCCCATGAGTCTATCGAAATTGGAACAGCTACCATCTAGCCTGTTTGCCACACCAAACCATCATGTATTCTGTAGAAGCAACAATTTTACAGAAAAACTATTTTAGAAATGTTGTAGGCAGGTGTTTTTTTCCTACTTGTCTTAGTTACCGTGAGTCCCACTGTACAGGTGTCAAAGTGAGAGAAAAGTTATAACTAATGGATGGGATTTTCAAAAGCAACACAGCATTGGCCTAGAAAGCAATGTCGTTTTATCATTGACTTGAATGGGAGTAGAGTTCAGGCAGCACAGAGGACTTTTGAAAGTCCTGTCCCACCACATCAGAAAATTCTACAAAACACCTCATGTGGTATTTCCAAGCGAGGCTATGTACTTCCAGGGAAAAATTACAGGACAGATATTGCCAAAATTTGTTTAAAGAATAAATCCTCATGTCTTTCCCTTTCCAAATAGAGAATCACAGTAACATGACACTTAGTTCCTTTTCCTTTGATCCTGAAGTGCAAGCTCTCTCTCTTTCCCATAACGTATTAGATGTTTGCCAACTGCTTTTCTCTAATGGTTGATAGTGATCATAGAGCTGGCATTTATAGGATTAGCATAATTATTCATTAGACCATGGAGAAAACGAAATGCATGTTCAGCCAAGATTTTCAAAAGTGATTTGGGATGTGTCAGTTTGTGGGTGCCCAACCCGGGATGCCTTAGAAGGGTCTTATTTTCAGAAAGTGCTGAGCACCCACACTGAAAATCAGGTGCTTTTCAGTTGTCTCAAGTTGGGCATCCAAAATCCAGGGCTCCAAAAATCAATAGTTACTTTTCAAAATCTTGGCCTCATCTGTTATTAAAAGTTCACCTTTTCAGGTATCATGCTATTTTACAATACACAGAGACCTGATAAATGTGAATCCCTTTATGGACTCTACAGGGTCTAAATTTGGCTCTATTGGTAGAGAATAATGAAGGCTCCGGAGACATCCAACAAAATTCTCCAAATGCATCCGATGAAGTGAGCTGTAGCTCACGAAAGCTTATGCTCTAATAATTTTGTTAGTCTCTAATGTGCCACAAGTACTCCTTTTCTTTTTTGCAAAATTCTCTATGTGTATGAAGAAGTCTTTTTGACAATTTGCCAGCATTTCATTTACCATCTATGCCTCAGACAAAGTCACAACTGTCCACATGACCATACAAAGCGGTCTTTACATATACACTGCATTGATATTGTGACGCTGTTTGGAATATGGGAGACACTTACTGGTATCAATACAATCATAATTATAAAATTGCAATGAATCGTGCCAGATATGCCATTTAAGGTGTCTGTGAAAATGTTATAATTTGCCAAATGTGATAATTTTGTTAATATGTTTGTATCACCTTTGTATTATGAATTATATATATGTATGGTATATTTATATTTCCAAATTTGTGCTGTGTTCTGGGTGACACTCCCAGAAAGATTGGCATCAGCACGGCCTAGACTGTTTGACGGCCCATCAAGTGTCATCAACTGTACAATGAACCCATTGAAAGGAACCAGGGGATACACCTTACGATTCAGCAAGGCATGTGATGTGCCTGTGAACAGAGAACTCTAAGGTTTCCATGCCATGTGCTGGGCAGCTTGTGTTTGGGACAAAGGAAGTACAAGACACATGGCAAAAGACTATAAAAGGAAGCTGTATCTTCTCCATTTTGTCTTCATTCCTGCTTCTTACCTCTGAAGTAACTTTTGTACAGATGAAGCTCTGAAGAAAGGACTGAATGACACATCCAACCTGTGGATATGTTCCAGCGGGACTTTCAAGCCAGCAAACTCATTAATGCTGCTAAGAACCTAATATATGGGCTTTAAAGTCTCTGTATGTATTTGATTGTTTTACCAATTAACATCTCTCTTCTTGTTCTTTTTTTCCCTTTATAATAAATGTTTAGTTTTAGCCATTAAGGGATTGGCTGGCAGTGTGGTATTTTGGGTAAGTCCCAAACCTATGCTGGCCTGGTAATGTGGCTGACCCTTTGGAGTCAGAAGAACATTCTGTATATGTGAGCAGAGTTTTTTAAATAACTTCTCACTGTACTGGACGTAGGTGATGATTGGGAGCCATAGAACTGGAATGCAATAAAGGGGGCTCTGTGATTTCTTTTTTTAGCTTCTCGATAACCTGTGTGGAGGATCAGAAGCAAAGTTTGTGATTGGTTGGGGAGTTTAACTTTCTACCTGTCTTGGGAGTATCTGCTCTCCCTTTTGCTGCCTGCCCTGCCCTTGGCATTTTCAGTGAGGGCTACCCTTGGCATCCCATTGTGCCACAGATATTATGGAGCATGTAGAGTTCTGAAAGCGTTGTGCAGATTTGCCTAGTGACTATCACAGATGCTAATAGACATAGTACAGCAGAAACGCAGAAAAGCTCTAAAATGGTAGGAGAAAACTTTTTTACATGGGATTGTCAGGCTAAGTAAGAGCATCAATATGTGCACTCAGCCTAGGAGAGCTGAAGAAAGAGCATCCTCCCCAAAAATTCCAAGAGAGAGTGCCTAATCTGACATTACAACAAGTGCATTAACCAAATTATGTCATCACATTTTTATTTAAATGTAGGTGAATCTGTGGTAAAATGATCTCACAGAGAAGGGCAGGTCTGATAGGCTGTGCCCTGAAAATTACTCCTGAGTTTTTTGCCATCAGCACATTTGCCTGTTGGAGCATTCTACCCATTTATTATTCTATGTATGAGAGAGTGATTCATGGGGTCTGAAGGCTCATGCTTTCTTCCTGCTTGTCCTGCTGGTCCTGTTACCTGTGCTGAATATAGTAGCAGTGAGCTTAAAGTGCTTGCTTCTTGTTGCTATGGTTTAATCTCTTTTTAGCTCTTATACCTGTGATGCTCAGGAGCTTCCTACTATCTCTTCCTCAGAACATTTCCAATGGGCTAAAATGCCTTTTCCATAGTCATGATTTGAACTAAGCATCATAGGCTAGATCCAATCCCTGCGTCCATCCCCTTGTTGCTGCTCCAGCAACTGAAAGTGGATGGAAACCAACTCCCAAGGGCAAATGGAGATTCCCAAGACAGGGGAATTTCTGGGTGGTGTGTAACCAGTTTTACAGCAGCTGTTTTCCTCTCCACAGAGGTAGGAGCATTCTTGGACGGGCCAAACTCTTAGACTGCTCTAATTTGTCATAGGGTCAGGTCCAACCTTTGCTCAGCTGCAGGAGCAGAAAAGTAGCTTAGAATTACATTCCTCCCATCACTGCAGATCTTGTATTGAGCACAGCTCAGCTGAACCCACAAGATCTGGCCCTATATTCAGCAAGGAAAATTGTTTGACCCCTTTGAGTGTTATTAACTATTCAAAGTACATCCTACAGCAATACTGAATATATCCAATAGGGGTCAGTGGACTGACAGCACAGTAAGTAACTTTGATGATCTGCCATGATTCAGATTTGTGTATCACTGTGTACAATGCTGGCCTAATTTTCAATTTGTTTAGATATGAATATACTCTGTGTTTGTATGTTTGTATATATCTCTGTATCTATATCTAATCTCTCCGAGTAGAGGAGAAATCAATGACATGGAGTCTGAGTATATTCTAAGTGGAACTTGCTTTATTTACACACACATTCCAGTCCTGAAATGAGATGGACAAACGACATGCAGGGCAATCCTTTCTTTCAGGGACCTGAGCTCAACACCAATGTCTGGGTTCCAGGGAGCAACACTACCTCAGTAATTGACTCTGAGAGCCCAAGGGGGAGAGAGTAAACCCTCTTGTTTCTTGCACAATTCACTCTTTTCTGAAGCTACTTCCAATCTACAGAGAAACTGGCATAACCAAAACTAACAAAAGCACATCCTATCATCCAAAGAGTCAAACCTTGCTCGCTTGCCAAAAAAAAAAAAGAAGAGAACTTGTAAGAGTGTAAAAAGAAAAGGAGTACTTGTGGCACCTTAGAGAATAACAAATTTATGTGAGCATAAGCTTTCGTGAGCTACAGCTCACTTCATTGGATGCATTTGGTATTTTCCACCAAATGCATCCGATGAAGTGAGCTGTCGCTCACGAAAGCTTATGCTCAAATAAATTTGTTAGTCTCTAAGGTGCCACAAGTACTCCTTTTCTTTTTGCGAATACAGACTAACACGGCTGCTACTCTGAAACTTGTAAGACTGTGTAACAGTGCCACCTGGTGACATCAATCATAACATGTATACAGTCAATCCCCTACTTTATGAACTAATTGGAAACTGAGTTCCTAAAATTGAAATCTCAAAATTACAGCAGGTACGGTGCATAGGTTACAGGATGGTGCACCGCGTGACTCTGTCCTTGCCCTTCAAATCACTGCCAAGCAATTTTTCCGAAACACTGAAGGCATTAGAATGTGAAGGGATGTTGTCTTGGTCTTCATCGACTTCACTTTCATTATGTTATTTTTTTTCCTTTTGGGAAAAATGATTTGTATAACTGATTGTCTGTAAGATCATTGTACATAAAATTAAGGTTCTACTGCATATATATTTGAAAAGAAACAGCATCCTGTGCTGTACAGAAGATTGTTCAACCTGATCTCAGCTGCATGGGTTTTGGAAAATTTGTCCTGTAATTTCTTTGCTTCAACTTCTCCATCTGTAAAATGGAGATATTGATATTTACCTCACATAAGTATGAAGCAAGCATACTCAATCATTGAAAAGATGACAGCATGTGAATTTTGCAAGTGTATCTTGGTGTCTGTCAAACATACTAATTAGCTCAATATTAAATTACTTACCTTTTAAAAATAACCTTTTCTCAGGATTTATAATGAGCTGAACAGGTAAAAATTCAGCAGTGAAGTCCTTCATTTATAATTTCAGTTGAAGGCTTTGTCCTTGTTCCACAGGGAGTAGGTGAGAATGTTGATGAGAATAAAAAAAGAATTTAATAGTTACAAAAGTAATGGATTAAACACAACATGCCAAAAATCATTCCTGGTGTAATTTTGCTAAATTTAGTGACATTATTCCAAGAATTAATTTGCTGTATATAAATCAGTGTTTGTGTGTAGATTTATCATTTGTTAGGAGAAGTGTTGATTCAGAAGCACAAATCTTCAATATAATTATGTGAAAATGTTCTGGTGATAATATTGCTGTTAGTCTCAGAAAAAAATAAAATTCATAGAGTATTGCTTACCTGCAAAAAGGAACTTGGGCTAGGTGAATACATACATAGGGTTACGGTATGTCAGGATTCCAAAAAGAGGACACTGCTGGAGCGGGGAGGAGTTGTGGGGGATGGGACAGTGGATGCAGGGAAGCGGACCAATCATGGGTCTTTCTGAGCTGCAGCCTGTCTGCTCTGCTAAAATCCAGGACCTGTCCTGTTACTTGAAAAATCCACCCAGACAGAGAAAGGAGGCTCAAAAAAGATGCAGCGTCTGGGAAAACCTGGGTGTATGGTAACCCTATTTACATGCTAGTGGCAAAGTGTAAATAGTTGATCTGAAATGTTAAAATAATACAAAAAGATGAAAATCTAAGCAATGGCTGGTCTACTCAAAGTTTGGGGATACTTGACTGAAGGTCTGTTTTGGGACCATTTCTGGTATTTAACTGTTCATGACGTTCTTGCACTGACCCTGTTTTGTAACTCCTGATTCATCCATGGTTTAATAATAACAAACTGAGTAAAACTCAGAGTAAAACTGTGGCATAAACACATTGGAGCTCTTCCCAGTACATCTGGGTGGGGCTGAGGGGCAAAACGTGGATTTATGTCATCTTTCTGCACTTCAATCCTCAGAATGACTGGGGGCCAAGTTTGGCCCGGATGTAACAGCAGCCCAAAGTTTGGCCCGGAGAGCAGCTCAAAGATGGGTTTGCATCACTGAAGTGGATCAAAGCAGCCAGAGCATTTGAGTGAATCTGACCCATTTATTAGTCGAACTGAATAAGAAAAACTATTTTGAAAATTTATATAAGTAATGAAAATCCTGGTTCTTGACACTCTTCTTCCTTCTGCTGTCTATAGAACAGATGTTGACTTTTTCTTTAATTTAGAGGTTTGGTAAAGATCATGGTGTATTGAATTTCACTGAGGTTGTTTTACATTCATTTTGGTGGGCCCATGCTCCATTGTTTGTGCTGGCCTTATGAAACTTTTGTGTGTTCTGGTGAGCTCATGGCCTAGGGCATTGGATGCAATTCATTCTTCCTGCAATTAGTATTCATGGTTAGCTAAGCAGAACTAATGCAACAAATCTTTTTTACTTTGAAGGTTATGTTACATGTTTGTAGAGGGGCCTGAGGAAAGATTCCCTTATGAAGAAGATATTCTTGAATATCTATTGCTTAATTATATATTAAAATCTTCCACTTTTGTATTGGACTTTCTTGATTCTCTTCTTAATTTAGCACCTTCAGATAAGCAGCGATACATATTAGTGCTAGGTGAACAGTAAGAAAATGGACCATCAGGCATTTTTGCAAAGTCTTCATTGAATTTTGATTCAGTCAGTTTTGCAACCTTTCTCATGGATATTTTAGTGAACATTAGTGAGCAGGGTTGTTCATTTAAAGAACTCACATGTCATTCCCGCAGCCTCACTCTTCTTCAAATACCATGGGCCAATAAATATTTTCATTCCCGTAATCTTCATATTCAGTTTCCTTATATTTTATGGATATTGCAGAGTTTTCTACTATATTTGGTTCTCATTGAAAAAATTCTATGAATACTTAGCTTTTCTATTATGCTTTTTTAACATTGGAACTCAAAGCACTTTTCAAGGAGGTCAATACCATTATGCTCATTTTACAGATGGGAAAACTGAGGCATACAACAGGATGTCACCCTGCATGCCATTGGCAGAACTAGGAATAGAACAGAATCCAGGTGTTGTGAGTCCTAATCTACTGCTGTATTCACAGGCCACACTGCTTCAATATGGAGTAAGACTTTTGGGTTTCTTAGAATTCCCAAACCAACCTTGTTCATTGAATGAAATCTATTTGCATCATGTTTCAAGGTTCTCTTTGCAGTGTATTCCCAGAGGAAAATACCATGGGCACCATTCTGACAGCAATAGATATGATATCAGATAATACAGATACATGGAAAATGTTGGGGAAAATAGCAATGAAGGGTTGAGTTCTGCTTGTAGTTTCAACTGAAGTTACTATATTGCTGTAACTAAGAGCAGAATTGAACCCAGATTTTTGATGGGCCCAATTTTCATTTATGCTAAGGCCATTTACCCCACTCTTGTAGAGTAAAAAGTTCCTTAATATAAATGGGAATGAAACTTGTAAGTAAAAAAGATACTCACTGTTTTTTGTGAATAGAATTAATATTTTTCTAATAATGGCATGGTGCAATGATAATTCCAAAACACAGCAAGCTTTGATTTGGATGCTCTCTGGATTACAATAAGATGTGTCACTTGTGAAATAGCAAAAGAAAGTTGCAGTCATCTTTCAGTGTGGTTCATTCTCTCCACTATCAATTTTCTTGCTCATTTGTACTTTCTGATTGTGTCATATTACTATTTTAAATATTACTCAGAGAAGAATCATCATGATAATGCATTTATCAGAGAAAATATAAAATGAAGCAATAGAAGAGAAACAGGCTAATAAGGGGTGACTTTTATGGACAGGACTTTGCTCCATGCTTCTGCTAGCTCCCATTCAAGTGTCTTTCTTCTGCTATGTCTGAATAAAATTTGGTCATGTCCAGATGAGGGTAGAATTCATGTTTATTTAACACTAATTTCTGTGTGCCACTGTACAGATGTGTTTCTGTTTAAAGGACAATAGTGAAAATGTGGTGACAAGATAAAACACATTAAATTTAATATTAAACTAAATAAGACAGGGTCCACTGTCCTGATTACATATCTTGTTCATTAAAAAAATATTGGGACAAAATCACAACAAAGCTGCACCAGTTTGCACCAGCAGAATTTGGCCCTATAGTTTTTAATTTGAATGAATCTGCCACAGAATTTCAGTCTACTGCAGCAGACCTCTGTTGACCAGAGGAACTTCACTACAGTATTTAAGTTTGGCTTGCTGCAGAATACATACTCCCTTGATTATAAATTGCTGAATACTGGCTTGCATTTCAGGTTTTAATTTTAGATCTGATATTCAAAGACATTAACTTTTCACTTTAAAGCAAATGTTTTTTTTCCCCTTACGAGTACAAGCTTTATTTGTTTTCATTTATTTATTGAACTCTTTAGACATTAATGTTTATATCATACTTAGGTTCCAAACTGGTAAACTCTTTTGTGATGCTGGCAGACCAGGAGCCCGCTCTAGCCTAAGCCTTAGGCTCAGCTGAGCACTAACAAATTCATTCCTGGAAATCAGTCTGTTTCACCTGTGTGCTAATATGGTTAGGATGGGTATTGGACACAAAGTGTTTAGACTTTATGAAATGCCTGTAAATTGCTGCATGCATTAATCTCACGTAATTTCTTTATCAGATAGTAGATGGTAATATTTAAAGTTTTGCTTTGTAACTCTAAAAAATGTTTGCTCTGAAACTGTGAACCCAACCAGGAACGATCGTCTCCTGCCCATCAAGAAGGCCTGTCTAAACTAAATGGGCTACTGTGGGACATCACAATACAAAGACTTTGTTAATTGCCCTCTTAGCCTCTTCCTGAGTATATGTACAAAAAGACTCATCCCATCAGCTTGAATTCTGGAAGAAGGAAATAAAAATAGCTGACCAGAAAATGTTCTTCTCTTTTGCTGTTTGGACTCTCCCAGGACCAGAGTTACAAAACAGAAGCAGAGATTCCCCAGGGTCAACCTGGGTTAGCCCTAAAAGACATTCGGAGCTGACAGATCATTACAACTCTGTACCTTTTGAAACCATAGTCTGTAACTCATAGACTGTGTATATTTGCATGCTTTAACTTTGTAATAACTCCTTCATGTCTTTTCTTAGTGAATAAATTCTCAGATGGTTTACTATAGGATTGGTTAGAAGCGTTGCCTTTAGTATGAGATCTAAGATACTAATTGACCTGCTTGGGTAAGTGACTGGTCTCTAGGAGCAATCGGAATATTTTGTGGTGATCTTTGGTGTACAGCAACTAGCTATCACTAAGTCCAGCTTGCTTGGGTGTTAAGATAGACTGGAATGCGCAAGGGGACTATCTGTGACTCCATGTTAAGTTATAGTGCTTTAGGAGTTCACACTTGTTTCTGGGTTGGTGAAATCTAATTATAGAGGATACAACTAGTTGGAGATCTCTGCACTGCTTCTTGAAAGGCTCCTGGAGGTTGCACTCACAGTTGTGAGCCATTCCAGACAGCTTACCCATGTGAATAAGTGTTCACTAGATTGGGGCATTAGACTGTAAGCTTCTTGGTGTAGGGACCATTTCTTGATATGCATTTGTACAGGCAAGTCACTAGATAAATGCCTAATGAGCTATTTATACACATTTTTACTGTGCTATGCACATCTGTTGTGCTATATACAATCATCATGTAAATTATAACAAATACTTGATTCCCATGCACCATTGCTACAATTATGAATATAAGTTAGGTGCATAAATTCCTGCAGACCTCTGCTTGCTCTTTTAAAAAATTTGGTCCTAAAGATTTCAGATACTTTCTGTAAAGAGAAGTTTGCCTGGATGTCCTGGGTCAAAATATTCTTGTCCCTCACTTTTTTTGCAGTGTATTGGGCACCAGTTGCTTTCCACTCTCTGTCCTGGAGGTGCCTGCTCTCCAATGGTGGTGCCTATATTGCAGCCTCAAAATCTCAGTTCCTTACTCAAGCAAAACTTGAAATCAAGGGGAGTTTTGCCAGAATGAGTAGCTCAGGATTTTGCCTTGAATGATTTGCGGATCCTTTGGCTTGAAAAGTGCTATATAAAGAGACTGATCCAAAGTTCACTAAAGTCAGCTGGAGTCAGTTTCTCCATTGATTTCAATGGACTTTGGATGATAAGGTCCTTAACCTCTAAATATTTTTGTTTTGATATGATCCGTGAAATGGATTCTTTTAATGGATCAGATTATTAGGGCATTGTATTTACACACTACCCTGGTGGTGCACAAATATTTCTTTTAAAATAATAGCTGTTAGAGAGATGAATCTTTCACAAGAAGTGGTGTTGTATTAATCTCTATAATATGGGGAAAATATTTTATTGACAGGTTTTAAATGGATAGTCATAAGTTTGCTATGACGAAAATGTCAGTGAAAGGGAAAAAGGTAATGACATTTTCTAACGTAAATCAGTTAACATCTGTAATTTTCCTCTGTTCACCAATGGTATTATTTATTTCAGAGGTAAAAAAAAAAGGATGTTTTACTTAATTTTTGTATCTTACTAGGTACCTGTAGCTTAACTTAATGATTTGTATAAGTGATAGTAATTGCTGGAACTACAATTGAGTATTATTAGGTATAAAATGAACATGGTTATATGTCCAACACAACTAACAAGGAACAGAAAGGAGGTTGTATCCAAGAGAAAATAATTACAGCAATAATCAGTGTAATTCATGATAATGGCTGAATTGAATTTAACACCATAGCTCCAAGCACTTACATTTAATGAATGTAGTTTCTGCTTGTTTACTAAAAAGGTTTTTAGCAGGAAATCGATAATGTAACTTCAGTGTTTCTAATTGCAAATGCAATTTTTTTTTAAGTAGTGGTTCAATAAGGATTTTGTAGAGAAAATTAAGGTATGTAAGTGCAGCACATGTTGTTGCTTTAATTAGGCTACCTGTACATTAGTGGAACAGTTCCTTAATATTTATTTATTACTACATATTGATTAAAATTGATTTGTATTCAATTTTAAGACTAGTGAATGTAATGAACATTGAAACTTTTCAGTAAGCACTGGCTATGATTAAACATATCGCTCTATAATCAGACTGTCTTCACAGAGAGCTGTTTTCATATTAAAAGCATTATGATAAGAGCAAGGAAATTTGGGCTGCTATATAATGATGATTTCTGCAGGCTGAATTGAAAGTAGTTGCTGCAGCCTTTACTGGAATACTATAATAAGTAAAATAATGTGCAATTATGTAATTATGATTGTTTAATTGACTCTGTCTTATTCTTATGTTTATGCTTTTTTCTGCCCTTGAATGATTTTGTTATTGGATGGAACTAGTAATTTTTGGAACATGAACGAAACCAAGGGATTAATTCTAGAGTAAATAATTAAATTATTGTTCAAGGTTCTTAGTCACAATCTCAGAGCCCAGTTCTATTGCTCTTACTGAGCAGCCTCATTGAAGTAAATAGGACTTGTACTGAGCTCAATAAAGGCTGTGAGCGTGAGCACTGAAAAGAACTTAATGCAGAGGTCTCAAACTGTGGGGCGGGACCCCTTTTTAATGGGGTCGCCCGGGCTGGCGTTAGACTTGCTGGGGCCCAGGGCCGAAGCCCAAGCCCAAGCCCCACCGCCTGGGGCCGAAGCTGAAGCCAAAGCCCAAGGGCTTCAGCCCTGGGTAGCAGGGCTCGGGTTACAAGCCTCCAACTGGGGCTGAAGCCCTTGGGCTTTGGCTTTGGTCCTCCTGTCCAGGCAGTAGGGCTCAGGCTTAGGCTCTGGCCCTCTTGGCTGGGGTTGCGGGACTCGGGAGGGCTCAGGCTTTGGTCCCCCCTCCTGGGGTTGTGTAGTAATTTTTGTTGTCAGACGGGGTCTGACTTAGTGCATCCTTAAGCATGGCAAAAGCTGTCTGAAGATTTCTGAAAACATGCCTAGTGCTTGAGTGTACTTGTGGGTGCAGATAATCTCCTTATATATCCTTTGTTGGCCAGAATTTGGAAAGCTATCCTCAGTTTTAGGCTTTAGACCTTTATTTTCCATGGCTTCATACAAATGCTTTAGATACCAGCGATGGGCATAGTATTAAGATAGGATCACAATTCAGTTGTGCATTTCTTTGGTTCATGATCTGCAATGGGATCCTTTAGAATGGAACTGTAGATGGAAATGGGTTTGATGAGTACAGTGTTGTACCTGAACAGGTTATCTCCAGGTAATTGCCTGCACTGTTGTGGACCAGTACCTAGACAGGAATGGGCTTAATCCTACTCCATCTGAGACCAATAGCAAAACTCCCAGTGACTTCAGTGGTGCAGGGTCGGGGCCAATTTGCACATCTTAAAACTGAGAGAATAAATGAGGTAGGAAAGAGGGGGAAGAACAGAGTCAACGAAAGACTGGTGCTTTCTGTCCTGTAGCTCTGCTAAATGTAAATAAAAAGTGTCTACAAACTGGGGGGCCTTCCCTGCTGTCAAAAACATGGGCACACGACCATACCTGTGAGCCTGAAGGCAGAACTGGATCCTTTGTGGAGTTCACTCTCACATATGACTATTTGATCTATCTTTCTTGTCTGCAGGAGACACTCATTTGCATATTCAAAAACTGATGCCTAAAATAGGCTCTGTTTCTCTTAGAATATTCTGTGGACAAAACATATTGGCAAGTGGGCAAATCATTAACTCATATGTCTTACCGAATAAACCTGATATACCAGCTAAGACGAACATTACTACTTGACTGACATATGTATAGAACATGGTTGTTCATAAACAGCAATTATGTAATAATCAGATCTAAAGGAAAATGTGGTAGCAAATTAAGTTTATTTCACTGGGAAAACATTAAAACGTGCAAAAGGTTTTTAATAAATAAAAACAAATAGTTCAGGGTTTGCGCTATGATTATTTTCTATGGTTACCTGCCCTCGCTGCTAGAACTAGTGTTGCATTTTCTGCCAGGTTCTGTAAGGCATTTTACTGTACAAAAACAACTAGCTCCTTTCCAGCCAATGATTACTTGTAATTATGTTTTCCCCTGCTATTATTCTAATAGACTGTCATGCTGCACAGAGGAGGCATTTGGAATATAAGACTGCTTTTGTGGATGGACTGCTGGAACACTTAATATAGCTCTATTTTTGAATTATCAGGTTCTATCCTTTTGAAGTCTGTGTTAGTGGAACTCCTATTTATGAGATGTGCCATGCTTAAAGATTTGCTATTGATGAAGAGGTCCAACAGAGGCCTTTATCGTAAGTACTGTAGCATTCTCTCTGAGAAATAAATAGCCTTGCTAAAAGGTATGTTGTGTACCAACGTTGCAAATTACCCGCCAAGTACCTTATAACTGTATACTTCAAAAATACCTTTATGTTTCCTGTTCGTTCTCTTTTTTCCACAAAATGAACAACATTTTTAAAAACATATAAGGAAAGAAACCAATTTGCCATCAGCTTTAATTGGATAACATATATTCAGACAAACATGTACTCTTTAATATATATTTTAGCATAAGAAGTTGTTTACAGAAATATCCCTTGTAGGACTAAGTACTACTAGATTCAAGTCATTGGTTCGAGTTTTCAGTGCTCTCATTCAGAAAATGATTTGGATCAGTGGTTTATTTGTCAAATTCCTTCACCGGGGGAGGGTGGAGAGCTGGAAACCCAAGTTTAATAGTGAATTGCACTATATTTAGCAAATGACAATGAAAGCAGCATACAGACATTTAAAAGGGGGAAGTACATTTGCTCGTTTCAAAGTCACTGAATATTTAGATAGGGCCTAGCTAGGTGGAATTTCTATGGTTTATCTTCCCCTCTACATATAAATTACATGGTGCCTAATCCTGCCAGGTGCTGAGTGCACTTCTCTCTCTTTTAAGTCAGTGATTGAGCCCTGAGTTTGATTATTTTATTTACCATTTATCTATACCCAAAGCAATGTGGATCTAAGTAGAATTGCATTCTTTAAAGCCTCAACTTTATTCATGTTGATGTTTCCACCTGCTATTGAGTTGTACCCTTCTTCAGGGTCAGTAAGTAAATCTGTAGAAATCTACATGAATAGCATGCATTTGAAACTAAACACACCTAAAAGAGTAATGGGTATCAGTTTGGTTTTACACAAGTTAACACTTAATAGCGAGACTATACATACTGCTAACATAACCATTCAGAAAGTGTTACCAGGTCTTGGCTTTGTATCCTTTCAAAAAGCAGTATACCACACCCAACCCAGAGCCAAATCCTGAAAAGTGCTGACTTCAGTGGCTGCTGCTGGGATGTTCTTTTTTTTTTTAAATGAGACCACTTATTTTGGCGCCTACGTCATAATTTAGCAGCCTAGCAGTAAACTCCATTTGTAAATTTACACTCTTGTGCACAGGAACCAGAGTTTCTTGAACTCCAGCTGAAGCCAGTGAGAGATGAGGGCACTCCATACCTTGCAGAAGGGGCATTGCTTCTCACAAGATGGGGAATCAGTACTCAGGAATAGTCCTACAGAAACTGTAATATATTGGCAACAATAAAAGATAATGTATGTAAAATAGGCATTATAGCACATATTGCCAGATGAGAGGGATTTACATTTAATTCAACAAATAAGGAAATTCATTGTTTTAAAGTGTTTATCTGGTGTTTTTTATATGGAACCTTAATGCATCAGAACCTTGACTTTGTACTTCCTGTCTATTTCATCTTTACTCATATATTTTACTATTATTGATAGCTTTCCCCTTAAGCCTGTCTATTTGCTAGTAGATTTGACAGATGACAGCTACTCTTTGGAATGTTAGATGGCATTTGTATGGCTATGATGCCAGGAGCGTTCTAAGCGCTGGTGTTGCATATTTATTGATCTCCATATTCCCAATAATCTGATGCGTGTCACATTTGACAACATTATGTGGAGAGGTCAGCTAGATGGGGCTAATGAAACTGTTTCAAAGATGGATGTTGTTTTCCACAACATTAACCTTGCAAATGGCTGTCACTAGTGCATTTCACTATAGGGCTTGGTGTTTGAGAACCTCCTTTTTTTTTTATTGTTGATAACATTAAACAAAACCTGAAGCCATTAAATCTCAGTATTTATATACAACAGAAAACATGGACAACATGGCATCATTCCAAATGAAAATCTTATTAACAGCATATGGTGCTTGTGGCAAAGTCCTGAACAATCTGAAAATTGGTTTGGCTGTCTAAAATGTTTGACAGATTAGCTAAAGATGATGTAAAAGGACTGAACAGAGAACAGCTGAATTCTGGAGGATTAAACTGGCAAATAGAAAACCTGGATATAATCAGAAAATGCATTGCACTTTCATATTTTACTGCAAAAACTATTCTCATCCAGTGCTTATTATATTTAGGGAAATATACTATTTAGACTATCCCTTTATTTTTAAATAAGTCAGTAAAATGTATAATGTTTCCAAAAAGGACTGGATTTCCGAAGAGGCTTCTTGAAGTTCTTTCCGTTTAAATATATTGTTAGAGTGATTTAAATATTTAATTACAGGCTTTCTGCCATCATATCACAGGCACATCAAAACTGGAGTCTTTAGAGCAATAAAAGAAACCCTCAGAGGCCCTTTTCCCCACATTATAGTGTTTTAGCACAGTTGTAGTAACTCTTTCTCCATGCCACGCTGCATTTTTTTTAATGTAAATTTTGCACATACTTACAAACCATAATTCCAAATATGATTTTGATAGGCAAGCAATTTAGAAAATGCTCATGTTGGCCATCTGAGCTGTAGAGTGCCACGTATTTTTACAGAGTCTGTTGGGGCTTCAGTACTTTTCAAGCTACTGGGGGGGAGGGGGAAGGGGGAGAAAGGCCTGGTCTTGAAACCACAATTACATTTCAACATTTTTAAGGTGCATTCAGTAATGTTAGTAGAACACACATTCACCAAGGGCTAGATTCTGATGCTCTTGCTCACACTGAGAATGAGGAGTAAGGGTCCTACAGAATCTGAGGCATCAGAATGTGGTGCACAATGCCTTAAAAACTGACGTGAGCAGGGATTGCTGCAATGCCTCTAAAGAATAATAGGTTTTGAGAATGCTCTTTAATGATTGTGTCGGTGCATTTTGTTCCTCATGCAAGCAGCCCATTCTATATCACCTAGTTAATGAGAGATCGACAGCAGTGAATTCCTTAGATGTTAGGAAATAGTTTAGTAGTTTCGACTTACATTAAACTATAAGAATTGATTAGGGTTTTGCCAGTTGTGTGCTCTATGGTAAAAGCATAAATTAAAACATTGTGGAAAAAGTATAACATTTGCTTCAGTTTTAGTGATTATCCATTGGGCATCAGCAAAAGCAAATATCTTATCCATTTTTTGACAAAACATTTCAAAAAGATTTGAAAATAAGGGCAATACTTTTCCATCTTAGATAGGTAGATAGGTATCTATCTATCTATCTATCTATCTATCTATCTATCTATCTAAATGGGCTATAGGCCCGCATTACGCCTGAATGAACTATGGTTTTAAATTGAATTTTGATATTAACACGAGTGATAAATCCACAGCATGTGATTGAAAAGAATGAAATCATGAGAAAGAAAAGTTGTTTGTGTTAAACTTGCAGGGACCCTGAACATATCAGAGTTGTCTTATTTAAGGTTTGGGCTAAACAATAGAAATAAAGAAAACATGGTTAATTGTACACCAGGTGCAGTCAATAATCAGTTAGAAATGTTTGCCATATTTTTCCCCAACTACTGGACTAAAGTGAGATGGGGGAAAAGCCTTGAAGAGAGTAGAATGCAGTCCCTAGACTCCTTCAGCTGACTTTAGCTAAAGTGCAATAACAGCAATGACATCACTTGTATATTATAGTGTATAAAAAGCAAGGTTCAGTAGGAGTTTCTTTGTCAGAGCTTTTCTTTTCCCCTCTGGAGCCATGCCATGATGGGAAGGTGTCTTTCGGGCCTGATCCAGTGAGTATTCAGCTATTGCTTATAACTACATTGTTGCTAGAGAATGGAGTATAGGTGTGTAATGCTTATATTTGTATTTTGGCTGTAATCAATGCCATATTGCCTTTGAACTAATAAAGGAATGCTTGTGTGGAAACTGAGTTGTGCTAAACCCTAATAAACTTCTTAGGGAAATGATTTCCAACACCATCCATCCACCCATCCATCCACATATAATTAATGAATCAGGAGCTGCTGTTCTGGCAGGAGCTGATGCTCTTAAAAAATGATTGACGTTGTTCCTTTCCAGGAGAAGGACTTGTTGAAGGGACAAGTGTTTTCACCTGGGAAAAATCAGTATGGGATTTAGGGCCTGATCCAAACCTCATTAAAGCCAATGGGATTCTTTCCTTTGACATCTCTGAATTTTGGATCTGGCCCCAAGAGAGCAACCTAAAACAAAGGATAAAAAGTCACCTGAACAAGAAAAGATCCCTGCTGCCAGCAGGCAAAAGATACAGATCTGTTAAAGGAAACCTCTTTAAACATGTCAAGTGAATAGGCAAGTTAAGGCTACCTAGGGTGGGCTTAATTTAGTCACTAGCAAATTACACAAGTAACTGTTACTATAGCAACTGCCAGATAATATGGCGCTGATGCTACCTTTGAGATATGGAGAATACTTCAGTGTTTAAAATGATCTCTAACTATTAGAGATGAGACCTAAGTGGAGGGCAGATTATCCCATATCTGCGTACTGTGGAGGCTGTACACCTTCCTCTGAAGCATCTGGTTTTGGCCACTGTCAGAGACACAATATTGGACTAGATGGACCTTGGGTCTGATCCATTTTGGCAATTCCTATTTTCCTAAACCCTTAATAAATACCTAGCAGCCTAGAATTCACACCAAGGTTTGGGGTTCTACTGTCTATTTACAGGCATCAGGTATATTTGTGAGTCGTGTTGTCAAAGCCAGAGCCTTCAACACCTTGAGAAATGCAGATTTCAAATACAACTTCCTTTCATTTGCTAACTGTTAAGCACACGTCACAGGGATTTTTTTAAACTATTTGATCATGAGTTCTGAATTTTGTTAGCTATTAGATTTTTCTGTTGCATAATGATTGAGTCAAATCCTTCAGTCCTTACTCAGGCAAAACTCCCATTACAGTCAGTGAACGTCATCAGAAGAACAGTCAGTGGAACTTTTGTCTGAGTCAAGGTTGAGGCTAAGCAGAGATGCTGGAACAATTTTTACAGTGGATGTGCTGAAAGTGGAAACCACATATTTGATTCAGAGTAGCAGCCGTGTTAGTCTGTATTCGCAAAAAGAAAAGGAGTACTTGTGGCACCTTAGAGACTAACAAATTTATTAGAGCATAAGCTTTCGTAAATGCATCCGATGAAGTGAGCTGTAGCTCACGAAAGCTTATGCTCTAATAAATTTGTTAGTCTCTAAGGTGCCACAAGTACTCCTTTTCTTTTTACATATTTGATTGTTATTATTATTTCAAGCCAGGGGATGCTGCCCAACACCCCTAATTCCAGCACCTCTGGGCTTAAGTCCTGTTTATCTTATATACATCCCTCCTCTTTCACAAATGCTATGCAATCTTATATAGTACCATGCAGTTCTTGAGTGCTTTATATGGGCTCAATTCTGCAATTCTGCAATTCTCTCAATTCTGTTCTGTTGAACAATCAGGGGTGGAGTGTTTAGCACTTTGCTGGATCGAGGCATAGAAGAGGTTCTCTAACAATTAAATTCACTCAAGTGCAGAGGTCCAGAACAAGACCTATATAACCATTCAAATTCCACATGAGTGCTGTTTGGGGGGCAAATGTGTACAATAAATAAAAGCTAGATTCCAGCATTGGGTTTTAGCTGACTCCCACTAGAGTCAATGACACCTAGTACAGTAAGTATAATGCATTTTAGACACCAGAAGTTCTAGGAATAATGGCTGGAAAAATAGAATAGCTTGTAAAATCCTGTAATTTCTAAGGACATATATTAGATACCTTCTTACATTATCTAGCTGGCTCCTGGTTGGCCCAAGAATTAGGGCAATGCAGAAGTACCATTAGTCCTCTCCTTCAGACCCTGCATCAAACAGAACTCAACCTGACTTGAGAACTGGAGACTATGGCCCTATTTAAGTCAATGAGAGTTTTGTTATTGACTTCAGTGGGGGCAGGATTTCACCCTGTAGGTTTGATTATGATGCATTTTTTAAAAAAATATTTATTTAGGAAGTTTTAACAAGTTTACACATCCTTGGCATGTAAATATCAGAAACAAAACAATCATTACAACCGTTAACTTTTGTTTGAAAAGGCATTATACAGGAACATAGTCATCAGATATTTCTATTTAACAGGGTGTTACCATATCTCAGAGTGAGCATTATTACAACATATGGTGCATTTGCAACTCTTATAAATGCTTCTGTCTAAGAAAGCTTGCAAGAGCAGTAGATAAACATAGGCTGCCAGGGGCAATTGATGCTTATAGGAGAAGGTAGCAGGAGAGCCATTACAATATAAGCCATTATAATACAATACTCCCTTTTAAATCTTTCCAGTTTGCCTCATCACTAGAAATCTGCAACCTCCAAATTTATCCCAGGCCTCTTTATGAAATGGACTTGAAATCCATCCTTTCCTTCCAAGCTGATAAAGTTGTTATCTTCCCATCAGATCCTTTTAATCTGATAACATCCTCCCATGAAATAGTTTTAAAAAGTATATTTGGCCAAATTCTGCACTTGGAGATGCCCATGCAGCTCCCAATGATTTCAACAAGAGTTACTTGGCCTTGTGTGTCTAGGCACAGATGCTGTGTATCTATTCTATGAATTTGTATAACTGAATGTTCTCTAATAGACAAATCACTAGAGAAGTTACCTGATTTGGGTACTTTAGCCTTGAAGATCCATTGGGATTACTAGAGTTTATGTCTACTCTGTTGTAACCCACATCATGTAATTTTAGCAATTTAACTTTAAAATCAAAACCAGTGTTTGCTTTCAGAACTAGTCTTGTGTGTGTTTTATTAGCAGTGTAATCATCATCATTATGTAATATTATATGATGAAAACAAGGATCTGAAATGGAGGAATGCAATGAGAAAGTACCCATTGCTATAGCTGTTTGGAAGATGCATTATACTCTCTGTATTTTAGTCCCCTCACATAAGTCACTATGTCACAGGGGTGCAGGGTCTACCTATTAGACATGCCTTTGCATAAGGTGTGTGTGAATGTTAAGAAGGCTCCTTGCATGCTCCTCCCTTACATGCAGCTGAGTAAGGGCTTGTTAGAATTCAGTCCAATATCATGAACATTACCTAATGCAAGAAATTGGAGAGTTTTGTTCCTCTTTCTATAGAGCTTATAGGAACCACATGTAACAGATGTTAGTGGCATTGCCTGGAGCTCAATCCTGCAAGGTGCTAAGCAGGCTGGCCCGAAACTGCAACCCTGATGTGAGTCCTGCTGCAGTCAGTGGGACACCTCTCATGTTTAAAGTTAAGTGTTTGCTTGATTGGGGCCAGAGTGCTCAATGCCTGGCAGGATCGAGCCCTTATTGCACAACTGGAAAGCACTCTTGTAGCCTGGTGATGGGCGCAGTATAAGAATCTGAATAGAATAGCAAAGAATTCTTATATTAAAAAGGGGCTCTTTAAGAGAAATGTTAAAAGTTCATGTATTTTTTATACTGATGGCTATTTATAGCAAGCAATTGCATCAAACAGGTTCTTAAATGCAGGTTAAAGGCCTTCATGAAATATAGAATGCCTCAAAAAGCCTAAATTTTTGCCATTTTAAACTTTGCATGGCTTGTACATTACAACAGCCTACCAGGTTAATGAGCTGTGAGTTTAAACAGCAGTTGAAGAAGACAGTTATAAATATGGAACAGTTTGTTTTTTTGCCTGTTGCTTTCCTGGGCTTTTGAAGGCCTTCAGCTGATGGAGAGCTTTTAATTTCACATTTTGGCCCCCACCGCAGGTGATAAACAAAGGTTTCCCATTGCTATGACTTGGGTCAGTTATATAGCCTCAGCGTCAATCCCACTGCCTGTAATTACGCACAAAAGGTTACCGAGATCTGCAGCTAATTTGCAGCCTCTGTTTAGCAGAATTTAATAGCAGGTATTACTGGTGCAGCAGTAATTAAGGACCTTTGTCAATAAGACGGAATAGATGGCCACACTTTGTTGTAATCAGTGGACTCTTGAGAACCCACAGGAGTGAAAAGCAGTGAGAGGAGCAATCCATTTTGTGAATAACATGGCTCTCCTTTCACCCCCCCCCCACCCATGAAACCAGCAATGGAATAATAATTCCCCAGGCAACGAAAGTACAGGAATAAAAGTACTTACCCTCCAGCCTGTGATTTTTTTTTTTACTGTTTATTTACTCTCCTGTGCTTTTTATTTGCTTCGGGCTGCGTTTGATGAAGTATTGTTTAAACAGTGCCGAGCAAAATGGATATAGGGAGATGGAGAATAAAAAGAGGAGGAATTTTAACCAGGTGGATATGCATTTGCCTTTAAGGTGGACGGCGTTCGGTTTATCAATTATTTTCTTTGGATTTAAAAAAGAGAAAGAAATGACAAAAACAAGTGGCTTGGTGAAGAGGTGGAGAGAGTCATTTAGAGCTGTCTCTGCACAGAGTCATTCAGCTGTAAATGGGTCGCAAACAACAAGCGAGAAGTGAACTTGGTGTAGCATTGTAAACCTGTTCTCCTCCAACCCCCCATCATTAATGTACCCATTGAATGGCCTGGCACGAGAAAGAGAGAGAGGGAGACACAGGGTGAGGGGATGGGGAGAGAGAGAGAGAGACAGAGGCTGGTATGTCACAATTCAAAGAGTGCTTTAAGGTGTACACTCCTTTCAGTAATTGGTGAAGAAGCTGCATTTCACTCACTGATTTCCTGCCTTTTTACAGGTTTTAACAAGCATGATGCTTTTAATAGTGGCTTGAGTACTGGCTCTTTATGAAGGCTCTCTTTTTTAAAGCAGCTTTAACTATACCCTTTCTATCAGTAATGCCTGAAAAACTTCTACCTTTAATCATTCCTAGATCAGGTAGCAAACAAGCAGCCCCTTTCCTTTTTTCAATTACATGCTGGATATTCACCACACATCAAAAAAAAAAAAAAAGAAAAAGAAAAAAAAAAGAAAAGAAAAGAAAGATCTTGAGTATATAGCATATTAAATGCAGCTCCGCCAGGATACGACTCGAGCTAACAAAAGCCAGAAAGGTAAAGTTAAAGCTGCATCTCTCTTTTTTTATCTGCTCCATTGTGACCAGGCATTGTAGTCCGTTTTAAATAGTTGATAGTTTTCCATATCTTAGGGGTTCTAATACCGAGACACAACCAGTGGACCCTGTATCTTCTGATTTTTAGCAGTCCTGCTTCTGATCTTTCAGAGCATATTAACATAGAGGTTAGGTGTTGAGGTTTTTTGCCTGTATTTTTGTTAACGCTAATTTAAAAAGGGAGTGGGGTGGTTGGGGAAGCTGTCCCTCTGGGTTAATGCACTCTTCTTGAAGACCTAGGATCACATCTTGATCAGGTCACTCACAAATAAAAATGGGCTTGATGGTCCCTAATAGACATTTGTCCACAGCACGCTGCTATATAGTCATCAGTATCTGCTCAAGAGAGGCCCAGGAATGGAACAGCGTGGGTGCTGGAGGTCAGAATGGATAGGAATTGGAAGAGCTATGTGGGAAAGGTAGCACAGTGCCTGCCTACACTATTCTTGACTGTAGCCTGTGCTATTTATTAAAGATTTCATAATGAAACCTGAAACCTGGTGAGGATTGTCCAAAGGGGCACATCAGAGTCTGGATACTCTTAGAGTTTTCTACAGCACCCATCACCATATAGTTGCTTCTCAGGCAAATCAGATTTGCCCAGCAAAGTCCATATGAATTTAATGGGGAGTTCTGCTCTTCTCCCTTTCTTGGTTGTAGGTGGTTTTGCTTGAGTTGTACATGTAATTCTAGTTATAATGGAAAAGCTCTATCAAAGATGAAGTAGTAAGGTTGGATGGATCAAACCACCTCTGGAAATTCATTCTACACCCAAATCCTTGTGACAGAACAGTTTGTCTCTGGCTGTCATCTGCTCTATCGTGGACACTCTAAGGATAGTCCAGGGAAGTGCATTTGTCCTTGTGGTTCATGGGTGAGATGCAGTCACTGATGTAACTAGATCCTGGCCTGTTAATTGCTTTGAAGATCAAGACTGAGGGTCTGATTTTGGCAATGCTAGCAGATTGGGAGTGAGTGGAGGGACCAGAAGTGAAGTGCTCGAAGGAGGCAGGTTGTCATAGGTTGCACAATCTAGAGCTTCTGCATTGTTTTCATCTTTAGCCCCAGAGACAGCAAACTGCAGCAGTCCAGTCTGAATGCATGTATCTTTGTGGCTGGACCTTGCCTGGGAGGTAGGGGCAAAGCTTCCTAGCAAGGGGAGGTGTAAGAAGATTTATTTTGCTTCTAATGCTCCCTAGTCACCAAGACTTACTGATGGGTCTAAGAGGAAACCGTCTCACCCACTAGATTATGCTCTTCTGACGAACAGGATGCTGATGTCTTCAAACTAGGATAGCTCAGTGGTTTGAGCATTGGCTTGCTAAACGCAGGGTTGTGAGTTCAATCCTTGAGGGGGCCATTTAGGGATCTGGGGCAAAAATTAGGGATTGGTCCTGCTTTGAGCAGGGGGTTGGACTAGATGATCTCCTGAGGTCCCTTCCAACCCTGATATTCTATGATTCTATGAACTAATCAACAGTAGCAGCGGGCCTAGAGAACCCTTCTGGATTTCACTGCTATCATGACTGAATAGTGGGATGGACAGGCCACGTGCCCCACTGAAGATGTTCTGGGACTGGGGTATGGGAACAGACATTCCTTGACACACCCAAGGAGTTACAGGCCAAACAGGTGTCCCTGGGGAGCCCTGTAGGTCCCAGCCACCCACTCACTGAAGCCGTGAGAAGTAAAAAGGGGGCTGCAGGCCTACAGGCCTTGTCCTGAAGATGACATCAAGTAAGTGGGATTGTGGGGCTGGTTATAAGGCAACAGGGTGATGGGAGTGGGTCACGGGCTTATGGTTTCAAGTGTAGATCCAGTGGGGGAAAATGACCAGATTGGGTTAATGATGATTTTGAATATTACTTAGATATTCACTAAAACCCATATTCAAAGGAAAACTAGGAAAGGTTTTGTATTTGATTCTATAATTGGGCTAGACCCTCAGCTGTAAATTTGCATAGCCCAATTGAATCCAGCACAGGTCTTGGTCCATTGCCCTAAACAGCTTACAATTTAAACAGATAGACCAGGCAAAGGATGGGAGACAGTAAAAAATATTATCCCCAGTTTATAAAGGGGAAACTGATGCACAGATGTGAATCTCGCACACTGAAGTCAAGGAGTCCATTTGCATGACCAAGTGCTCACCAATAGGTATAAAGGGTTCACAGTCTGGCCCAGAGAGGCTGAACGTCTTTTTCATGATCACACAGGAAGTCTGAGGTGGTGGTGGGGATGGACCCGGGATCTGCAGAGTCCTCAATACAATGCCTTAACCACAAGACTATTCTTCTTCTTCTGCACAATGGAACAACAGACCAGGGAAGGACAAGAATGGAGAAGATCATGGTATACAAGAGGAAGGTTATACTGCCTTTTGGCAGGTTCAATTGTTTGCAGTGAAAGGTTGTAGTCTAGATAGATAGATAGATATCAAGCAAATTGAACCTAATAGAAACATACTAAAAATGAAGTTATAATGAAAGAAATCACAAATACCAGAACTGAGAATAAGTGTAGCATTTGCCTACAATGATAAATGCTAATTTAGTCCAAGATGGGCAATAATTAAGAGATAATGTCAATGAAAAAGAATGTATTCACAGGATAACTGTCTCCTGCTGCTACCTAAATGCCCAAAGCTAATGCCCTAAGCAGGAGACACTTGCTATGAAAATGATATTTGCTACTACTTTGATGTACAGTCCAGCAGGTTGTTTATATTTATATAAGATATTGTAGTCATGGACTCATGTCAGATCCACTACTCTAATATTCCTAGCTCTGCTTTTGTGCCCACTAGATCTCAATTATTTTTATGATGGTGACTGTTATAGTGGTAGAAAATGGCAAGGCATTAAGGATTAGTTATGGTGTTGAGATTTCGCATTATACAAACTTGTATAGGAGAAGGCAGTGTATGTAGCTGTCTATAGCAAATGTAACTTTGCTTTCACATATGGATAATAAAGGACAGTGTATATTCAAAAAGTTTAATGTGCCCTGGTCATAAGGGTGAAGCAGTTCAAGTATTAGGTCTGTTCAGGACCATTCTTCCTACTAAGACTTTGTAAGTATGAGTCAGAAGTTGAAAGACAGACTTGACGGTCTAGAGGTTCAAAAGTCAGTTATTTGCCTTAAAGGAAAACCTATCTAATGCAATAACAGTTGCAAGTTAGTGTTCAATAAGTCATACACTTTAACCTTTCTTCAACATTATTTGGTCATTTGATATTGTGTATACGTATAAATGCAAAGCATGACATATCCAATTTCCATAGATACAGAAAAACTGACTTGGTAAATAAGGACTGAAGAAAGAATACTAAATATTTAATGGGCTTCCTTGAGAATATGTATCTCAAAGTCAAAGTCAATTAGTTTGTGTGGTTTCTGAACACGATCTGATGTGGAGTCTGGGTATATTCTCAGTGCAGCTTTTTAAATTTACACCAGTCTTGAAATTAGATGGCTAAACAGCATGCAGAGCAACCACATTTTCCCCGGAATCTTAGTCCAACACCAATGCCCAATTCCCAGGGAGCAACTCTGCCTCAAGAATTGACGCTAAACAGAGAACAAGCAGAGTGCAAGTTCCCTCTCTCCAAAAACTCTCGCCAAAACTCTGCATAACTGAAAACTAACAACACAGCATTGTTTGCAGAGTTGTAGCCGTGTTGGTCCCAGGACATTAGGAGACAAGGTGGGTGAGGTAATATATTTTATTGGACCAATTTCAGTTAGAGAGACAAGGTGGGTGAAGTAATATCTTCTAACAACACAGTCTTGCTCACATGCTAAGAAAAAGTACTTGTAAGTCTATATGTAACAGTGTCCCCGGTGATGCCTGCTGTGACAGTGATACCAAAGTGTTGTGTTATATCAAGAACTAAGTAAGGCATGATGAGTCATGCCATTTAGATGCTGGCTTCACTGATGACACTCATTCATAGAGTTCTTGTTTGAAAGCTGTTTGCCATTTATTCTGGTTCTTCATTATGGACCATTTCCTGCAGACTTCAGTTCAGCAAACCCTTGCTCCTGAAAATAGTGCCTCACTTTCTTCTCCTCTCACCTACACCGCAGTGTAACTCCACTGACTTCAATGAAATTACTGTTCATTTATACCAATAAAAATGAGAGGAGAATCGGGTCCATAGTTTTGACTCATATGAAGAATCCCATTAGAATTACTAGAAGAATTTACATGAATAAGGATTGCTCCTGTGAATAAAGGATTGCTAAGTTTTTCCTCAGTCCTTACTCAAGTGTGAGTTTTTCCTGAGTAGGGATGGCGAGTTTTGACCTCATGATCATTTTTCAAGGATAAGAGGCAGCAAGTGAGTGGGCCTTTTTTTTTTTTTTTTTTTAAATTCTGCATATGGCAATCAGAAAGAAATGTAAGACCTGGTGCGCTGTGGTTAGCCACCTCACCAAAATAAAGAATATCTAGTTCTGCATTAGAGTGCCACAGTTTTAGATGTAATACTTCCACGACATTCACTCTGTATAACTCAAAGGTGGCCTCTGGTGTAATTTATAGGTAGCAAAACAGCTTTGTCTCTTATTTCCAGTAGGGTAACAGCTTTCTTTGTTTGTATTGCATTTTGTCTTATCACAGATTTTTTTCCAGATATTTTTTCTCTTAGAAAAATGTACCCTTGCAAATATTTGTATTTTTCATGTATCATATATATCAATATGTGTCCTAATTTCAGACAGAAGATACACTTTCATCCCTCGGGTAACTCTATTGAACCCAGTGGTGTTACTTCAGGGATGAATTTGGATCAAAATGCATTTTTTATGCTCCTCTCTCACCTTGATTCTGCAAAAGGGAGTCTTAATGGGAATACAGAGCAAGGAACAAACTTAGAATATGCCCCCTTATAGCAATAGTTGATTTCAGTGTACAATTATTTTTTTATTCTTCATTAGAATTGCAGATCTACAGAGCGTGCTGGTGTAATTATATTATATCGCAATGGAAAATCCAACCATTCCTCCACAGGCTATGTGTGGCCCCAGGGCAGTAGTTACACTGCAGAAGGGATTGGACCATCTAGGAGGTATGCACTTTCCTGCATGGTGCAGAGCTCCACTCTGCATGAAACCTCTACACAGCAGCACAGGGGCAGCATGGACAAGCTATGGGATGTGGGAACTGAGGATTTGCTCCTGCACTGACTACACCCTGTTTAAATGTTCTGTGTAGGTTACTTAACCACATTGGTTCTAGAGGAGAAGATTCTCTAATCCACAGCCACATTTCACCTGTGAGGTCTATGCCAGCACCAAAAGGGTGTCCCGAAGTGAATATTAAATAAGCTCCCTGTTCTCCCAGTCCCATAATTTCCAGAACTCAGACTGGAAACTCCTGAAATATAATTAGACTCCAACAGGGAATTTCCTGGAGGCTTTTTAATTTCTAGTGCAGCTTTTGGGTTAGCTGCATAAACAAGATCGTTCAGATTGGAACTTCAGCTGCCAAACTAAAACCAATCCAGAAATTTACCAGGTAATATAGAAGTTGTTTGGGAAGATTTAGAACCCAATTCCTGTTACAGTCAGCAGGAACTGAGAACACTGAGCCACTTTGCAAGATCTGTCCCTTAAAAAGTAGAGATAGATTGGAACTAAAAACCTGGGTTCATATGCCTCACCCCACCCATAGCTATGTGGAAGCATGGAACCAAAACTGGATCTGGAGCCAAATACTACTGAATTTTTGGGGTTTGAAATTTGGAAAAAGATCCAAATTTTGCAGCCCAATCCATCGCTAGAAAGGGGAGGAAAGAGAGAACATTTTACCTACCCATGAAATGGTGTTCAGAACTAACTTGTCGCTCTTTTCCTAACAGTTTAATCTGTCATTGTAGTTCTGGGAAGATGCATTTGTTAAACATTATTTTGTTCTTAGGTGGCAATTACATTGGAATATGAGTATTTTTCAAATGACATATTTCTGAGATATGTATCAAAAACTATCTAGATCTTCTCTTAGAAGAAATGTTTGTAGGGGATAATCTTGGTTCAAGTGATCATGAGCTAATTCAGTTCAAACTGAATGGAAGGATTAACAAAAATAAATCTGCAACTAGGATTTTTGATTTCAAAAGGGCTGACTTTCAAAAATTAAAGAAATTAGTTAGGGAAGTGGATTGGACTGAAGAACTTATGGATCTAAAGGTAGAGGAGGCCTGGGATTACTTTAAATCAAAGCTGCAGAAGCTATCGGAAGCCTGCATCACAAGAAAGGAGAAAAAATTCATAGGCAGGAGTTGTAGACCAAGCTGGATGAGCAAGCATCTCAGAGAGGTGATTAAGAAAAAGCAGAAAGCATACAAGGAGTGGAAGATGGGAGGGATCAGCAAGGAAAGCTACCTTATTGAGGTCAGAACATGTAAGGATAAAGTGAGACAGGCTAAAAGTCAAGTAGATAAAGTGGACCTTGCAAAGGGAATTAAAACCAATAGTAAAAGGTTCTATAGCCATATAAATAAGAAGAAAACAAAGAAAGAAGAAGTGGGACCACTAAACACTGAGGATGGAGTGGAGGTTAAGGATAATCTAGGCATGGCCCAATATCTAAACAAATACTTTGCCTCAGTCTTTAATAAGACTAAAGAGGATCTTAAGGATAATGGTAGCATGACAAATGGGAACGAGATTATGGAGGTAGATATTCCATATCTGAGGTAGAAGCGATACTCAAACAGCTTAATGGGACGAAATCGGGGGGGCCCAGATAATCTTCATCCAAGAATATTAAAGGAATTGGCACCCAAAATTGCAAGCCCATTAGCAAGAATTTTTAACGAATCTGTAAACTCAGGAGTTGTACCTTATGATTGGAGAATTGCTGATATAGTTCCTATTTTTAAGAAAGGAAAAAAAAGTGATCCGGGTAACTACAGGTCTGTTAGTTTGACATCTGTAGTATGCAAGGTCTTGGAAAAAAATTTGAAGGAGAAAGTAGTTAAGGACATTGAAGTCAATGGTAAACGGGACAAAATACAACATGGTTTTACAAAAGGTAGATTGTGCTAAACCAACCTGATCTCCTTCTTTGAGAAAGTAACAGATTTTTTAGACAAAGGAAACGCAGTGGATCTAATTTACCTAGATTTCAGTAAGGCATTTGATACCGTGCCACATGGGGAATTATTAGTTAAATTGGAAAAGATGGGGATCAATATGAACATTGAAAGGTGGATCAGGAATTGGTTAAAGGGGAGACTACAACGGGTCCGACTGAAAGGTGAACTGTCAGGCTGGAGGGAGTTTACCAGTGGAGTTCCTCAGGGATCAGTTTTGGGACCAATCTTATTTAATCTTTTTATTACTGACCTTGGCACAAAAAGTGGGAGTGTGCTAATAAAGTTTGATACAAAGTTGGGAGGTATTGCCAATTTAGAGAAGGACCGGGATATCATACAGGAGGATCTGGATGACCTTGTAAACTGGAGTAATAGTAATAGGATGAAATTTAATAGTGAGAAGTGTAAGGTAATGCATTTAGGAATTAATAACAAGAATTTTAGTTATAAGCTGGGGATGCATCAATTAGAAGTAACGGAGGAGGAGAAGGACCTTGGAGTATTGGTTGATCATAAGATGACTATGAGCTGCCAATGTGATATGGCTGTGAAAAAAGCTAATGCGGTCTTGGGATGCATCAGGAGATGTATTTCCAGTAGGGATAAGGAGGTTTTAGTACCGTTATACAAGGCACTGGTGAGACCTCACCTGGAATACTGTGTGCAGTTCTGGTCTCCCATGTTTAAACAGGATGAATTCAAACTGGAACAGGTACAGAGAAGGGCTACTAGGATGATCCGAGGAATGGAAAACTTGTCTTATGAAAGGTGACTCAAGGAGCTTGGCTTGTTTAGCCTAACTAAAAGAAGGTTGAGGGGAGATATGATTGCTCTCTATAAATATATCAGAGGGATAAATACCGGAGAGGGAGAGGAATTATTTAAGCTCAGTACCAATGTGAACACAAGAATAAATGGATATAAACTGCCACCAGGAAGTTTAGACTTGAAATTAGATGAAGGTTTCTAACCATCAGAGGAGTGAAGTTTTGGAATAGCCTTCCAAGGGAAGTAGTGGGGGCAAAAGATCTATCTGGCTGTAAGATTAATGATGGGATAATGTGATTTTGGTAATTAATTGATCTTTAAATATTCATGGTAAATAGGCCTAATGGCCTATGATGGGATATTAGATGGGTGGGATCTGAGTTACCCAGGAAAGAATTTTCTGTAGTATCTGGCTGGTGAATCTTGTCCATATGCTCAGGGTTTAGCTGATCGCCATATTTGGGGTAGGGAAGGAATTTTCCTCCAGGGCAGATTGGAAAAGGCGCTGAAGGTTTTTCGCCTTCCTCTGTAGCATGGGGCACGGGTCACTTGCTGGAGGATTCTCTCTTCCTTGAAGTCTTTAAACCACGATTTGAGGACTTCAATAGCTCAGACATAGGTGAGGTTTTTCGCAGGAGTGGGTGGGTGAGATTCTGTGGCCTGCGTTGTGCAGGAGGTCAGACTAGATGATCCAAATGGTCCTTTCTGACCTTAGTATCTATGCATCTATGAATCTAGAGCTTTCATTCAAATATGTTCCTGAAAGATTAAAACAATTTACTGGGAGAAAAATAATCCCTAAAGGGGATGGTGTAAAAGATTCACACAGAAGAAGATGGAAAACTTTAATATGTCCTATTAATTTAAAATTTCAAAATTACCATATTGCAGAAAGCAAAATAACAAAATACACATAAAACTTCCCCCCAAATTTTTCATTAACAAAATACAGCCTCATATTCTTTGCTTCATCAAGTTTGTTTACAGCTCCCTGATACTCAGCCCCAATGCAAGTCAGAGCAAACTAGGAACTGCTCTAATCTGTGCCAACTGGAATCAAATGCCTTCTGCAAGGTGAGAATAACTGGAACACGGTGCCCCCCCACCCACCTTTTTGACCCTTATAGCTGCCCTGGTCTGGGCTGTGTGGTGGGTGGATTAGGAATTTGGCTCTACACTTGTGTGGGACTTATACATGTCAGAGGAATCCCCAGCTAGGGGGTTGCCACCATTCCCTTTACTGGTGGGGCAGAGAATTTGCTGCATCTCGCCAGTCCTGTCTGAGCAGTATCTTTTTTTTTCAAATGCTGCAGTTTAAATATAAAGAGCTTGATATCTGCCACTGAGAAACTGCATTCCATTTGTTTCCAACAGAAAAATGGGAATAGGTTTACTTTAACTACTGGATGGCTCTAGTCTCTAAAAGGTTTTTATTATTGTGTGCCTGGGGTCTTTAGTTTCAGACATTTATCTTCTGGCTTACCAGTAGGGAATCAGAGAGGCAGTATTTTGCAACTCCTGAACCCCCTAGCTCTAAATAATGACTCAAAGCTCAAATTGAATCAGGTGCAGCATCTTCTTCATTGTGTCATTTTTAGCACAGACATTATACTTTATGGGCTTCAACTATCAAAATAGTTAGTGCAATGGACCCTAAAAATAATGATGCATCAATCAATCAATCAGTCAAGCTTATTGCTTCAACTTTCTTCACAGCAGACTTATAAACCATATTAAAATACACAATAGAAACACAACAAAACACAAATGCATTATCACATGCCACCAATATTGGGCATCTACTTATTATGCATGTAGCTTCAGTCTTGAGAACATTCCAGCATTCAGACACATTGAGCCAAACTCATCCCTTGTCTAACCCCATTGATGTTGGGCTGACAAACTGGCCTCTAGGGGATTGATTCAATTAGTGTAAGACCTTTGGCTGCTCTAGTTGGCTGTAGGGGGGGTGAGCCAAACCCTGACTGCACTGATCGGAGAGGGTAAAACAGAAAGGTACCATCATGTAATTTGAGGAGTGAAGCTATAAAACACCTGAAGATCCAGCCTAGGAGTGTCATGCCATTGGAAATCATAAAATCATAGACTATTAGGATTGGAAGAGACCTCAGGAGGTGATCTAGTCCAACCCCTTGCTCAAAGCAGGACCAACCCCAGCTAGGCTTGGGGGCTTACTGACCTAACAGGGAATAGATGGTGCTGTCTTGTGGTAACTTCATTCTTCTCTGGCTGGGAGGTCCCAGAAGGTACTGAGAGCTTTCTCATGTGGGGTTCCACAAACTTCTTGTACTTGCAGTGACCCAAGCTGACTTGTTTCCATTTGATCTGGTCAGGAGGTTGTGGCTCTTTCTCATGAACACGGGCCTTGCTACCATCACCTGTGACTTTGTCATTTCAAAGGTTTGTATAGGGCAGGGATTCTCAAACTGGGGTCGGAACCCCTCAGGGGGTCGCAAGCTGTCAGCCTCCACCCCAAACACCGCTTTGCCTCCAGCATTTATCATGGTGTTAAATATATAAAAAAGTATTTTTAATTTATTGGGCGGGGGTCACACTCAGAGGCTTGCTGTGTGAAAGGGGCCACCAGTACAAAAGTTTGAGAACTACTGGTATAGGGTTACACTGTAAATCAGTTTTGAAATGGAAGTTGCTGCAGAAGGCAGCTGTGGCCCATCTTTAAGTGAGCTGTTCCACCAACAACATGTGACATCAATTCTCCAGAATATGCAGTTAGATGCTTCTCTGTTTCTGAATGAAGGTAAAGAGGTTGTCTCTGACCTATAAAGCCCTAAATGGCTTGGGAGCTGCCTATCTGAAAGAGCACCTCTCTCCCTAGGGGGCAATGCCATAGCATGTGAGATCAGTGCTCCACTTCTATCTAACTCAGTGTAAAGGTGGAGCCCTTGACAGGCTGTTCTTGGGATTTAGGGTCTATGGACTTTGGAATTCACTATTCTGAAATAGCCCAGATATGGGACACGGTGCAAACCCACCTATTTTGGAAGGCGTATGTATGTAGAGGTTTGAGATTTAGGGTCTTAAAAGGGGGTCCTGGCTTTTTTTTTATGGGGGAATGAGGTGAAGATATTTTTGTTTTGTTGATTGGCTTCTTTTGTGTGGAGAGAAGTTGTTGGTTTGCTGCTGCTGTTTTTGTGTTAGTTGGGCTAAAGTTTTGATTAGCTTCCAAGGACATCCAGCCACCTGGGAGAGGTGTTCTGTTAATGTTTATATATTGAAACAGAGATAAATGCATGAATCCTAGTTTTTGTAAATATATTCAGTATTCAGAAAGATTAAACAGATACCACAAGTAGATAATTGGCTGTTTATGGATTATTCAAAAAGTACCAGTGTTGATATTTGATATTCAAGTGTAGTGTACCCTGATCTATAGATTATGAATAAAAATTCCCAGTTATCTCTTTGAGGGTTGACAGGTTCTCGTCCCAAGATCAGGCCCAGTGTTATTAAAATTATTATATAGTTGGGAACTCCAATGTGCACAGGTGCAACACTCAGGAACTCTTTTAAATTTACAAATAAATAATTTATTAATACATTTAGCAAAGTCACACACTCTAACTCAGTAAGGTCCTTAGACATAATACAGAAAGTACATCTGAACAACCATATTCACACCATCCCTTGCAGAACAACCTGCAATGTTAGCCATTATCTTCCTCATCACCATCACCTGCCTCATCTTCACCAGTGGCCATCATTCTGGCCCCTCCCAAGGACTACATCTCTCTCCCCTACTGCCCTGGGATGATACTAATAATATGTTACACTGACATTACCATGTCTAATGCATATTTAATAGGGGCTTCTCCCCTCTTCCTTATATGTATTTCCTTTCCTTACCAATGTTAAGGTGTCCTTCTAGAGGTTAGTGTATTTATGATTTCACCCCATTGCAATATACATCAATTCATTGCCATGGCACTCTTGCGGTCAGATGTTCCATCCAAAGCCTTCCAGAAGCTGGTATCAGTTCATGATCTGTGGTTGGCTGATGTCATTATGGACAAAATTCTCCTACACTCTACTTCCAGTTCCCCAAAACTTATGAATTACTTAAGTTTATTTATGCCAAAGTTCGTAGGCCTCAAGTCTCATGCTAACTGCTGAAGCCAATGTCTTACAGGATACAAGCTTGTAGGTTTCTTGCATTACTGCTGAATATAATAAAGCAGAATATAATGCAAAGCAGTGAATATAATAGAGGTAAGCTGGCCCACTGGGCTACAGGAGAAAGCTGTCACTACCGGAACTTACTTTTGTTTCTGGTCCCTGATTGGGTGACTAAACCATTTAAAAAGGAGAATAATGAACAGTGAATACTGAGACAGTCAGGATTTTTGACCATTTCACGCATAGCCATCAGTCATACAAATAACAAATAGCATGACCTCTTGAAGAGCAGAGCAATGATTGCAATCTGTTTTTTCATCAGCATATTCCCAAATTATTTGTTTCAATATTTAGTCATCTCTTATAATTTAGTCCAAGTCTTAGTTAAAGGCCAACTTTGCTGAGCAAGTTGGGTTTGCTAGCACCCTGTTTGATGACTTAAGCCTGGTTTTATTGTTCTAATTTTACTTCCTGATAGCTATATAGCCATGTCTTTGGCCTTATAAAAGGAGTGTTCACTTCTTCTATTTTATGTTTTGTGTTTAATGATTTACACATTATTCTCTTTGGAGCAAATCTTGAATTCTTATTTATTTATTAATTTAGGCCCCAATCCTGCAGTGATCTGATTGTAGGCAGACTCCTGGGCCCAGATGGATTCCCACAGAAGTCAATGAGGCTCCATACAAAAGAACCTGACCACTTAAAGTGCATTGCAGAAATGAATCTTTGGCCTTGTCTACATTAGAAAGTTTTGCCACTTGAACTGTACTAGCTAGTTAAAGTAGCAATCTCTCCCTTTCCCCTGGTGTGGATGCAGTTATACTGGTATAAAAGTGGTCTGGGAAGGCATGTTTATATTAGCATAAGTGCATCCATACTAGGGCTTATAGCAGTATAACTTTATAGTATAGGTCAGCCCCTAGATAAGTCAGGAACACAGGATTTATCTCTCAAATACAAAAATATTTATTTTAAATAATATATATTTAAAAATAAAAAGAGATTTTGATACTTTTAGACAGATTTTGTTTAAACTGAAACAGTAGTTTAGATAGTGTTGAAATGAGATACTTTTTAACATATATAACCAATATATATTTTTTCTGCTGCAAGCAGTATTGTGTGTTTTCCCCTGCCCTCCGCCACCTCCCCAAAATACTCATGTTGTTTATGTCAGCTCTTAGAGTTTATTATAGTATTTGTAGTAGAAATCCCTAATCTGATATTTCTCTAGTGAGTTTAATGAGCCTGAAAAGTGTCATTTAGAGCTAGTTTTCTCTTTGTGCTTTGAAAAATGAAATACAAGTAGTTATCTGTTAAATGAGATAATTACATCACTAGTTTGCTAAAGGCACATATTAGTGATTTTTAGCTTGTTTCACTTAATTAAAGCTTTACAAAATGTAGAGTGCCAAACTGTTAATAGACCTGTTGGAACAGTTACTGAGACTGTGAAATAAAACCAGTTGTTCTAAACAAGTCACAGAAATAGATTGATGAAATGGCTGGCAGCTCAGACATAAATTTAAGCCTTGGCTGCATTATAGCAAATGTAATAATAGCTTTAAGTAACCAATATTTTTAATTTTACTGATCCTTCTGCAATAATTATATGGAACTTTTAATGTCTGTAATTAGAATGTTAGAGATAGGGTGGTTTAGACCAGTGCTGCACTGTATAAAATTGGATACTTACTATAATTGAGAATTAATCATTCTTCATTACCAGGAAGGGATACAGTTATTATTTTGAATGGGCTAAGATACATCGTGCTGATTATGGGCAAACAAATTCCACATATTTGAAGTTAGTCGCTTTTAGGCCAATAGGCAATCTGTACCAGTAGCACATAGGCTGCTGACATAAAAGAGTTATTTAATTTGAAGTATGGAAATTAGTATATATTTGTTTGACAAGAGATTGTAAGGGCAAAAGTTCCTTTACTAAGGGGTTTAATCACATTATCGTTAAATTCTGTTAGTAATTCCAGTGAGCAATCTTCTATTTGTCTGAAACAATTTCAAATATGTATTTACCTTGAAATAACCCAAAATTGAATGGACTGAATGATCTGTGATAGGACCTGAAATAAATGTATGCCTGGAATTGTCTGAGCAAAATTAACGTCAGTGGTGAACTGACGTTAATGTGTTAGCTGCAAGTTGAATATAAATTGGTCAGCAAATAGTGCAAGTGATTTTAAGTGTGAAAGTACATAGCTCACTCTGATGTGGTATTCAGGGACTGTGTAAAAGGAGTGTCATTTCCATGCTGAGGGTGCATAAGGAGGGCCCCATCCTCAGCTAGCAAAAAAGATGCAGCTCTATTGAAATCAATGGTGTTATGCAGATTTATAGCATTTGGGGAACTGGCCTGGAACGTGCAGCAGGAACAAACAACTAACAGAAGATCAACATTTTCAGTCTTGGGCACCAAATGTTAGATAGTTAATTCCATATTGAGGCTCCTAAATAAAAATAGCTTGATTTTCAGAGGTGCTGAACCACCATACCCACCACTGAGTCCAGTTGGAGTTTTAGGGGCTGAGCATCTCTGACGGGAAGGTTATTTTCTTTTTAATTTGCTAGATCAAGTGTAGGTTTAGGCATCTAATTTAAGCATCCAGATTTAAATATATAGAGTGTACAATAAAGCAGCCACTCCTCTCTGCTGCCCCCACTCTTTCCACACACAAATTTGCCCAACTCAAACTCAATGCAGCACTACTATGGAGGATTTTACCCTCCTTAGTAAGGAGACTTGATTCTCATTGAGTTTAATGGGATGAGTTCCTTTCCCTTTACAAGAGAGGCTGAATTTGGCTCACAGATGATACCAAACTGGGTAAGTTACATTCATGTATGTTTCCAAATGCCACATTGGTAGATGTGATACTGTTTTGTAGGGCAGGTCAATTTTTTTCTGTTTAAGCTGTTTTTCAGTGGAAAATTGAGTTTTTGATCAAAGTGTCTGCTTTCTGCAGAAAACTTTTATTTTTTTTGTCTAAAAAGTTGTACTTACACTGATACAAATTCCTCGTTTTACACCAATGGTTTTGTTTTGCCTGATGCAGCAAGGAGGAAGAATTGAACACAAAGGCAGTCTCGATTCATGTTTTGTTTTGCTATGCACAACGGTACTGGTTATACATATGCCTTCTTTCCCCCTTGTCACCAGGCTTAACAGTGATGGGTGGCACAAGACTGTGTGATCAATGACAAATATTGTAGCAACATTAGAGGTTGTCTGAAATGGACACAGAAGAGCATTATTCACAATAAAATCTTGTCTAAAGTCTGCCATCTAGCCAGTGGTATTCCTAAATTGTATTTTTATGAAATTTAAAATGGTTTTTAAATTTCTTGGTCCATGATTGTTCCCAAGGTCACAGAATTACTGAAAACTGGAGTGCAAGGGTTTATAAGGCTAATGGTAGAAAACTGCTCCTGTAACAATATATCTTCATATTCACAAATATAGTTTATTGGCCATCCATATCCTTTGAGAAAAATCCAATGTTCCTAAGAGACAAACATTGCTTGTTATATAGACACTTATTAAGGTTTATTAGAACCTCATCTCACTAACGTCCATGGCTTTATTGGAAGTTCCTTAAGTAGAAAATCCAATTTCCTTTCTTATGCTTATGCTTACTTAATTAGCAACAAAAATTGAATGAGTCAAAACAAAGTTTGATATTCATTTTAATAAGATATATAAAATAGCATCATTTCATTGCATGCATTCTTCCCAGTTCAAATCATGTACATGCAATGCCTTTGTAACTTTAATTTTTATTTTTTATATCATATAGGTTGGATAACCTAGCAACTAATGAGATAGGAAGCAGAGGAAAGGAATGAATGAAAAAAAAATCAGAAGCAAAACGCTTTACATCTAGTACTCTGAAGGCTATGCAACAAATAACTGTAGGACTTCAGTGCTGCTAGACTTGTAGCTGAAGATAGCTAAATAAAAAGTTACGACCTGACCCGGCAGTCAGATATGTGCAGTGGGACCTGACCTCAGCGGGAGTCCGTTTATGGACCTTTGAAGGATCAGTACCTAAAACAGAAAGAAATACTTGTGTTATTCTTGCCAAAATGTTCAAAACTCAAAACATTATTCATGACCAGGTAAATAAGTTGTATAGTATTTTAAAGCAATGGTCAAAAATACGGTACTACAGTAACACTATTAGTGTTTGGGGCCATTACTGAGGAATATGATATTGAAGTTTTTTAACTAAGTTATCCCATATCCTACATTTCTGCCTCAGGTTAGCATTTAATATCATAAGCAGAAGAAAGGTACAAGATGATATTGCTACCAAGATTTATCTACACACAAACTTTAGAATGTACTTTAAAACAGAGACATTTGGGTTTTAGAAGGTAGGGCAATGGCCATCTATTCTACAGTCATCTCCTGTCTTATGAGCACATCCCATTTTCAAACCACATAAAGAATGGGGACATATACTTTCACAAAGAAATTTTCACAATGTGTTCTTATGCAATATGGGAAATCCACACTGTTTAAACCATGGGTAATGTCCTCCACTGTCCAACTTCTCATGTACATGGTGCAGGATACAATGCAAAATGCAAGATTTCAAAGGTTTATCTGTAAAAGAAACAGGGAAAACAATGCTATATCTTGTTGAAAAATTTCTGCCAAAACTTAATTTTTTTGGTCTCAAAATGACATTTTCGATGAAAAATTTTGTTTTGGCTGAGAAAGCATTTTCCATTAAAAATAATTTTAAAATGAAAATTTCCCTTTTGTTTTGATGAGAAAAATAATTTCCCCAACCTTATAGAGATAAGATATATTGGAACTGGAGATATATTGGAATTGGAAAAGGTTCAGAAAAGGGCAACAAAAATTATTAGAGGTATGGAATGGCTTCCGTATAAGGAGAGATTAATAAGACAGAGACTTTTCAGTTTGGAAAAGAGATGACTAAGGGGAGACATGATTGAAGTTTATAACATCATGACTGGTGTGGAGAAAGTAAATAAGGAAGTGCTATTTACTCCTTCTCATAACGCAAGAACAAGGGGTCACCAAATGAAATTAATAGGCAGCAGGTTTAAAACAAACAAAAGAAAGTATTTTTTCACACAGCCCACAATCAACCTGTTGAATTCTTTGCCAGAGGATGTTGAGAAGGCCAAGGCTATAACAGGGTTCTAAAAAGAACTAGATAAATTCATGGAGCATAGGTCCATCAATGGCTATTAGCCAGGATGGACAGGAATGGTGTCCCTCGCCTCTGTTTGCCAGAAGCTGGGAATGAGTGATAGAGGATGGATCGCTTGATGATTACCTCTTTTGTTCATTCCCTCTGGAGCACCTGGCAATTGGCCACTGTCAGAAGACAGGATAGTGAGCTAGATGGAACTTTGGTCTGACCCACTATGGCCATTCTTATGTTCTTACGTTCTTGGGAACAATAGTTCACTTACATGCATGGCAAAAACGAGGGGTTGTGAATACCATCAAAATGAATACTAGTATTCGCTCATCTCTAATAGGGAACACAGTCTTGCAGAATATGGTTCTTCATGGCAGGGTCCTGTCCTGTATGCATTTTCTGAGAAGTACTTAGCATACTTGTGGGCACCCTGAAATAATTTAGAATAATAACAATCTAGACATCAGAAAACTAAAGGCAATTTCATACTTTTCATGCAAAATATGTAATGAAAATATGTAATAAGTTATAGGTAGGGCAACTGAGGCAAAGATTGTGAGTAGTTCAAGATAAGGCTAGGTTTCTGGAGAAAACTGGTATGGTGGAAATGAGATCAAGGTCAGCCAAACAATTCCATACATGTTGGGCTGTCTGGCCTTTTCCTGTTGCTAAAATTGCTGTTTAATCACTGTGCAGAGCTCAGCTAAGAATAAGCAATTTTGGTTTGCCTGGAGAGTTAAATCTTTAGAATGAAATTTTCAGCTGCAAACTTGAAGTCTTCACTCACAAGCACTCACATCTAAGTATTTGTGTTTCCAAAACCTGCATTTGTGCATGTTTCATCTCTACAAACAGCTGCACATGTATTTTTAGAGACTGCAGCTGAAAATTTGTTCCTACATTTTAAGACCAATCTTAGACAATTTTTTGATATCCTCTATATAAAAAATTTTAAAGTCCCCATTAGTATTAAACATTTCCTCTTCATGCTGTCAGTGCTGCCATTGAAAGAGAAATGTGGCACAGCTTTGCTCATTCTTCAATTCCCTCTCATCTTGTACTCCTTAAATAGCAAATTGTCATCTTATAAAATGTGTTGCTGCTGATCATGATTCATGATCCATCTAAAAGAACTGGGAATTTAATGGCTGCTTTTCATATCCAGAGAACTACTTCATACTCTGTTCCCCTGGCTTCTGTTTCTTAAACTCTTTTGGGTGTGTTCTACCACCTGTTTTATCTTTCCAACACCATGAGGACTGATTGTGCATCCACACCAGTTTTAAAATGGTGTAACTGGATTGACTTCCCTAGTTACACTGATGTCAGTGACAGCAGAATCAGCCCATTTACTTTAAAAAATAAAGAGCAAAAAAAAACACACTATCCAAGTAGGTTATTTTGAAATATACTAATGAAATATATGGAGCACAACATTTTAAAATCCAAAATCCCCTTTACAAATTCACATTAATTAAAAAAGGAAAATTTGAAGCCAAACAAGAAATCAATAGACTGGCTGGTTCTTCCTCAGCAAAGTAACGTAATTTGTTCAATTTGTTTTATGTCTGTAAATGAAGAACCTTTTACTCACGTTGATTCATGGAAGGAGGTTAGAAAATGGTACAGTAGAAAGGAAATTAGCATTTAACCTGCCTGCCTGAATATCCTAGCTGATGTCTCAGTATGACTGCGGCTGTGAGTAAATTCTCCTGATAAATCAGAAAGAATGTCTATAGTATTATCATGGCTATCGGTGCCCTGAGGAGAACTTGGGTGGTATCTGTAGTGGTTACATACCAAATTAGGAAAATAAAAATATACATGTAGTGGCATCATAATAATATTTTGTTTACGTTAATATATAAGGGTCAGATCCTCAACTGGTATAAATCAAAGGAGCTCCATTGACTTCAATAGAAGTATGCCACCTTACATCAGCTGAGGATCTGGCCCTTAAAGCAAAGTTAGGACTTATGAAAGCAGTCTGCAGACTGGAGACTACAGACCTCTGTTTAACTGTAGAAAAGTTAAAGAAGGGGCAGCAGCAATACAGCTTCCCGACACTGCCCATTAATGGATCTCCTCCCTGATCAGGGCAGACCACCTTGGTAGTGAGAAGAGGGTTGAGTATCTAGGGCCAATTTGATGCTTCATCTCTGGGCAGTATAGTTAGGCAGGGTGCTCAGTAATTTGTGTGTTCTTTAATAGGTGTTGAACTGAGAGCACCAGCTCATTTCTGACCCCCCAATAATCACACATTAGGTGACAGGGACAAGACTGCAGTACCAGTCTCCTGTCGCTGCCTGTTCTTTCGTTCCTCCATAAAAATCTGCAAATGTGTGACAAGATGGAGAGCTGACCCATGTCATGGGACACTGAGGTTCAGGAGCAGTTTGTAGATCTGCGCTCCTTGCTGATGGAGTGGATTGCGGCCGTGCCACATTTGGGTTTCAGGAGACAGGGTAAGGATACCAGTTCTTTGATCATTTCCTGTTGGTTATTTTCTGGGGCAACATTGTTGTAAGTTTTGAGCAAGACCAAACTTTCCATATTCCTCTCCTCACCCAGCAGGAGGAGAATGAGAGAGCATCTCTACTAATGGACGGAGTCTTGGAATATAAAGGATAAAAGATTGGGGCAGATCCTGGACCATTGAAGAGAACGGGAGCTTTGTTCAATATGCTCCAAATTAAAGAAATGGGGAAAATCTAGGGGCTCACTCCTGATCACACTTAAACTGGTGTAAATTGGGAGCAATGCCATAGCAGTAGAGTTCTACCAGTGTAAAGCCAGAGATCAGAATCAGTGCTTTCCAGTTTCATTTGGTTAAAGCCAGACAAGGCAATGCATAGAGAGGGCAAAAGGGTGCATGCATTGGATAACTGTTGACATTTAGCTTTGCAGAACTTTGTTATGCCATTCCAAACCCAAGATACTATGCAAAGATTTCCTCATCCAGTAGGCCAAAGTAAAATGAATGTGAAACATTAGAAGAACAATAGAAATTGGAAATTAAATTAAAAAAAGGAATTTTAGTCAAGCACTTTCTATACTGACAGAAAGAAACAAAAAGCTAAGTAAAAATCACAAATCCAACTCCCTTCTGGCAAGCTGCTGTTGCCAGTCTTCTATAGAAATTTAAGGCTTGATTTA
The DNA here is from genome assembly GCF_009764565.3 of Dermochelys coriacea. Taxonomy (NCBI): domain Eukaryota; kingdom Metazoa; phylum Chordata; order Testudines; family Dermochelyidae; genus Dermochelys; species Dermochelys coriacea. The sequence continues at coordinate 106,923,970 of NC_050074.1, read as the reverse complement.
TTTATTTAATTATTTATTTTTGCAATCATCACCATGGAAGCAATTGCGATACCACAAATACTGGATTCTGGCATCAATGAGTGAGTTAGACCAGAGGCAGAAGAAGAGAGAGGTGGCTGGTTATAAAAGAAAAAAGCTTCTGTTTAACATCGATACTGTGCATCCTGAGTAATCAGCTGTGAAAGGGAAAAAGACACAGAAAAGGTATATAACAGTTTCATGAGTGTTTTGATACAATATTAGTTTTTTTCAAAATTTGTCAGAGTGTGGCTGTGTTTATTAAACAGGAAGATTATAGTTGGTGCAAAGCCTCTTTTCATAGTCATAATTCCCCCACCCCATAAGTAACAGCTGCATAATCACAGGGTAATAAAATTTGGTTTCCTTCCCTTACAAAGTTAAAACTAGTGCCAGAGTATAAAAAAAACAAAAAACAGCATCTACCCCTTCCCCTCTAGAAAAAATGCAGATTTGGTATTTCTTGGACAGTGTGTGGGGCAGAACACATCTAAAGAAACAGAAGAAATTATTCATCGATAAAACATTTGCATTTCCACTGAACTCAAGTTCTTGATGCATTTTCATACGCCCCCTTCCCTTGGTTAAATATGTAGCCCTTAAAGGCCAAGTTTTCAGAAGAACTCAGGGACGTATTTTCAAGTGCTCATCGTTGGGGCTAGATTGTCCAAAGAGCTCAGCTTTCATTTAGGCACCTAAATAAGGGCCAGAGTTTCAAAAGCATTCAGCCCCCAGCACCTCCCATTGTGCCACAGAGGCGTCTATGGTCAGATTTTCAAGAGAACTCAGCATTCAACAATCTGAGCTCTTTCCAATAACCAAACACTTACTTTGGTGTATAAATAGAAGCAGTGCTCTTTGGGAAATCCGGCCCTAATTAACCACTTTTTTCATGTTCACTTCAATGGGCTCAGCAGCTCTGAAGATCAGACCACCTTTGTTTTAAATGCTTATGCATGGATTTAGGAGCCTAACTTTAGACATCCATACTTGAAAACGTTGGCCTTTGTCTGTCTTGATCTGGTTGATCTTTTGGGCATTTTGGTTGAAATTAACATATTATGCGATTTTGTATTTTATATTTTACAGAGAAATTCAGTAACCAAAGGGAGTGATGGCCACATCTTAATTTCACTGGGGAAATAGCTACTAATAAGCATAGAAATAAACTAGATGTTCAATATTTGAATCAGTCTGGATTTTAGTTTCTCTGATATATGTAATGTATATTCCTGGGAGAGCAATCATTTAAACTCAGATCCTGCCCCTTTAAATTGCAGTTGAGTGTTCTCTGAGGGACAAGCAAATTAGCATTAGCAAATTTAATGTGAGACTCCTCTCCAGCTAGTTTAAAATTTTCGTTTCAAATATTTTTATGGTGAAAAAGCTGCACAGATTATATATATATATATATATATATATATATATATATATATGTTTACAAAACATATGATTTCACAGGCCTTTTTCAGGTTTTCATTGAAAAAAACAGAAACTGAACTTTCTTTTGTTTTCGACATCTGAAAACTGAAAAAAAAATTGTTTTTTGGAATTTAGTTTTATTTATGAAAACCCAACAACAAAAATCAACAAAAATGAAAGCATTTTCATCCAAAATATCAGGTGACTCGGACCCATGTCTCTGCATGGCTGTGGCAAACATTGCTCGTAGGCGGTCTCCAACGTCCACAGGAAGACTAAGCTCTTTCATAGTCCATTGTCTCTGCTAATGGGCTGTTACCCCTGTTTGGCTTTTCCATTGTTGTACCTGAAGGGCTGGTTTGGGTGACACCCAAAGTAACACATTTGAAATACAGGTTTCAGAGTAGCAGCCATGTTAGTCTGTATTCGCAAAAAGAAAAGGAGTACTTGTGGCACCTTAGAGACTAACAAATTTATATGAGCATAAGCTTTCGTGAGCTACAACTCACTTCATCGGATGCATTTGGTGGAAAATACAGAGAGGGGAGATTGATATACACCGCTGTATTTTCCACCAAATGCATCCGATGAAGTGAGCTGTAGCTCACGAAAGCTTATGCTCAAATAAATTTGTTAGTCTCTAAGGTGCCACAAGTACTCCTTTTATTTGAAATACAGATACATAGTTAATATTCCTAATTTTAGATACAGAAATGATACAGGCACACAAATTAGATAACCACATTCAGTAAATCAATACCTTTCCAATGATATCTCACATGAGCCATCTTGCTTAAAGTATATCTCAGTTATGTCATATTCATATCATAAGCATATTTTCATAAAGAATATGGAGTGAAACATCACACAAACAAAAAAGATTTCCCCATCATTTCTAAGGTCATCCTTCACCAGACAGAGTCTTGGTCTCTGTACTGACTTGAATTTTGCAAATTAATTTTTTTTAAATAAAATTGCTATAATATATTAATTTATATTCAACCAAATATGTAGTATTACAATGCCCATCCTGTTCTCCCTAAAATATGCCCTCACCTATATTGTACAACTAGAGATAATTTAAAGATGCCAGTCATGTGCAGGAAGGTTCTCAGCTCAGTTTTACAGGCAGCCTCTGGTGTTCTTGAGGATTAAGATGACCTTTGATTTTGTTGCATTATTATTAGTGGTACCAATACCGAGACAATAATTTGCTGTACACTTTACAGACAGATATGAATGTGAGGTACTTGCCCACAAAGGCTTATGGATAAGGTACAAATGAAGAGTAAGGAACATAATGATGCAGCTTGAGTACATAGTGAATATTTTGCTCAGGTGTTGTGAGTTCCAGTTTTTGTTTGTATTTTGGTTGACTTCCAGTATTTTCAGTCATGTAACTTGTTAACACATTTTTGCAGGGAGAAGCAACATTCATAACTTTTCAAATTAGCACTAATGAATGTCTTTAACTTAATAAAATGAACATTTACCAACTACTTATCATAAAATGAATTAGATGTTTTCAGTTCAGAGATTTAAAGGTGTCATCTTTGCACTCTAGTTTCTATTCCCTAAAGATGGTAAGTCATATGCAGATATATACATGGCTTATTATTTTTGAAATACTTAGACTCACATAAAGTAGCTTTGAAGGAGTTGCTAGAGTGAATATTGTTTCAATAATACATGGATTATCACTCTTTAAATACTCAATGACATAAAAGGCAAAAATGCCTTTTATGGATCCCATGTGGCCTATTACACTAATGATCCATGAATAATGGGGTCATTGGATGACTTTTGAATGGTGCCTTTCTTTGTTGGTTGTTTTTCTCATTTGTTTATCCAGGAAAATTCAGTTTTAAGTAACTGCTTTTCAATGAAGTCCTACTATTTACTGATTTTTCATGTGGGTAGAGGGATGCAGAAGGAGGTCAAGTGACTTCCCAAAGGTCACACAATGAGTCACTGAATTAATTGAGAATAAAACATATCAACCTCCTAGTTTTCAGGCTTTTTCTCTAACTGCTATTAGACCAGAGAGCTTCTGAGACCTCCATGGCCTCTCATAAATCTCTGCTATACTGCTTGGGAAGTATCGAGGCTTGATGAACCTTGAAGCACCTAAATAAATGTTTCCCACAATTCTAAGAAGAAATATTCCACTGCAACCATATCTGATTTGATATCTGTGACATATTTTCCCTTTATTTTATTTTTCTGATGCTTTTTTAAAAAAGACACACAAGCACACAGACTACATTACCATAATATTAAACCCACATGACAAGAATCAGGTTTCAGAGTAGCAGCCGTGTTAGTCTGTATTCGCAAAAAGAAAAGGAGTACTTGTGGCACCTTAGAGACTAATAAATTTATTAGACCATAAGCTTTCGTGAGCTACAGCTCACTTCATCGGATGCATTTGGTGGAAAAAACAGAGGAGAGATTTATATACACACACACACAGAGAACATGAAACAATGGGTTTATCATACACACTGTAAGGAGAGTGATCACTTAAGACAAGCCATCACCAGCAGCAGGGGGGGAAAAGGAGGAAAACCTTTCATGGTGACAAGCAAGGTAGGCTAATTCCAGCAGTTAACAAGAATATCAGAGGAACAGTGGGGGGTGGGGTGGGAGGGAGAAATACCATGGGGAAATAGAAAAGGAGTACTTGTGGCACCTTAGAGACTAACAAATTTATTAGAGCATAAGCTTTCGTGAGCTACAGCTCACTTCATCGGATGCATTCAATGTCCCCCTTCTGAGTGGGTTGGGGGACATCTGCCCAAAAGGTACCCTCAACATACATGTCTGTGGGGCCTGATTTCCATCAGGTGGTTTAGTTATCTGGAAACAGTACCATATTTTCTACATTACCATGGCACAATGGATAGGGCTAATGATGGCATGAAATGTCCTAGGTGAATTTCTTGGATTTTGTATGTTTAAGTCAATACCTATGCAAATTTTATCTAGTGTGCTGAGCACAAGTATTAGGAGATGGGAACTCCTGAGTTCTAACCCTTGTGCTGCCACTGACTTGCTATGTGGCCTTGGGGAAGCCACTTACCATATATGTGCCTCAGTTTCTCCAACTGTGAAATTGAGGTGATATTTGCTTGCCTCTCTCTCATGGGTTTGTGGAGTGTTAATGTTTGACAGTGCTTTGCAATGTTGAAGTGTTCATTATTATCATTCCATACAGAATCTTATTTTAAGCATTTAACATAGCATAAAGCAATTACCGCACATAGCTTATTGCAAATAGATTAAACGATCTGCTTGGAATAATAATTCGTTTCTTCTGAAACTTTATTGTTAAAACTTCAGAGTAAAATTTTAGTGCAACATATGGACTTTTAGCTTAACTCCCGTAAATTTTAATCTAAATGGAAAAACCTACACAGCAGGTAGAAAAAGTGAATTTAATTAACAAATAATTTCTAGTAAAATATAGTTATCAAATGCTAATTCATCAAACAGTTGTCAGCAATGAATCACAGTCTAACCCACTTGTCTGAATGCTTCTAGTATACAAGCTCCCATATTCATATGCCTTGGAGCAGAGACGGTGTCATTTGTTTGTCTTGAAAACACCATGTAAGCCTAGGGTGCTGTACAGATATATAAATAATAGCAGCAAAATCATGGGAAATTAGATTTGAAAGGATAACCCAAAATTATAGTTAATAAATCTTTAAACTGGTGATGTCATAACAATGATTTAAAAATCGTGTATTTTATTGCAAGTTGTGGACACATAGAAGAAAAAGGGGAGGGTGGGGCGATAGAATTTTTATTATTATATAAAATTATAGGGCAGTTACAGTCAATTAACGTTGATGATGGTTCTTTAAAACGGCTTATATGCTCTATAAATATTTTGGGGAAATAAAGAAAAATGTGTGTGTGTGTGCGCGCGCGCGCACGCATGCATACACCCTCAGGTAGTATGGTAACGACAGCAATTTGTATATATGAGTGCAGGAAACCATCTTAGTCAAAACATATTTAAGACTAATATTATAGATAATATATAGGACAGTAGTGGCTTTTGACACTGAATTTCTAAAGGACTGCACATGTTGATCAAGGCAGTGGCTTTTAGAATAATTTGTTTTATAATTATATCTTTACAGCTAACTGGGCTATCCAAATGATTTTCTCCCACTGCCCACCCCCACCCCTCAGTCTACTGACCTGTGGCTAATGAGATTTGTGTTTCGATTAGTTGTAGAACATAAATTAACTAATCAATGAGAATGCATTCACATTATTTCTTGTAAAAGAGCTCTGCGGCGGTGATCTGTATTTAATATTCAAATCAATTTCAAATTCTCAGGATGATTTTGTTAATAGGGCAAGCTGGGATCTGGGATTCAGAGCATCTGTATCTTTAACACAGACTGTAAATATGAAATACATACGGAATCACTGACTGATCTCTGAAACCTTCACTGGTCTCATTGCTGTACTCTTTTACTTAACAGCGATGATAAAAAGATTAGGGAATTACTGTGAAGAACAGTCGGACATGTAGGCTAGCACTCCTTTTTACCTAAAAGGTTACTGGGACAAATCAGAGGTCTTGGAGCTGTGAAAAATTGTTTGCTTTTGAAGTGAAAACTTAGGGCCACATTTTGCCTTCATATGCAAAGTTCAGTGGGCATTATGTCCTCAAACAATATGTGAGGGTAAACTATAGTCCTTACTAAACAGCAATGTTCTTCTGAGGTCAAAGTTCTTTCATTCACTTTCAATATACAGGAACTTTATCTTTTGTCTTGCTGTAATTGTCTCATCTGTACAATTAACCAGCATCTTGGCATAAAATGTGAAAATTTGTACAGTGTTCAAAGCATCTGTGGCCTTTATGGTACAAGTTCTGTTAGTACTGAAGCCACAGAAAATTAAATGTTCCCCAAAGAACTTCCAGATGTGTTTTATTCTAATAGGGTCATTATACAGTAAATTAAAAAGCAGGGTAAATGGAACTGTAAAATTGAAATTACTCTAAAACCACATCTCTTTGCTTTGAGCATTCATTTGTGGGGTTGCATTTGCAATAAATGTGAATTAGGCAGCTGCAATAACTGTTAATCATATATTTATAAAATAGTAATGAGGAAATGAATAGCAGAGTAAGACAGCTGCACATTTCTCTAATAGTATGTCAACTGTGAACATAATAAGATGTAGAAAATTGTTTGGTGCTATGCTGATAATGTAGCTGAATGTAAGAGATCACTTCAACCCCTTAACTTTTAGAGGAAATAATATATAAAATCCATAAAAAGCCATAATAATACATTAGGACTCTGAATTGTCGTCAATGTTTTTCTTTGCTTTGATTTTCTGAAATGGGCCATACTTCCTGCAAGTAATCTGCCAAAGATCACTTAGGCTTTTGTTTCAGGCTGCAATATATTCACCATCTTGCAATTTTATTTAAAAGACTGTGCTTCTAAAAGCATAGAATGATCTAACTTCCATGTTTAGTGTTGCATGGGGTGGCTGGGAGGACATCTCTAACCATTCATAGTGGAGTTTTTGTCAGGTCTTGAGTGTCACACCTTCGAGTCACAATCATGTTGTCAGTATGGAATTTAGTTATTACATTCACAACCCGGCAATGGGCTAAAGCTAAAAGTGAAATTAGAAGAATATATACTTTCTAGGATAAATAAATTGTTGTTGACATGGACCAAAAGCATCTGTCCCCTCAGGAACTGTGATAAAAATGCTGAAAAGGTTAAGATACCTGCAAAACCAAAAACAAACAAACCACAACAAAGCAAGCCGTAGGTATTTGAATTTTCCTCAGGTTTGCAGTTTGTGCTAGCAGATGTTTTACAGCCTGCACTCATGCCAGGTGCTACTCACTGCTATCACAGTTTTTAACAAGAGATAATTGAAGTTTGCAACTGAATTGGGGTGAAGAGGAGAATTAGAAAGCTAATGAAAAAAATTAGGGAAGTGCTGGGCTGCAAACAGCTTATGTGCAAAGCATGGAATAAATGCTAAATGTATAATAGAAGGGCTGCCATATGTAATGTCACTTGTTAACAGTTGGCACACACAAAAAAAGGATGAAAATTAGGGGCCCGATCCGGCACTCACTTAAGTCACTGGAAAGTCTCCTTTTGACTTCACTGGACATTAGATTGGACCCTATGTGATTTAGGAGGTTAGATTATGTCCCCTCATCCCTCCAGTGTTGCTACATTACTAGCAAAGAGCTGTTTAGAGGGAACAGAGCTTTGATCTGCTTCTATAGGTAGCACAAAGATACTTTCTTTTTGGGAAACCTGACCAAACCAAAAAGAAACAAACAAACAAAAACCAAATTGGATAGCAAACATTTTGATGCCAATATCCAACACAATGCATTAGTTTTCCACACCATATGGGTAAAATTTTGGTATAAAGATTTTTTCTCAAGTTTTTGCATTATTAAAATATCTCTCTCTACTGTTTCACTAATTTCAATATGCTGTTGCATTTAAAATGGCATACCTAGCATGATTGAATTTTTAAAATTGCAGTCTTTTTGGACAGAAAGGGAAGACTGCAGATAATTTAACCTTTAGTTTCATAGATTAAAACTCTTGTTAGTACACAGAATCCCTGATAGACTCTAAAGGTCAGTTAATAGAAGAGAAATTAATTCTCTTTTGGAGTTTTCAGTTAGCCCACTGTCTGTTTCAGGTTAGGGTGAAGGGCCACCAAAAGTCTGGATGGACTTATAGAGGTCATTGATTATACAGTAGGATGAGTTCTGATAACCTTTGCCAAAACCTTTTTAGCCACTCAGTGGACCTAACCTTTAGCCTTCAGCAAGCTGTTGCCATTAAAATACATGACTTTTTCTTTTTAAAGAGATGACATAAACCTTTTGAGTTTTTAAAAAATATAAACGTGATCATATAGGAGCAAATTCATCCCAGGTGTCACTCCATCAATATAAATATCATTTATATGCCATGATAGATAGATAGGTATAGTGTTACACCAAGGATGAATTCAGCCCACAAACTCTAATTTATATTGACAATGTTTGCTTTGGTTTGGCAAGTAAACATAAATTAAACAATCACCAAAGGAAAATTACTTGTTTTCAAATTTATTTTTTTTCAGAACAGACAGTTCAGTTCTATGTGAGAAGCAGAGTTTAAGCTCCCATTTCCCATTGTACATTTCTGTGTTAGTGCCTCACAAAATAGCAGTTCATTTCTGGAAATCCTATTTCTGTCCACACCCAGGCAGCAACTTTAACACACAATTCTGTTACTGTGAAGCTTCCTCTGTCCCAGTTCCCACCTCTGAGAGTTAAAGCTTACAATTTTAAAAGGAAAATTGAAATAGCTCAATTTTGAGCAATGCACATTGAAAAGGAAAAAAGAACACATGCCACTGTCAGCTACAAGATCTAATCGTATCGTATATTCTGGTCCGGCTAGATGTAGAAAGCAGAACAGTGCATTATCACTATCTCATAGATGTTCACTTGGCTTGTGGATTCTCAACAAAATAAGTAATGCAAATCACAAAGTTAAAATATATGGGCTGGAAATACAAATTCATTAGACATAAACATACCATATACTGTAGTAGATCTATCAAGTAAATTACATTTACACAATTAAATGGATAGTCTGGCTGAGATGATATGATTTGTTCACTTTATCCATGTGATTATTTAATTATTGCAAGGGATGCATAGAGAAAGGACCTAATTAGTCGCTCTTTGTTCAGTGTTCAACTGGCACAGGACTGGACCCATACTGTATATTTTGTGACAGCTTTTTGAGGTTTGTTATAAAATAAGCCCATTATTGCACCCATTGAGCTCAACACGAGTTTTGCTGTTGACCTCAATGGGAGCAGAAACCTAGTCACAAATGTGTAAATTGTGTTCAATATTTCTCTGTGATAACTTCATATCAACAGTATCTATGGAAAGTGTCATCACCTAAGACTTAAGGAAAACATATGGTGGCAGGCAAAAGCCACACTTGTTTCTTTCTATAATATTCAATAAGCACACACCAGACAGGCTAGTCAGCATAGAAACCACCACACTTTTATCAATTGCACTAGCACAGCAGTTCTCAACCTTTTCCATACAATGACCCTGTGTTACAGCCAAAATAAGTTTAGGGACCTGTTTCACCCTTGGGGGTTGCAATCTCCAAGTTGGGAACCCACAAAGTTGCATTAAACTCAGGGTATGTCTCCAATACAGATGCTCCGGTGGCACAGCGATGATGCTGCAGCTGTGCCACTGAGGTGTCATAAAGTAGACACTTGCTACAGCCATGGAAGGTTTGTTTCTTTGTTGTTGCTGTCGTTAATCCACTCCCTTGAGAGGCAGCTGCTAGGTCAACAGAAAAATTTTTCCATCAACCTAGAAGTGTTTATACTGAAGGTGGGGTCAGCTTAACTAAGTCTCTCAGGGGTGTGAATTTTTTACCTAAGTTTTAGGTGAAGACCAAGCCTTGGCATAAATCTATTCAGGTTTCTGGAAGCATCTACTTGATCTGCTCCAGGGCTTAACACAGACATTAGCATAGTCCCTTGCTCCCATTCTAACATTATGTAATCTCATTTGTCTAGTACTCCCCTTACTGTTAACTTGATACCTATCATTCGCTTTCTGGAAAAGTTTACCAGTCAGCTAAATACTAATAACACAATAAATAAAAATCAGTATGTCTTACTATTACCCTATTATCCTCTTCTATCTATCTGCCTAGCTATCTGTTTAGATACTTGTATGACTCCTATCTGAGATTTATTAGCAGTGTCTTGTTTGGTAACAAACAATCCTTTAAAATAGGTTTGTACATTAAAGATGCTGCACCAGGCATTGTTTCACAGAACATTTCAGATAAATCACAGCAACATTCATTTTTCTTTTTTGCATGTTGAATACATATAAAAAAACTATTAAAATGGAAACATGATTTGATAACTTCTTACAAATGCAGTAAATGCCACTTCTAACAAATGAACACTTGCAATCAGTTTAATTTCTCAAATAAAATGGTTAAATTGCTGTTATTGTGGAACCATTATTTTATTGCTAACACCTTTTAAAATGTTAATTACCATGCCCCTTGAAAAGCTTTCATCTTGCCTGATTTTGCTCTTGTACAAAAAATGTCTCCCTGTTCTGACTTGCGGATTGAATGAAAATGCACGCTTCTCCCACTCCCCTGCTTTTTTTACACCTGCAGCTATTCTCCTTGGCTCTAATATTTATATGAATTTAACTTTAATTTTTCTCCCTTTCATCTTCAGAATTAGATAGTAGAATACATACATCACTCCTTCTTTGCTGCTTTCCTGTTTATTTGCCTTAACAATAGATTCATTAACTAGATTTTGGTGCTCAAGCAATATGGACACATCCATTTCAAAGGAGGCTTTAATGGCATTTCATATTTTCCTACATTAAGGAAGATTAAAGTATATTACAATACCCTTTACTGCTCTATTTTCTTCATTTTAGAAGTGGTCAGTTTTTAAATTTTTTTCCCTTTTTCTTTCATCTGCAGTGTTCAATAAATTGTCCAAACCTTTCAGATGATAGTTCCAGCAAATTGAGTTCTATATTACAACTCTGAACCATTGTTTAGCCCATCATCAGTCAGATAAAGCACTCCTATTCACACAAGACATCAAAAGAACAAATATATGTTCGAAGTGGGTAAAAAGATTACTGTGACTTGGATATATCATTTTTTTTAATTGTTAGTGATTATTTCACTAGTTTAGAGGTGGTGAATATACTGACTCTGAACCCATACTTGTGATGTAATTATAGTATAATATGTATATTCACAGCTGTAAATTACATCACTGAGACAGGGACAGGTCCATCATCTTTTAATAGCTTAAGATGCACTAGTACTAACATTTTAATAGCAGGCAGATATTTAAAAAGCAAGATTCAGACTGATACCTTGATTTTACTTATACCTTTCAAAATACTCCAGAGAATTTCAACTGCTCTCATATTTACAGGAATCAGAGAAGACTTGCTGTAGGTATTGAGCCAAATTCATTCCTGGTGCAACTTGACTGAAATCTATGGAATTACATCAGGGAGGAATCTGGCCTATTAAGTTTAGAGATTTTTTGCTAGGTAAAACAGGGTAAAGGCAATGCATTAATGTCCTGATCCTGCAAAGACTTAAGCACAGGCTTAAATTTGTGCAGAGGGAGTAGCTTCTTTGAAAACAGTGGGAATATCTTAGACTGCTTTTCACAGTGGCATGTAGCTACACATACCCTACATATCCCGCAAATGCTGTGCTCTGTAGACACAGCCTGTGTTCTCACTGCAGTGTGTAGCTACACATGAGTGAAATGCTGAGGCAGGGGGAAAGGCATGGCAGCGGGGATCTGCTTGAGCTGTACCCCACTGCCTCACCCTGCCAGAGCCTTTCCCCCCTGCTAGAATCTTTCACTGTGGTGGGGAAAGACGTCGGCAGCTCCCTGTGGTGGAGAAAGAGCCCTGCAGTGGGAGGTAGCTACGGAATCTACACTGCTAAAATTAGCAGTGTAGATGGGGGAGTCACTGCTTGGGGAGTAGAGAGCCATGGAGGGTATATATCCACAGGATTCAGACATGTCTTTACTCATCTAAACCATGCCCCACCATCTACACCGCTATTTATACCCATATAGTGTATGTACTCTACCCATATAGTGTATGTACTCTACACCAAAAGGAGTATCAGTGTAGACGTGCCCTTAGGTATGATATGACCTCTATTACCATAGTATCAGAGTATCTCACAATCTCTAATGTATTTATTCTCACAATACCCCATGCCATAAGGAAGTATTGTCATCCCTAGTTTACAGATGAGGAATTAAGACACAAAGAGATTATATGAGTTGCCAATAGTCACACAGGGAGTTTGTGAGAAAGGAGGGAACTGAAGCCAGGTTTCTTGAGTCCTAAGCTAGCATCCTAACAACTTTTTCCTACATTGTTATCTCTAAATAATGGAAGGATACTATGATGACGTGGGATGTATAGGTTCCTGAATAGCTGGACAGATACTCACAATGTACAACATTAAGCATATACTTACATTGTTGCAGGCCTTATAAAGGCAATTATAGAACTCTGGCTGTTAGGCAAAATATAATGTTAATTTTAAATACAGCAGCTGAAATTGCATGCGGCATTTATTTTCTAATGTATAATAATCCTCCTGTGCAGAGAGGAATGGAAAGAAAATTTTGAGGGTACTGATAAAATGTGAGACTAAAGGGCAGAAGATAGATTTTACAACAGAACAATCACAAGGTGTAGGTTTTAGGCAATAAGCAGGTAGCCTAGTTTTCTCAAAAGAAAAAGAAAATAATGGAAAACCGTAATATTCATTTGGAGGCCTCAAAGGCATAAAAAACCCAATTCCAACTGTTATAGGTCCCTGCAGGAGTCTACAAAAGAACTAAGCTTTTTAAGTAAGAAAACTAGATTTTGGCCCAGAGGGCCCTGTCATTGCTGCTTAATAGATGAAACTCTTTTGATACAAATATGCTGTTTACTTCTCAGCTTCAGCTTTCATAAAATATAACCTTTTTTATGATTTATAACCCGCAGAAAAAGTGTAGGATGGATTTTTAGCTCTGAATTGGTTGAATGTCAACAAGAAAAATATAGATAACATATAGAAATAGCAGGGTGTTAATGCCACACAAAATGATGAAATTATTTTTGTTTAGAAAAGTTAAGTTTGTTGTTCAGAGTTATTTGTAGGGTGAAACTGAGGAAAGGTTTTGCCATTAAAGCCATGTAAAATGCCTTATTTTAAGTCAGTATCGGACTGCTTAGACTTAGAAGCCCTATCCTAAGTGTGTGATGAATTTTACAGTTTAGGGCTAAATGCTGCAGTCCTTACTCAGGCAAACCTCCCAACCAAAGTCAATGTAAGTTTTCTTTGAATCAGGGGCTCAGATCCTTAAAACTGAATTAATGTAAAGTTTTAAGGCCTGATCCAAAGATGACTAAGTCAGTATAAAGAATCTCATTGACTATTGTGGACTTTGGGTCAGTACCTCAATTAACAGATGTTTTAAAAATGTAAACATAATCCTTTTCCTTTTGACTTGTCTAATTTTTTTTCTCCGTGACATCCATATTATATCCACATCTTCTCAAATGGACTTATTAACCTTCTATTGGCCTATAACTGAAAAGAAACACAAGCAAGTTCTTGGCAGTGGGAAGTGAAACTACAAGTGCCATAGCTTTCAGGAATAACGCAAAAATATACAGAGTGGTGAATAACTGTATGGGAGAAGATTGCACATGCTTTTTTTTTTTTTTTTTTGCCATCTCTTGGTTTGAATTGGTTTTTGCAGCTTCTTTGCCTAGCATTAGCAATATGCTTTATTTTTTTTCCAAGTAGCCCTTTGTTCATGCTATTTGCGAACCTGTTGAATATAAAAAAAAATGTTGATTTTTCTGGATGCTTGGGGAAATAGCCTGATCCCAGACAAATTGCCCAGGAAGTCAGCAAAATGACTTAGCCTGCCACAGAGGCAAGGTTGTAAAAATTGAAAAGGTTTTCACTTTTGACTCTTCCAAGTATTGTAGAAAGAGATATTTGCGAGTGTGTGTTCTTTGAAAACTGTCACTCAGCAAATTTAAACAACAAACATATCAATCGTTGAACCCACATGTGTCCAGCCTTTCCTCTGCGATTTTGTCACAGTCTAAGGTTTTAATCCATTATGTTTTGTATGTTCAGTAATACTGGGTGCTAGAATGTGGAACCATTTGCTATTCACCATCCATCCAGGGTTTCCTATAGGAAATATATGCAAATACTGTCACTGAGTAGCACCTTGCTTCAGATCTAAATGTTCCCCTCTCCTGTCCATGAGAGAGCAGAGAAAAGAGCATTAAATGGATAACATAAAACTTGTGGAAGTGGTTGGGAGACGCAGCACTGTTGAAGGATCCCCTCCCCTTCCCACACTACATGTCTCTGGAGCCTGTGGAGTTCTCTCTATAGGCGATCTGTGAGTCACAGCAGGGGAGGCTGTACATGGCGTACTCCTCTTCTAACCTGGCAGACTTCTAATGCTACAGCAATAGCTCTTGAGTTCATCTGACCTTGGAAAGGGAGTAGTTCTTTCATAGTAGCCATTAGAGACTGATGCAGAGGGGAAGGCCGTTCATGTGAATGTGTTACCTTGTGTTCTATTGCCGGGAATCTGTGAGGTGTCGGCCTGTTGGGGCCAAGACTTCTCCCACACTGAGGGGAGCATAGGACGGCAACTCTGTGGGATTTAACTCTGTGGGTGGGGCTGAGTTTATCTGTGAAGAAAGTGGGCTTAGCACCTCCAAAGACAGGCTCCTCCTTTTCACAGCTGGGATCACCATGCCAGTCTTGCCTAAATTTCTGTATGAAATAAGTGAGCTCTTAACAGACCTCAGTCCAAATTACAATATCACTAGGCTCTAGACAGACAAGCCAAGGAGCTTGACTATATAGTTGAAAACAAGACTCCCTTCACAGCCTTCAAGCCAGATGAAGTGAAGAAGATGATATTGCTATTGAAACAACTTTGATAGGGTTTCAAATAGCAATAGCTAGTTGATCACCAAGAGCTGGGACACAATACAATGCACTTTATAGTATCTTTCCATGTACGTACCTCAAGGCACGATACAATAAAATAGCCAAAGGTCAGCATAGCTCATCCATAAATTTAATTAAAAATCTTTTAATCTTACTCTTAAAGCTGCTAATGGCCAGATACTGATTATTTGCATATATGTGCAGGTATATTCACTGTGTTAAGGCTTTCAGAATCCTTTCATGAGGCAGCACCAAAATATGAAAATTATTAATCATTACAAGTAGCCTCAGGGCCACTCAGTGAGTGTCACTTGTGTGACAGCAGATAGAAAGGTCTAGTTCAGGGTGCTTGTTACTATAAATTTCCCCTGGGTAGTCAAGATTAAAATCCACCCATATACAGTGATGGCAGTTATAGAGTACCTCATATGTCCACCAGTCCAGATGTGTTAATTTTCCAGATGTGCTCGGAGCATGTGGGTTGAAAGGACTGCCATATTTTGGTTATTTTAGTTTTACTGGTACAGAGGATAAATTATCATGTTTTGTATGGACAGTCTATTATATATGGTCTATATATTGTCATTTTTTTAAACTGCATATTTTTAAATGTGTGAAGTGGTTTGAGGCAGGGATAGGTGCTTAAATTGTAAATCTACATAAGTGAATAAAAAAATTAAAAATAATTACATCCCAGACAGCTTAAATCCTAAATCGCTTATCACTGTCCTCTTTGAGGCTCTCATTCAGGAAGGCACTTAAGCATGTACTAAAACTTCAACCATCTGCTTAAAGTTAAGCACTTGTTTAAGTACATTCCCAAATAGGGACTGATTTAAGCTCATGGCTTTCCTGAATTGCAGCCTGAATCTCCTCATTTGCTTCACTTTGCCCATAATAGATTAATTAATGTCTGCACAGACCTTTGAAAAATGTAAGGTGCTACATAAAGCCCAAATTGTGCAAAACAGTCCATCAACAAAGATTCTTACACTTAGCCTGAGTCCCCTTGTGCAAGCAAAAAGATTCATGCTGGTCAGTCCTTTTGCAGAAGAGGGGGGCCTGTTTTTCAAAGGTATTTAGGCATCTAAAGATGCAGAGAGGCACCTAGTGGGGTTGTCAAAAGCACCTTCTCCTAAAAATGTAGAGACATATTCACTGGACAGTCCAATCTTCAACAATATGTGTGAAACAAGATCCAGTTCAAAGTGAAAATAAGACTAAAGGTTATTAACTATTCGGACAACTTCCCAGGGGGTACGCTGGATTCTTCATTACTTGAAATCTTTTAATCAATATCAGTTGTCTTTCTAAGCAATATGTTCTAGTACTACCAAAAGTTATTGCGTTCAGTGCAGGCATTACTGGGTGAAATTCGTTGGTCTGTCTTATGTGGAAAGTCAGACTACATGATTCAATGTTTCCTTCTGACCTTAGAATCTATGAATCTAAGACATTTACCATCCATTACCAAGCCCAGGCAAACTTTGCAGGCGAATCTTTTGGGGTCTTGGAGGTGAAAGAGTAGCAGAAGAGACTGTCATCTTTCATTCCACTGAGACACATGATCAAACCAACTTTTACTCCCTTCCTCATTCTTTCAAATTCACACAGGATCCCTGGTTTCTTATACTAGTCAACAGAGGGGTAATTTCTGGCTCTTGGATTGGGGGTAATTCTCCCACAGTAGAAGTATTTTCATCTTCCCTTTAACCCATTTTGTAATTGCTCTTTTGAGTTCTACACCTTGCTACTTTTTTCAAGCACATCAAAGACATTTATGGCTAGTAAAATTCACTACTTCATAGCAGTAGCTAAAGCCTTAATTAGAAATGCTAAATGGGTCTGACCATCTTGTTCGTCAGCACTAAAAGAGGTAGCATTACTTCTAGGATTCATTTAGCTAACAGCACTGCATTTTACACTTGCTCATTGGCATGTGGGTAAAGTGAGCTTGTGGTGCTATGCTTAATGTACTTTTCTGTTCTGAAGGTTGGAAATTTGGCTCGTTCAGTAGTTTTACATTCTTTTTTTGTGACAAAGCATTATTCCCTTTGAGGGGGCTAAGAGGTAGTAGATAATAATGGCTAAAGTCACAACAGTCAACTACTATTTGTTTGCCAGGAACCTCCCTGCTGGCAATGGAAATGTTCTTGGGGGGTACCTGGTTTTTCCTCTCTCTGGTTGGGATGGGTAAGTTAGGGCACCTGACTCCATTGGGATCCATTGAAAATTCCAGCCTCTCGCAATATGGCAGAATACAGAGTAGCCCCATTTTGCTTTGATGTTGCTGGAGGTCACCACACAATCTTGCTCACTGTTTGCAAATGTAGGGCATGTTGGGGCTTGTTTCTGGGCCTATTTGTGCCATCTAATTCAGGAGTAACTTCTTTTAAAATTATGGCATTCTCCAGTGTATGTGAGATTATAACACAATGTCCCCAGATGCATTGCTGGCAAACTTCTAATAAATACTCCAGGTTTCAGGTGTAACAAGGTCAGAATCAGCCTATAATTTTGTTTGCTAAACCCCATTGAAATAAATTGGCCTCTTGCATTATTGATTGTTACTAAGTTGTGTCTATAAAGAGTAATGTCTATAAAGAATAATACTAATACTGGGACACAAAAATGCTAAAATAATTCACCTGGAAATAAAGATAAGGATCTGAATAAAACTCACAAAAGCAAGGAAATTCATTCAGCATTAAGACTATAATTTCATCTAAATTTGCAGCACATACTATATAATATATGATCACACACTGTTCTGAAATGTCTTTATATATGGCTTTTTGGACTGTGGTCTGAACAGAAAGGAAGATTTCAGTCTGACCCTTATTTCTGTAGGTACAAATCTTGCTGATTTTAATCATGTCTTGTCTACAACAGGAATTTTGCCTGAGTAAAGACTGCTAGACTTACCCCATGGAGTTTTTGTCAAGCTGCACAGCTGGGGGAGATTTTCAAAGGCATGAAGGGCAGTTAGACATCCGACTCCCATGAAAAATCAATGGTATTGGTCGTCTGACTGCTTTTTGTGCCTTTGAAAACCTTCCCCTTTGTTTTTGCCCCAAACCCAAACAAAACAAGACAAGCCCCTTGTTTTGGGATAATTTTTCTCTAGTTCAATCAATCTCATTAATGCCATCCCTTGCTCTCTGCTGTTCATTCATATGCACATAGAAGAAATCAGATTTACTATTAAAGGGGTACAGATTGCAATGGTTGCTGGTCTTTGTGCATGTGTGTGCTTGTGGAGGAAGGCTCCTTGCAGATAGACACACACATGCTAGAGCCTAGACACAACTCTACACATGTCACTTCATGACCAAAACTGTGAAATATGCTACATTTACAATGTTGGTCAGAAATAGTATTGGATAATTTATTAAATATTATAATGGTGGGTCAGTTCTATATTAAGTGTAGCACTCTGTTGTTTTCAATGGAGTTGCACCCATTTATGCCAGCACTGATTTTGGCCCATATTCTGTTGAATAGTTTTCCAAAAATTTTAACAGTAGAAAAAGCTGAGGTGAACTGTCCAATCTGTTTGGACTTATTTTGTTTTGTTCCTTATTCTTCAGACCTGACTAACATCCTTAAATGTAATATACATGACAGGATTTGGCCCAAAGACTGGTGCTGTTGCAGGTGCATTGGAATTAGTGAGACTACTTGGGTAAGTAACTTGTTCGTCACTGTGAGGAAGGAGTTCACAATGTAGCCCAAGATTTCCCTACCGATTCTTTCTTTAAATGTTTCTTGATATGGCTGCAATGAAGTAAAAATTTCCTTAAGTTGTGTTTTTAATAGCAATTTCTATACAAGTTTCCCAGAGGAATATATTTCCTACAGGACATAGGCAGCTGGAGCAAGCACTGGCAAATGAATGAGCTAACAGCCGGAAAAAAATACTCTTAATTACAGCACAATGTCGGCCAGTGATAGAGAAGAGACTGAATTTGACCAAATTGTCACAGGCTGGCAAATTCCTGACAGAATTGATACAAAGTGTAAGAGACTTCTGTTAATCTGTCTGTTGGCCTGGGGAAAATTAGGCAGAGTCTGCTTCAGCTAAATCCTTCTCACAATTACCATGTCCTGTTCCACTAATTGCCACTTCAACAAAAGCCACATTGTATAGGTTTTACTACTCTCAATAGCCTTAAGCTGCAGTTTGTCAAAATTTCTACGGTTCTATGACAATATCATTTCAAGTGCTGTGACACCTTGATCCTCTGTCTGCCTACGCTAAGGAGGTTGAAATCACACTGTATCCAAGTTTATGCAAGAGAATAAGAACGTAACCGGTGCCAATTTGTCTGTAGCTCTAATACTAGAACAGCAATGGCGCATAAATAAGTTAAATTAAACCAGCAGATGGCTTACAGATTTCTCTCTTCCCTGCAGAGTAGTATCCTGAAAGTTTTCATATTATTTAAGACAATTCTACAGCTACCTTACAGCATAATTATTCACCGATAATGCTAGAGTCACAAAACTGGCTCAATAACTTATCATGAAAGCATCTGATCCTGTTACATTTCATTGATTGGACTTATCAGTAAAAATGCACATTTTGTCCTGGAACCAGCAAACACTGACATATATGAGTACAAACTGTGCATAAATTTACTCACATGCATAAGCATTTGCAGGATGGAGGCTTTGGTTTTCTAGGATCGCTTCAGTTCAGATAAAATGTTAGGCCTCTTTTCAGAAAAGTATGTGCTTAACTGTTTTCCTTAATCAGGGCTTTTAAGCACAAATGATATAACAAAATATTGAGAAAACTAATAAACAGCAATCTTCACTGTGAGTAAATAAAAATTACAAAAAGAAGCAATAATCAATGTTTTACAGTTCAAGAGTTCATCATGCACTGGTCAAATGCACAGCACAATGGATAGGATGCATCCCTGGGTTATGGATTCCCACATTTATGTGGCAACAGAAGTAAATAACTGAAACAACAGTCAGGTGGCAAGAATGTAAAACCAAGCTGGACTTAATGGTGTGCTATATTTAAAAGAGTGATGTGGCCCAAATAATATTCACTTTGTCTTTTCCTTCAAGCTTGGCTGCCTGCAAGGACCAGCTAATTCAAAAGAAACCATTTTTCTCCATTTCAATCACCAATAAAATGCAATATGCATTACACTCTCTTGCACTGAATGACAACACATGACATACCAAAATGTAATACTGAGCAATGCAAGGTGTTAGAAATGTAAATAGACAATTATTCTAATTGTAGTTGCGGGGGACAGAGTACTTATCTATTTGCACCAGATACCCCTGAGTGACAGGGAAATATGAAGATGTTGTATTACATCAGAATAATCAGACAGGAAGGACTGGCTAGTTAATGGCTTGATAGTGGGATATAACACCTTTTACCTCTAGATTGCCTGTTCAAATCTAGTGTAAATTGGATGAAAATGTGAAAGTGTATGTTTACTCTTTTCTCTCCTGACTTCTAACTCCTCTTCCTTTGTTTCTCACAACTCTCCTGTTATGATTGTGAGTCAAATGCTGGTTCCTGACTCCATTCCCTTTGCACCCTTCTGCCAGTATTCCTGGGCAGGTCAGGGGTGGGAAAAGGGGAAGCCAGGATGCCCTGTGCTCTATGACCCCCAGCCAGGAGACAAGTCCCTTGAGGACTGCTCCATGCAGCATTGCCAGAACTGCTGTAAATTACCCATGGATTGGGTTTGGCCTCAGTTTCACCTACGAATCAGGGAAGCTGAATGGTGAGTCTGGCCCCTTATGTATAATGTTGACACAGATCCTCAGCTATGGGTGAGGAGCACACAGCTTTACTTGGGTGGATGGGGCCAAAGGTGGCTTTAAGCCACCATTGCTCTCTCTGATTCTGGGCTGGCTGTGTGCTGGGCTTTACCTTAGCATAAGTTAAAAGCTGTTCTAAATTAAAGGAGTTGCCACGAGTATGAAAGAGCTATTTTGGCAGCTGATGACTGACTGGAAGTTCCGATGAGACCTCCTTTTCCCAGCCATACCCCCCTATGCAGTCTGCAGTGTGTGGTACAGCCATGATTATGTTATAGGGTATGGCTGCAGAAAACAAAGGCCATTCTCCATCTTGGAAATTGAGGCTCTGGGCAGCAGAGGGTGAGATGTAGGCTCTTGTTGCTGTTGTGATAAAGTTAATTAATCCCGAAACAAAAATATCCTAGAGGCTAAATACAAGATCTTGTTGTGTTAATGTGAAGAATAATGCACATGGGAAAGGCAGTGGTGTAGAAGGCATTACCCGTCAGATCTAAGCCACTGGATGATCCCTTTATACTGGGATGATCCTCCTGGGGCTGGCTATGCTATCTTTGAGGCCATTTTGTGTCAGTGTGCAGTTCAAAGAACCTGAAGGCAGGGAGAATCAGGGTTATTATGTCTAAACCTGTACTGAAGACTCTTTGGGGAAGGGATGCTATCATTCTAGGAATGGTTAGGTTCCTAACACACTTCAGGATCCGCATGAATAAATGGTGATATTCTGAAGGCTGATCTATGAGAAATGAGTTTGGGTTCAGTCCACTTCCTGGTTGTCAAATATCTGCCTCAAAAATGACTTGCTAGTGAGTCCCAGAAGGGAGACTTGAAGGAGCTCTTGGAGATTGAATTACCTTCTTACTCCTGGAAAGGATCATCCCAGGTCACGTTTAAGGAATGTGGATGGAATAAAGAGGAGAAGCTTGCACTACCATGGTAGTATTTGTTCTGTATGTAGAGATCTCCAGGGCTGTCAGTCATCAGACCTTCAAACACCACCTTCAAAACTGACTAACAACAGAATTCTTGCATTGAAGTCAATGAACATAAAAATAGCCATACTGGGTAAGACCGATGGTCTATCTAGCTCAGTATCCTGTCTCTGACAGTGGTCAGTGCCAGATGCTTCAGAGAGAATGAACAGAACAAGGCAATCTAAAGTGATTCATTCCCTGTTGTTCAGTTGTTCAGTCCCAGCATTAAGTTACACCATATTGTGGCTCATATTGTGTTGCTGTTATGATTAACTATTATGACTGCTAATTATTATTTATTATTTATACAGCATGCAAGTGTGTTAGGCAACTTACAGCACAAATAGGTAACCACGTTCCTTCCCTGTCCCGAGAAAGTTTACAATCTAGCTTTTGACATGATGCAATTAATAATGGTAACAGGCTGTAGGGAAGGGATTGATTGATGAAGGACAGGGCAATGTTGACAACTAGGGTTGGTTGAATCCACCACCAAAAATCAAATTTTCAGAGAAAAGGATCAAAGTGGTGTATTCAAAATGGCACCACAGTACCTCACGGGAGTTTTGGTTCAGGAGCCATATGCTCCTATTCTCCTCTATGTTTGGGCTCCCTAGTCAGACTACATCTCAGATGTTGCACCACTTTCTTCATTCTTGGTGAGGGGACAGAATGTGTCATAGTGGTACATCATGGGAGATGTAGTCTGACCAGAGAACCTGGCCCATAGAGGAGGGTGGGAGCTTAAAGTATCCAAACTCCAACTCCCAAGACCACTATGGCATGATTTTGAATAAAAATACAGTATTTCAGTTTTCAATGTTTCACTGAAAAACTAAAATTTCAGTGGAAAATATTGATGCAAATAACAACAAAAATTCATTTTTGTCTAATGTGACAAAAATGTTCCTGCTCTACCTTGGTGGGTCTTGTGCTTATTGGCGGATTTGCTCAGCTTGGAGCTTCATGGCAGCCTTCAACTTGGCCGTGTTTCTGAATTCACAGTTCAGGTCAACTCCTCCTGTGTCTGACCAGGAGTTGGGAGGATTTGGGGGGAACTCGAGCTCACCCTCTACTCTCCTGGAACAGCTGTGCGACAGCTACAACTCCCTGGGCTTCTTCCTCATGGCCTCCTCCCAACACCTTCTTTATCCTTACCATAGGACCTTCCTCCTGGTGTCTGATAATGCTTGTACACCTCAGTCCCCCAACAGTCTGCGTTTGCGTTCTCACTCTCAGCTCCTAGTGCCTCTTGCTCCCAGCTCCTCACACGCACACCACAAACTGAAGTGAGCTACTTTTTAAAACCCAGGTGCCCTGATTAGCCTGCCCTAATTGATTCTAGCAGCTTCTTGATTGGCTGCAGGTGTTCTAATCAGCCTGTCTTAATTGTCTCCAGAAGGTTCCTGATTGTTCTGGAACCTTCCCTGTTACCTTACCCAGGGAAAAGGGACCTACTTAGCCTGGAGCTAATATATCTGCCTTCTATTACTCTCCTATAGCCATCTGGCCCAACCCTGTCACACTAAATTTTCCTGGAGCCCCCACCCCCTGTTTTCTGACTAGCTCTATTAACATTATCATGGGGTTTCTCAGTTTAGATGTGCACAACTTGATGGTTCAATTCAAAGTGGGTTTAATAATAATAGGTTTTTGGTTATCAGTCTTGTAGGCATCATGGAAGAAATTTCTCTGAGGAGAAGGTAGTAGCTAGATTAATACAGAGAGGGCATGGCATGCACTGTACTCTGGTGGCCAGATTAACTAGTGATCACAGCCACTACACCACTCAAGTGGCATAAAGGAGCCATAATCTGGATTCAGATGCCCCACAGAGAATTCTGCTGGTGTAGTAAAACACCCTGTTGGTAGAACTGTACCATTGCCAGGTCTGTGCCTCTTATCCATTTACCCTCAGGGTAGTAGCTATGCAGGAGGCATACTCTGGGGAGCTCCTTTCAGCTATACCAATCCTATACAATGGCCTTGTAAGACCCTCTGTCAAGAGCACAGTTCAGAGGTGCCCAGGAGCATCTCTAAATTGGGCTGAAGCTAGGACTGACCCTCAAACTTGGGGAGTTGTAAATAGCTTCTTGGTGACTTTCTACGGCTCTTCTCTTCTGCAGTGAGCAGAGCTCTGATGCAGGAAAAAACCTTACACTATGTGAAAAAGTGTCACATAGGTGGTGGTGGTGGGAGAAGTGAATGAAAGACTGGCTTCCCTGGTGGAGACAAGGGGCAGGTGCTGACTTATTAAGAGACTAGGTTGAAGATGTCTGTGTTCTAAAACTGTACTCAAGAATGGACCCTGGAGCATGTTCTGACTACAGCTGACTGGATTATTCTTTTCTTAATATTATATATGTGAGACAAGTTAGCGTCTCTGGTTCAGGCTTAAAATGATAAAAGCAAAGGGTGAAATCCTGGCTCTGTTGAAGTCAGTGGGAAAACTCCCATTGACTTCAATGGGTCAGAATTTCTCCCAAAGTGTTCAATGCTTTCATTTATTGATGGACTCATTTTGATCTTGCTGGTGGCCCTGTTCCAGTTGGAGGGTTTTCATGTATAATGTGGATCTGTGATTAATGTCATATTTTTCAGCTTAATATGGAAGTGTTTTACCCTCTAATGACTTATATCGGTTCTCATACATTAGGGATCTAAATTGATATGTCCTATTCTGTGTGATAATTCAGTCCAGGAAACTACATGTAAAAATGTCTCATATCAGCAGTGCTTTCTAAAACTATAGAAAAAGGTAAAATAAAAAAAATAGTTTTGGCATGCACTGTTAGCATGAATTATTTTGAAGAAAAACACAAAAAGAATAAATTTTGAGCACTTGGCATTGTCAGTGATAAACCTTATCTAGAATCTCCATCAAGATCAGTCTTATAGAAAGAGAGTAACAGTTGTGCCCTTTTTCTAATATAGCTAGAAACATTTTGTTAATTTTATTGTATTTTGTTAGGTGCATATTCTATGAACAGGTGTTCTTTTACTTTATATAGGAAGCATTAAAATTGATTCCACTTTCCTTTAATAAGACCAGATAATGGCACAACATCTGAATCTATTATCATGTGGAAGACAGTCACAAGGACTGGAAATGAAACAAATGTAATTTGTTCTCATCACATCATTCATGTTGCAAACTTGTGGACTTCTTAGGGTGTGTGCTTTACTTTGCAATAGCTACTATCACTGTATAATACTATGATAGATTTTATTTTAAAAGATAATCAATAGCACAGTCAGGGATGTGTCTTTGTGTGTTTATGGTGGCCCCATCTCTTTTAGTAGGTTGAGTTGAAAAACTACCCAGCGGGTGAAAAAATATTCTGCTACTAACCTAATTCAATCTTACATTAAATGGTTACCAAATAATCCTATATAGCAATGAGAAGGAGATGCATTTCTACCTGCTGGCAGATATCTTTACAAAGTAATAGGTATTAGAACTGTGTGGACATAGAATTCTGGTTGCACTGAACTGTGTGCATTTTGCTTTAGATTACAATTTTTTTTTCAGCAACCATACTATACTATGATGAAAAAAACCCCATGCGTCTAAAGCAAATGATACAGTAAATATACAGGCAATGACATTCTTTTTTGTACAATATATAAAATAGGCCATTAGTCTGCAAGCAACAGTTGTCAGCTGCGTTCTTATTTAGAGTAATTTCCCCACTAATATGGCATATTCAAGCCAGATATCTCACAATGGTGAATGTGGTTTAATGATTAGGTTTCAGGCCGAGAAAATGAGTCTGATATTTATCAAAGTTGAATATTGTATCCTCCAAGAATAAAATAGGATTGTGTTTTTAAATTTGTTATTGCATAAAGCAAAACTATTCTGTTGAAGTTGACAAAACTTATTTTCCATGACGTTTAGAAAGGTATAAACGTAGAAAGTGATTTGTTGTGCAAAATTTACTACCCTATATATGTGTATCAGACATACTACAGAGGTATAGTTCCGTGAATTTAAAATTCCTGTGAAAAGCTCAATACAAATGTAAATGATAAAAAGTGCAGATTACTCCTGGGACCCATAAGATGTGTGCCATGGATTCTATGGCATCCCTACACTCAGCCTTCACTCATTTCTCAATGGTGTGAATCACCCAAGTGTTTGACAATCTAAAGGCTTTGGCACAGATCCTGAAATATAGTGCACCACTAGTGGAATCTGGGCACCGGACTGGTGTGTAATTGGACACCGAAGGATCAGCCTAGTGTTAGTCTCCTCCAGTGGCATAAAGCAGCTCCTGTGCAACCCCCTTCCTTGCTGCCAACTCAGAGGAGGCATGGCTGCGGGACAGGGGATGCCATGTTGACCGCTAGCTATGATATCAACCCCTAGAGGCCATCAGCAGCTGGCATAAATTAAAGCAATCTGGAGGCTGCTCTGATTTATATCAGGGGACCCGAATAGCATACAGCCAGCCCAAGCCTGGGTGACTGCATAGGCCATTGTATCCCCAAAAAATGAGGCAGGGTCTTCTCTGGCTGAATGACCACCAAGGAACGATTGAATAGGTCAAGTGACCCAAAGACAGTCTGCAGCTGAAAGCTCTAAAATGGAGCAATCATTGGGGACAGGATCATAGCTCATCAGAGTAAAGATTCATAAGATAAATGGGATATATTGACAAAAAGAAAGGAGTACTTGTGGCACCTTAGAGACTAACAAATTTATTTGAGCATAAGCTTTCATGAGCTACAGCTCACTTCATGAGATGCATCCAATTATTATGCTCAAATAAATTTGTTAGTCTCTAAGGTGCCACAAGTACTCCTTTTCTTTTTGCGAATACAGACTAACACGGCTGCTACTCTGAAACCTGTCATTATGCAGGGGATATATTGAGGAAAGGTGATGGCAGGAGAAACCCATTCTTCCTCCCTCAGCTTTATAAGGACTCCAAAATCTCGTCTCCCCACTTTTCTGTTTATTCTATGCGGTTTATGCTGCTGTGAGACTGTAACAACCTCCATGATCCTTGCATGGAAAAGAAAGGACAGGGATCCATGAAGGTCATTTGGTACAATGTAATTTGATTACACAAGCAGCTGTACACCTGTCTTGTACACAGAGGGTGTAGATCTCACAGGGTACATCAGCACGGAGATAAAGTCCTGTGGCATGGTCTCAGCTGGGCCTGGTCAGCTGACTCGAAGTCATAGGGTGCAGGATCCAGGGCTGAAGAATGGTGTAGACGTTCGGGCTCAGGCTGGAGCCTGAGCTCTGGGACTCTGTGAGGGTGGAGGATGCCAAAGCCTGGGGTCCAGCCAAAGCCCGAACATCTACATAGCAAATTTTCAGCCCTGGAACCTGAGCTCTGTGAGCCTGAGTCAGCCATAGGTTTTTTTTTTTATCCCTGTTTTGATATAACCTCGATCATTCCTTAGACACAAGGCTTGGCAACCAGGATTGACTAGTCAGACTAGTTGGGGAAAGCAAGGCTGAAGTCTGAATTTTGCAGTTGCTCCCTAACCCTAAAATAGGCTGAATCAAAACCCTGATGCTCATTTTGCAGGGGATAGTAATCAGGTTCTAATGTTGATCTTGATATGGGGAGTAGGCAGCACATGGGCAGTATGTAGTATGTGTGCACTTAACTGTATATATCAGCAGAAGCCACCTTTTGAACCTCAACCTGTGACTGTTTTAAAGTCTCTCTTTATAAAAATGCCCAAATGCACCCATCAACAAAATGGAAAAGCTGCCTAGAAAATACTATATAGAGGAAAACAGCTGAAATCCCAAATATTTCCTGCCCTTGTACAGTCAAATCAATTTAACTAAAATTGGAGAAAAAAATCACTTCCACCCTGAGAACTTTATGTAAAGTTTCAGCCTGTGGCAAATTTGTACAATTGAGTTATACCCTCTTGGAAAACAGTGTTCATAATGGAAATTCTGACAGAGCCTTAACTACATCTGTGTGAATGGTGCTGCTATAATTAAGTCTGCCTTCAGACTATACCCATTAATATTTTAAAGATTTTTAATTAAAATAATTACATTAGTTTATGAAAAATACTTTAGCCCTTAAATATTTTTAATATAGAAAATATTCCAGACCTTGGTCTTCCCCTCCCCTCTTTTTGACTTCTCATTCCCATTTTGAGGACTGGTTTCTCTACTTTTATTTCCTTTCACTATCATTCTCTAATGCTCCTCTACTGTTCTGATTCTTGAAAATGTTCTCCCACAACATTGTGTGTGTTGTGTCTTATGTAAGCTCTTCGGGGCAAGGGACATGTCTTATCTCTGTTCTGCAAAACCCTGTGTACTTTATCCAGAAACTAAAGTTGGTGCAGACAACACAGCTTGTTATTGTTATTGTTTCCGTGGTGTCTCTCTCCAGTAGCACATGATACCAGTGCCCTGAGATCAGCACTGGTTGCTTGTTGCTTTCTGGATGGAGATCAGTGTGGTCGTCTTGATTTATAAAGCCCTAAATGGCTCAGAACATGAGAGACTCTACTTTCTCCACAGTCAGTGTTGGTACTTGAGCTGCAGCTGCCTTACTATAAAAGAGAGGGGACTGCCGGATGGGCATTCTGTGAGAGGCTTTGGAATTCACTTTTATTTGGTTCTGAGTTCACTCACAATACATTGACCTGAGGGCATAGCACAGGACAAGGCCCATCTCTTTATCTACACTTTCAGAGGAAAAGCATGTGAAATAATGGTTGGTATTAGTAGGTGTACTGGGATATTGTTTGGGTTTGATCTCTCTGGTTAGTTATTTCTTCTCTGAGGATTTTATCTTTATGTTGTTGTATTTTCATTGTTTAAAAGATAGCTAGAACACAGAGCTGGTGCTATTAAAAGATTAGTTATAAACAAAAATAAATGAATAAATACATTACCTATTAATAATATCTAGATGCAAATGAAACAATGATTAGATGATTACCAAGTAGGTTTTTTCCTTGCTTTTTGGAAGAAATGTTCTTCAAGAAACTCCATATTTGACTTCTTTCAGTATATCACTAAAATGATGCTAAAGCAACACTAAATGGCTGACCTCTCAGACATAATGGGGTCATTTTATTTCTGCATCGTTTGTTTTTGTTAATTCCAACAGAGAGTCCCGGGGAAATGAATTAGTAGGCAAGTGATATGGTCACAGGAATGTGATAAATTGCGTAAATATATGATAAATCTATCACTTACCCATGACCTGTGCAATGTAGCACACAAATATCACCTCCATATATGATAATTTAGTTAGAGACTACAATGCTGATATATAAAACTATTTGTACACAAGAAAAAGTCTGATATGGATAATTTAACCAACCAATACAGACTGAAATAAAGCCAAATCTGGCATCCAAACAAATGAGACCCCAAACAGATGCTACTGTTGACTTATACTTGAATTCATTTAATCTTTATTTTATTTAAACTGTACCTCCCTTCCCTCCAAAACCACCCCCACCCCAAACCAAAAACCATGTCCAAAATAACACATGGATAACTTTTGAGCAGCCTCATCATTTGAATAATCAGCCATTTAGTGACATGTCTAGCCCTATTTAATGACTGAATCTGTAAAAGTATGACCTCAAGCACTGGTTAACTTTAAAATAGCTGTGCCCAGTGCATGACATAGCCAACAGGAAGCCATTAGAGCTCCAACAATTACCATTTACATCCATTGACGAAGTCCCTATTTTATTTTAATCTGCTTAAGTGCATTTTCTGCACGAGGTTAAAATATAAATCCCTTCTCCTGAACAAGACTGGTTTTCTGGCTGACTTGAGAGCACAATTTACAACTGATTTAATTTGTTCTTCACAAACATTCCTAATGACATTACCCTGGTGCATATACTGACTGCCTCCTCTTATTCCATTAACTCCCAAATCGGGTTTAAAGACCATATTGATGCTAGATATTATTATGGGTGATTATCAAAACAACAGACAATGGGGCAAAGTGTTTACTAACTGGTTTATATATAATTTCTGTAATAACTACAACAGATGGTAATGCTACAAACAATAAATCAAGCTTTTCACTACTGAAATAAATTGGCAGCCTGCAGTACAGAAATGCTGTATGTAACTATATACAGATGCTTCAGTCATCAACTGTATTGTTCATCTTATTAGAAAATGGGTCTGTTGCTGCTATTACAGGAAATCTTTCCATTTGCAATTACAAATGTATATTTTCAATTAAAATTGTTTTTAACTGCTAAACTGGTTTAAGTATACTTTAACCTTTGATTACAAATAGAGTTATCACATACTGCCAAGCTGGTTTGAGGCATTTGTTTGTGTATATGAAAGTTCATTTGCAAATTGTGTTTCCACTCCATAAATATATTTCTGTCTTTCAAAAATCCTCTGGTGAAAAGGCAGATATGGTAACTTTAAACAGTTAATTAAATAGTAGTTGTGTAAGAGGAAGCTTTATGAAACTGTTTTTAAAACAATATCAAAACCATAATTAATTCCAATCACTTTTGTTTGTAGTAATTTATCAAAACATTTGTCTCCTAAACTGTCTTCTTACATCTCCTTTGTTAAGAGCTGATTTCATGTTTTCACATTCATGTCACCATCGACAGGCTTTTTGGGGCTTGTGAGAAGCAGAGGCAAACTAGACAGCATCTGCTCAACAAGCGACATTATTTTGTCATTTTTTCTCATTGTGGGGGAGAGAAAAAAAAGAATACAAGATTCAAGAATGCAGAATACTCCTGCTACAGGAAATGGTACCCATTAGGCCTGTTATTTGTTTGAAGAAAACAAATGAGAACGTCTACAAATTCTGGAAATCACCTAGCAAAACAGATATATGTCCATAAATATGTCAGTCAATATTTTTAATACATTTCCTTCTTTATCAATCACTTTTGCCCACTTTTCAGCAAAGTAATTCACAAATCAATTGGCAACATTTTCAAAAGCAAATTTTTAAGGTACTTTCAAAAGTGACAGGTTCTTAGGCCCTGATCCTCAAAGGTATTTAAGCATCTAATTCCCATTGACTCCTAAGGTCCAGATTTTTAAAGATATTCTGGGTGCCTAAAGATTCAGGTCAAGCATCTAGTGGTATTTTCAAAAGCTCCTAGGTGCCTACCTCCCACTGAAGTCAATGAAGTATATGCACCAGGGTAGTCATTTTTAGAAGTCTAGCCCTAACATCCAGATTCTCTTGTTGCCTAATTCCCTTTGAGTTAACTGGGAGTTAAACACTTAATTACCTCTGAGGATCTGGACCTAAATGTCTAAGTCGCTGTTGAAAATGACACTTAGCTGCCTAAATGACTTAGGCTTTGCAACAATGAGTTGTGCAAGGCCTAAAGATTTAAAAATCTGGGCATGTCACTTTTGAAAATGGGACGTAGGCCTCTACATTAACTAAGTGCTTTTTAAATTTACTCCCTGTGAGACAAATCACTTTTTAAAAGTTAGACATGTGCTAACTTGCCAAATTAGGAGATACATAGTCTCCTCTATAAACAAGGTTGGGTTTGTTTACTGAACTTCAGTAGAGCTGGAAGCAGGAGTACAGTTTGTTTTATTTATGATCAAGCTACTTTTTTACATTTATAATGAGTATTACAAAGGAGAAGTTCAAAAATGAAGTATATTATAAAAATAAAAAGATAAAAAATCAACATAAAAATATTTTAAAATTCCTTTGGAATAATACTCTCTACTGAACAATATTTTCACACTTATATGTTAAAAACAGTTGAAATATAATTTCAAAAACTGTGAAAACAAACACAAAAAACCTGGGAGCAAACAATAAATAATACAACAACTCAAGCAATTTTTTTTTTTTAAAAATTGATGTTAGTGAGAATATGCCAGCTTTGGCATTATATAGGTAAATGCCTTTGTAAATGCATTTGAATCTGCTCATTAATAAAGATACCCACTATCTAGGTAGAATCTCACCAGTATCTCTCATACAGTTTTGTATGAATTCTACCACAGATTTTAAATGAAGGGAAAAAAAAAGAACCCAAAGCTTCAATGTGTTTTTGCACAATTATTTTATACACAAAGGACTTAGAGACTGTAGATGCAAGTTATGCACCAAAGGAACCTATGCTCTCACAGTAACGTGAAGTCACAGTTAAAACACAAAGAAATTTAAGAGTAAAAAACAATTGGGTGAAAAATTTGTCATGAGAAATGTCTTCATTTAATTTCACTGCTTTACTGTTTACAAATTCTCTACCATTACATGGTGGTTTTCTTGAATTAATCTGTTATTTAGAATCATTCTCTGAATAGTTTCTCTGAACAATTCTTGGTGGCCATATACTCAGTTGTTGGTGGATAGAGTGCAATGAACTTACACTGTTTTATGCCATCTGTTTTATGCCATATGACCTTTACACTGTAAGTTTGTTTGTCAGTGATTTTGGGAAATACTCAATATTCAAAATTGAAGCAGTTTGTTCACACAAATGTCTGTGGAATGCCTCTCTTGTAACTACTCATGCAAACATAGGAGAGACCTGGGAAGATTGTATTAGCATGCAAACACAGCCTTAAATTCTACAAGTATAAACAACCTTGTCTCCAAAAGGGATACCACCTTGACTACCTAAGCCCTGTGGCAATTAAACAAACAAGATGGACAAAAATAACATGATTGCTCCTCACAGATAGGATTGTGGTAAACCCCAGAAAATTAGAGAACAGGAAATGCAATAAATGCTTTTGACATCTATCTTATCTTCTCTTATCTATTTCGTACAGATGATGGGAAACTTGTTTTATATTACAAGTCAGTGGGACAGAATACCGCACAGTGCTAGCCAGATTTCTGACTGAAGAAATCAATCAAACAAGATGGACAAGTATGAATGGTGGCAGAAATGACAGCTGTGACCAAGCTGATAGTAGCTAAATTGTTTGTGACACTGAATGTGGTGTATGTTGATGGATTACAGAAAATCAGAGACCTGTAAATTTAGTAAGAGCACTTGATGAGTATTATATATACAGCATATATATGTCTGGATCTGTGTAAACACACCCACACACACACAGATTCTCTCTCTCTAACAAAAAGTAATGAGGTTTTATGCAATGCTATGAGAGAAAACTAATTTATAATTTGATCCCTTATGAAGCAGTAATGTCCCATGTCTGACATATGTGATCTAGAAAGTAAAAGATAAAATGTTCTAAAATTCTGTAATCTTGGCAATTTATCTCCTAATCTCTCCATCAACTGCTCCTTTACTTGCTCTGAGAGACTCAAAGTGCTAGTGGCTTATTCATGTTCCAGCTATAATTGAAGCAGCACTTATCCAATAAGAGAACAGAAAAAATATCATGTGGCTAGGGCACCCAATCATGCAACACAGTGGAACAAGAGTATTCTTTAAAATATTCAAATAAATAGATCTAGCAAATTTTTCATCAGCAATCCATAGTCTGAAATGTGTTTTCCCCAAAATACTCATTGTATAATTTCAAGTAGTAAATCAGTCCATGGGAATCATGATTTGTTTGTGAACAATTTGTTAACAAGTAAAGAGTTGACATTTAGGTTAATTCTTCAATATGAATAGTTACTAATAATACAAAGTAATAAAAAATAAATTAGCACATCTTTATAACTGTTTGGGCCTAACTCTGATCTCACTTACACCAGTTCTACACCACTGTAACTCTGTGTTGTTAATGGAGCTAGTCCTGATTTATACCAGTATAAGTGAGATTGAAACCTGGCTCGTCATCTATAGATCTTGAGATTCTTTACAAAGGTGGGTAAAGCATTATCAACCCCATTTTAGAGATGAGGAAACTAAGGCCAAGTGACTTGACCAATGTCATTCAGCAGGTCAAGGTCAGATCAAAAAACAGACTTCCATGTCCCTTGACTCCCAATCTTAGCTCAGGCAAGAAGTGTTCTTTTATCCAAACTAAATATTCACCAAACAGGTTCCCTGATAGCTGCAGCTTTTTAATGTACATGTCATATAACCCTAAGAACAGAATCACTCGCAAGGCGTATTGTACGTGGAGCTCATATCGGTTCTGTCACTAAATACAATGGTGGGAAAATAGCAACAGCGGCAACATCAGCAAGATGAGTAGCTCACCAAAGTCTAGATCCAGCACCCATTGAAGTCAATGGGAGTCGTGCCAAGAGCCACCGTGGAGCTTGGCTGTTTATTATGCAGGGTGATATGAAGTCACGCTGCAGCATGCACCCCACCAGCTGATGTGGCTAATGGCAGGTGGTTGGGCCATTGCACCATCCTACCCCATCTTTACCCTTTTTGGGCAGGCTGGTGCTGGCAGCAGTACAAATCTGGATAAGTCCTTGTGAACCCATTGTATGTGGTTTGTGTATATTCAGGCTACCAGAGTTGTGTGTGTTCAGGTACCCTCTCTCCACATGGCATAACTCAGTCCTTGCTTTGCATCTTTATTTACTGATTGAGTAGACAGTGCCCCAGATCCAGGGAAGCCTTCCATGTTGGTCCATGACTCACTTCTTTATGAAGAGGACTTGATGTGTGACAGTAGCCCAAGAGGCCTTTCCCAATGCAGAGCATTAACATATAGTACAAAGACTTTACTACTGTATTCATTATATATGAATTAATGCATTATGCCAAATATATATGCATTATGCCAAAGAAATAAAATTAACAAACATGTTGTAAATTATATCCTGTGTATCTAATAAAGATAAAAATACATTTCTAGCATTATAAAGGACTTTAATTAGAATTTTACAAAGGTGCAGTCTGATTATTTGCTAATTGCCTTTTTCATATTTTTTTCAGGGCTTCACAAAGCTTCAGAGATACTAAAGAGCAAACAGTGCTTTAAGGCCACAGTACAATGTGACAACAGTGATAGATATGCTAATTTCTTCATTCACTCCACTTCACTTCTTTTATTCTTTCCAATTAAAGCAAACGCTACTGAAACTGTAATTAAGCTAGTGCCTTAGCCCTGATTGCCTGCTGTTTTAATGAAACCCTATTGATTTTTCTTTTATTTCTAATGGCCACACAGGGCGTTCAATAGTCAAACACATGGACATTACAATGTGCCGACCAAACTTAATTTTTGTGTGGTAAAAGGGTGGCCTTATCAGAAAGAATATCAAAAGAGCTATCTATTTGTGTGGTGTCTCTATGGTGTCTCCCTATCTACGTGGAGAGAACCATTTTGAGGAAACATATTACCATTAAAAAGAAGTGAGATACATTTTGTGAGGAAATAAAAATCACTTTTATTCAGCTCCAGTTGCCATAAGTAACACAGAGATTCAGGATATTTGTTAAGCTTCATTTTTTTTTAAATCACAGGTGTTTAGTGGCAAAATTGAAGAATCTAGTATTTTCGCCATGAGCTATTATAAGCCCTGTTTGCAATTTAAAATAGAGCAGTCTGAGAGTGCTTTCTGATCCACTGATAATTTTATAGAATAATTCACTTTCTCTGGTGAATGTTACCAAAAATATTTTCTGGTTTGTTCTGAGTAAGATTTAATAAGAAGAAGGAAAAAAAAATCTTGGGAGCTTTAAGAACCACAAAACACAGAATGCAGACTTGTTACATTAATGGTTGTTCATCTAGGAAATTGGAGGCTGTAGGTAACTTTCCTGTGGCTTAACATACATGTGTGCAAATCAATATGCTTTTGAAGAAGACACTAATTCTGTATCTATCCAAGCTGTCTACGTTTTTATACCACATTAATTGCCCTGGTATCTGAATGCCTGGGATACAATACTTTATACCATTATTCACAATTAGAATAATTTTTAAAATGTAAATGTGTGGCATAACAACTTAACAGGAAAGAAAGACTGTGCTTAACAACATTTTGATAAATAATTTGAAAATAGCAACATCTGCCTGTTTAGTCCTAAGAGAGACAGGAGGGTGAGGTAATATCTTTTATTGAACCAACTTCTGCTGGTGAGAGAGACAAGCTTTTGCGCTTATACTGAGCTCTTCTTCAGATCTGGGAAACTTACTCAGAATGTTCATTTGTTCCTCTGTGAACTTGTAGAAATGTGGCTGTAACTATTTGCATGGCAATCTTTATCTAAAAATATGTATCTGTATATAATTGTTACAGAAAACGAAAGTGCCCACGTTCTGATATTTAAGACACAAGATGTGCTCCAAATATGTGGTCTGCAGAGTTACTTAGAAACCGTACAAAACATACGTAAACTTGGCCCTGATTCTGCAGACTTATGCAAATACTTAAAGTTAGGCACATGTATATGTTTTTGCAGGATCAAGGCCCATAACTGGCTAGTTGTGCTATTAAAAAGTACTTTTTCCTTACTGCAACTGGCTAGTTCTTTACTGAACACCTGACCCCTAAAAGTATATAGTCCAAGAACAGTGGCAATGCATGGAGAAAGCAGGTCTGTTATGGTGATAAGAAATATAAGGGGGTATGAGTAGTTGTTCCACATACAAAGCTAGCATGTGGATTGTTTCAACTTTTCAAACGAGACCTAAAAAACAAGGTCTCTCCTAACCACTTGGGTTCATTAAATCTCCAGGGCACTTTATACAAAATCAGTTAGCCCTGGTATCCTCACCAGACACCAGCTGATCCAACAAGCAGACCTTTACAAATGTGTAGAGCTACACTGAAAGCCTCAGAGGTCTGCTCATGCAGACCAGCTTGCAGGATCAAGGTCATAGGTATAAATTAGAGCAGCCTGGAGAGGGTCTGATTTACTACATGAATCAACCTCACTCAGGCCTGGCCTACACTTAAAAATTAAATTGACCTAGCTACGTCATTGAGTGTTATGAAAATGTTTGCACCCTGGGAAGCGTAGTTAGGACGACCTTAACCCTGGTGCAGACGCAGGTTGGGTGATGGAAAATTTGTCTGTTGACTTGCCTACAGCCTCTCAGAGAGGTGGATTAACTACATTAATAGAAATCTGCCCCCCTTTTCTGTCCACGTAGGAAGGGTCTATGCTACGGGGCTTCCATGGCTCAGCTGTAGCACCATAACTGCTGTAGTGTAGACATACTTTCAGAATCAGATAGGCCTTAAAGCTATCTTCACATTCCCTGCTCCTCAACCACTGCTCAGAATCATGTGACAGCTGCCTCTTTGTTCCCATATGTGAAATGGGTTGGTGGTCTCAGTACTGGTCAATAGGCAGGCATCCCCATCCCAAAGTCCATCATTATAATCAGCATCCTTGCCAGCAGCTTCAGTAAAGGGAATGAGGATGCTAGATTCAGCAGTGGGATAAATGGTTCTGTAAATTTCACATTGCTCAGGAATTGGGTGTGAAAGTGGCAAGGTATTGCACTGAAATAGTCACATATTTGATATTCAGCATGAAATTCATTCTTCCCACTCTGCTCAATTAATTGATTTTTGTTATAGGGCTGTACGCAGAGGGAATGAAATTAACCCCCCAGACTGTGAAAAGGATATAGAACTTCAAGACAGCTTCTCCACTGTAGCTAATCTATTTCACAGGCTGGAAAACAGCCACTTCACATTTGTGCCCCATCTCTTTTCCTGCCCACAGTCCCTGGAATGCACCCCTGGAGTCACCCCCTACACACTATTGTAATAACCTTCATACAAAACAT
Organism: Dermochelys coriacea; assembly: GCF_009764565.3. Classification (NCBI taxonomy): domain Eukaryota; kingdom Metazoa; phylum Chordata; order Testudines; family Dermochelyidae; genus Dermochelys; species Dermochelys coriacea. The sequence continues at coordinate 106,886,516 of NC_050074.1, read as the reverse complement.
GCTTTGTGAGGCATCACTGGAAAACTAATAACGTGCAGGTCAATAATATCATGGTGAAAATGTATGTAGTGACATTATATGTAAAGTTATGGCTTTCCCCTAAACAATATTGGTAGCACATGTTCAAACCCCGGTTAGCAGGAGGGGTTAAGCAGATCTACCTTAAACAAAGGAATGTGTGTTTACCTCAATTTACATATAAGTAATAAACAAGGTCTTTGAGACAGCAAGAGGGAGACAAGGCAAATCTGCAGGTCAGCATACACAGGGGAGAAGAAAGAGCATGGGGGCATCTTCACACCCCAGACTCCCATCGCCTTCTTTACTGTTTGAATAAACTTTGTTTTGAGGGGTACCCCTCAGAAGAATCCACTTCAGAGGGGGACTGGACTATAAAAGTGAGGGGCAAAAACACCCTATATATTCATTCTCTCTTTCTCTCCCTAGCCATTTCTTTCTCTGTCATCTAAGAAGACAAAACAAACCAGCCCACGTGACTTTGGGGAGAGATCCTGACCTGAAATTTGGTCAGTCCTGTTGCTGGGCGCGTGTGGTAAGAATTTTATCTTGAACGAAGACTAGTTTAAGTTTTAGCACTAGATCATGTTTTATCTTTATTTCTCTTGTCACCATGTCTGATTTCAATGCCTTGTACTTGTACTCACTTAAAATCTATTTCTTCTTTTAGTTGAATAGACTCATTTTATTCTTTAATCAAAACTACTTCACTGTTGTAGTTAAACTGGGTGGTGTAGTAACTCCATTTAAAGCAGTAAACTGTTGGATATTATCCTCTTGCAGGGGCAATGGACCTATAATATCTGCACTGTCCAGGAGAGCACTGGACAATGCAGAATACAAGTTTTTTGGGGAAAATTTGGCACTAGGAGTGTGTTGGGGTCACCCTGCAAATAGTAACCAAGGCTGCTGGAAGCCAGAGTATCGCTGGTGGCTGCTGAAAGGCTACTGGGGTCAGAATTGCTGGACCAGGGCTGTGGCTATACACAAATACTCAGGGTCTCACTTGCCTGCTGTGTGTGGCTTCTTTGTGAGGAGCCCAGGTTGGGAGCCACAGCAGCAAAGCATTATGGCTCAACCAGATTGCAGGGCAGGAGTGACATAACCCCGCACTGGTCTGGATTGCATCCCAGAATGTTTTACCCACCACACATACGTGCTAGCCTGCTCAGGGTCAGTTCAGATTTCACTGCAGTTCAACTCCTGTGTGGCTGCCCTGAATAGAGCGCATCTGTGCAGTCCTGCTAGAAGCTTAAATGATGGCTAGGGCCTGGCACAGAAGTCAGCATAATTCCAGATTTGCATCATAGTGACTAGGAGAGGATTTTAATCTCACTGGTGAATTTCACCCACAGTGGGCATGCAAAACAAATGTAATTTACCTTTAGTGTAGTGTGAGTATCAAAGTCTGTGGGAGTTGTGTCACTTACACCGGGGCAGAGTTAGGTCTCTGGGAGTGCTTGTGAAGGGGATGCAGACATGCACTAAAGTAGGGGGCATCTGCTTGCAGACACAGTGAAGGTCGGATCCCTGCAAGTGAAACTACATTGAAAATAAAAGGAGTACTTGTGGCACCTTAGAGACTAACAAATTTATTTGAGCATGAGCTTTCGTGAGCTACAGCTCACTTCATTGGATTGCATTTGTTAGTCTCTAAGGTGCCACAAGTACTCCTTTTATTTTTGTGAATACAGACCAACATGTCTGCTACTCTGAAACCTACATTGAAAATAACATCCATTTTATGACCAATATACACTCTATATTAAATTACACTGAGATTTACATCCACAGTGAATTTGGCCCATAGACTTCTGTGGGACTTGCACCTGCTTTCTCTGGGGTGCAATTAGCTAGATTAGGCCCCAAGGATTGATGAGGACTAACCTAACCCTCTTGTTTTGGCAGGGAGAAAGCTTGTATGCTGCAACCTGCTGGGAAGATTAAAAGAAGCCTTTGGTTTCTGGGGCACCTTTCCCCAGAACTAAATTCATTTGAAAATTAAAAGGAATGTAAATGAATAAGATGTTTCATAGCCTTTTATTAGGTTCAAGTTTCAAATTTAAGCTATCTCATGGATATCCTCTAAGAAAGACCAGGACTTTGCAATAATACTGAGATGACCCTAGTGAGTTTAAGTTTAGGTAAGCACATGCCACTCATGAAATCGGATAAACATGTTACTGTTTCTCCTATAGTAGCCAAAACAAGACTTGCTTCCCTTATTTCCTTATCTTACACAGCTATGGCTTTGCATACCTTATGGTTGTGATTTTTGAATGCTAAGTTCACTGGCACCTTTTTTATTTTAGGCATAAATATTCTGAGAGCTTCACTTTACTATTAGCTTGCCACCAAACAGGAACAACAATTCTTTTTAATTAGATTTCCTGACTGTGATGGTCATTCAACATGGGATACGTTCCCTTTAGTGGAAGTTGCAGATTAAACTTGGACTTAGCATTGGAGAAGTGAAAATAATAAATAAAATAAACTAGGAAACAGGTAATAGTAGGAATGATGGAAATAAAACACCATCATGTCGCTACTCAACTCTGTAAAACATTAAGCTAATCAGAAGTGAATTAAAAACACATTTTCCCCAAGATGTTTCACAGCCAAACCAGTTAAATACAGATTTTAACAAAATTGAAAGCATATTATACGGAGATTTGTGGTTTCTAGCACTGTGTGTAAGTGCTGAAACTGTGATGAAATAACAAAATTGCTGCCTAATAATCTATAGAATAATATTGTCAACTAATGGATTATAATAAAATAAAAGCTGTTATTAAGGTAAACATTATAACAAAAAAAATTCCAACTTTTATTTGCAGCACCTCCCCCTTAATGGCTTTGAGCGTTTTGAAAGGTAATTTAAACAAGTACATTGTGTCCTTATTGAAACTGTTTCATCTCGCTAGCTGCTGAAAATGGCTTTAACCATCTCTCTGAACAAAAGCTCTGTAATAAGACAACAAAAAGCCACAAAAGCACTGGCTCAGCATCATTGCAGAAAAGCAACTAAAGGCAGCCTGCAAATGGTCTGTTTCTTTTTTCTTGCATGTAATTAGATGAATTAAAAGGACAAAGTAGTTAATGTAACTGTTGTCCGGGGCCTCCCGGTTCTTTTCATTCTGTCCATTTTAGACAAGAGCCCATGGTTCTCGCTACAGCAATGTGGTGAAGAATGCTGGCAATAAGTAAAATTAACAAGCTTAATCTGCGAAGAATCTGGTCTGAGTCATAGATGAAATGTATCTCTAGCAACGAAAGGCGAGTAATTCCTGGTCTCCTTTTATATGCCTAATAAAACTTACAATAAATTAATTGCATTTTAGTTTGCAGCTCTGCCTCTATTAATCAGTGCTGAGACGCGTAGTCAAGTTACAATAAAAAGAACTCAACTGGGTGCATTTCAGTTATGCAATTAGTACCCATTGGCCCAACTCTAATTAGGGCAGGGATGTTGATATTTCAAGTACTGTTTTATCATTAGGTTTTATTTCTTTGGAACATCTTCACTGACCAACTAATGGGAAGGGTGGAGGATATTATAAGCACAGGTCACTGGAGTTCTGACATTAATGCCTGACCTGTGAAGTGCTGAGCACTCTAGGAGGCCCTGAGCACCTCCAATACCCACATTATACTAATGTGCTTGGAGGTGCCACATTGCATTGTGAATTATCAGACTGGCATGACACTCTGATTTCTAAATATTACAGATTAGGCTAAAACCCAACATAGGAGTAGATTACTTCACATCTGCGTATGGTGGGGTTCATATACCTTCCTCTTAAGTACCTGGTGCTGGCCACTGTCAGAGACAGGATACAGGATTTGGTGGATCTATGGTCTAATCCTGTCTCCCAGTTGCTATGACGTTCCCCCTGCAATGTTTTACCTTCCCCACCCTGTTCCCACACTCTCTTGGCTATTCACCACATGGATTCAGAATTACATACTGGAGGCAGGCAATCTACCACCACTGCTTACCTGATATGAAGCTGCTGGCTTTCCCCAAACAGCACTGAGTCATTTGATGTCCTTGAAGGGACTAACAAAACAAAACCCACCAACCACATATCAGAATGTCCGATTAAAAAGATAGCCATCAGTCCTCAGGTGTGCTTATTTTTTTTTTTGTCAAACATGAACATAAATCCATAACTCAAAACAATACTTTGCCTGTTTATAAAATATGACTTTGTTTCATTATGAAAAAGAAATAACAAAATTAAATTCATTATATCCAATTACTATATGATTCATCTGGCTGCTTAATGAAGCTTCACATTATGCTAACAAGATAAAGCAAAGAATAACATTTTATGAGACTGCAGGCATTCAGCGTACAGCAGACTAGTTAATTTATGAGATATATACAGTGCAGTTCCTAATGCTGTATATTGTATTAACTCTAACAGAAAAGTTACCGCCTGGTCCTGTGATATCTCACCCTCTAATAGGTCTTTAAACTTCCTAAAACTAAATTGCATTCTACTTGTCCTTTCAGCCCTTGGCCTCTTTTTTTGAAGCTGCCCAAAAGGTGCCAGTCACAGTTATGATGTGGACAGTCCATCCATTTGGATCAGAACTAAGAGAACCAACTAATATAGGCAATGCTATAGTTGTCAGAAGGCAGCACGTTTTGGACATGACTGAACTGGGTTAGATTTGAACCATTGACCCAGAGGTGAATTATATCAGTGTCTCCTTTGATAGGTATATAAATAATTTAAATATGATTATGTGGAAGTGTAAAACTGCCTTTTCTTTCAAAGTACATTATCAGCCTAAAGAAGTCTATCAGATCTGCTCTCCCAGTAATATATTATCTACTAAAAGGCTTCCTGTCTTTAGAAACATAGACAAAACCCAGTTTTATCTTTTGGGAATGAGATCTGTATCAATACCTTTCGGCTTTTCTCAACACCATTCATTATCTTATGACAACTTTCAGTGTTCAATGATAATTTAACTGAATTTTAAAATTATAAACCACATGACTCTGATTTTACAAAGGGTTTTGGAGACACTGGAAAACTTTGGGAAAATGGTATTTTGGCTAGGTAGGAATACAAAATTCATGGTGTCCACTGTTGTTGAGAGATGTGGCCAGCCTTTGTTTATCTGGAAGTTTTGATGGTCAGTGACAGAAGAGCAGATTTATACTGTTTACTTTTTGCAGAGGAAGACAATGCCTACAAGATTAAAGAGAAAGTGGCATTACCAGTCCTTACTTTATTAACAGTAACAATTTATGCCTGACAGTGGCTTGTGCTTGCAAATTAATTTTGGAGAGGGCATGCTCTGAGCTCCTCCCCCTAAACCATTGATGAAGGATTCCAATGTCCCATTGTACGACATTAGGAAAGGCAACCTGAAAAAAAGGCTCAATTATTATGATGAGAGAACACCACCTCCCATGGACAAGACTCCATCAGCTTCTAATGGTGAGCTTTTCTCTAATAGAGGGGAAGAGTAACTCCATCCACCTCACAATAACACAAGGATTAACAGGTTTTAAGTCCTGACCACCCGCGGAACCCTTGAGTTTGCCTGGATTCAACCATGGAGACTTAGTGGTGAAGCCCCCTCTCTTTGGCAATCATCAATAGTTGGCTTTTAGCCTGTGTCATAATGTCACTATCACTATCTCCTCCTCTTCCACTGGCTGCCACAGAGAGCGCCAGCCAACAGGAGGCATATTTTCCCACATTCACAGCAGCAGCAGACCCGGGGTGAGTAGATTATAGTGACATTGAAGCGAAGAGAGCCATCTCCCCTTTGAAGCTAATTGGTCCCAATGTGGAATAAAGGGAGCTACTGCTTCCTTTGTCTTCCTTTTGCCACTCTGAGTAAGCCTGGGCTGGCTAAAATACATTTGCTATGTGTTTCAATATGAGATTTTGCGTAATCCACAGCTGGCTGACAGAATAAACTCTGGCATATATTTAGCCATTATAATCATATTATGCTTCTCCATTCAGAAGAGATACTAATACAAATTGTAGTTCTTTAACCAGTTGCCATAAGTGACCACCCAGAATAGCTTCTTGGAAATCTTGGGAGGTTTGTTTCTGTCTGTTTGCAAGGAGCAAATCAAAGATGCATCTTATTTCTGGGGCAGAAAAATTAATCAAGGGAGCTATCAGATAACCATGGTTCTTCTTAGCCTCCCAGAGCAGCTGCTGCTTCCAACCTTATAGTCATGTAATTGTAAAATGAACATGGTAAACATGATGCATAATTGAGTAACAAAGTGCTGAGAAGAAAAGCTGTAGAAAATATAGGGAGCCATAACAAGTGAGGAGGATGAGATTTCTGCCAGCAGTGAATATCTTTATTAAAAGGCTGTGGTTTCTGGAAATTATTGTTTAACCACATTGTTGATGTGAATGAAATCAGAAACTTTGGGGAATTATCATTTACTCAGTGTATCCTGTATTACTTAACTGTTTATACAGTATAGAAAAGCAGCAGCATCACATTGCTTATTAGAAGTAACAACAACTATTGGTTTACATTTATTTTCTTTCCCCACTGTGCAAAGTAATAAAGATCTCATGCAAAGCTATATAGAAACATTTCCCACCAACATTTTTCTTATGATTCCCTACCCGGAGTCTTTCGTATGGTTAATGAACGATTTGACCTTTCACTCACTGAATTCAAGGGCAAAACTCCCATTGATTTCAATGGGTGCTGGATTAACCCAAAATTTGCATTACATCAGATGTTTAAAACCAACAGCAACAACACTGATATAGACACAACCTCCAAATAAGCTTGGATGGGGAAGAAACTGGACAAATGCACTGAATTGGTAACACATGAGTTTGGAAATGGTTGACTTATTCCCTGCAAGAAAGCTTTCTGAGCGTACTGTGGGACTACCATCTGTATTTAGCCCAGTGGGATATTGGCAAAGTAAACAGTCATGGGATAAGAGGGGAGGTCCTCTCATGGATCAGTAACTGGTTAAAAACAGAAAACAAAGGATATGAATAAATGGTCAGTTTTCAGAATGGGGAGAGGTAAATAGTGATGTCCCCCAATGATCTGTATTGGGATCAGTGCTGTTCAATTTATTCACAAATGATCTGGAAAAAGGGATAAACTGTGAGGTGGCAAAATGATATAAAATTACTCAAGATAGTTAAGTCCAAAGCATTGAGAAGAATTACAAAGGGAGCTCACAAAACTGGGTGACTGGGCACCAAAAAGGCAAATGAAATTCAATGTTGATAAATGCAAAGTTTTGGACACTGGAAAACATAATCCCAACTATACATGCAAAATGATGGGGTCTGATTTAGCTGTTACCACTCAAGAAAGATATCTTGGGGTCACTGTGGATAGTTCTCTGAAAACATCCACTCAATGTGCAGCAGCAGTCAAAAATGCTAACAATGTTAGGAACCATTAGGAAAGGGATAGAAAATATCATAATGCCACTATATAAATCCATGATATGCCCACGCCGTGAATATTGTGTGCAGTACTCATCTCAAAAATGATATATTAGAATTGGAAAAGGTACAGAGAAGGGGAACAAAAATGTTTAAGGATATGGAACAGCTTCTGTATGAGGAAAGATTAAAAAGACTGGGACTTTTCAGCTTGGAAAAGAGAGGAGTAAAAGGGATATGATTGAGGTTTATAAAATCGTGACTAGTGTGGAGAAAGTGAATAAGGAAGAGTTATTTACTCCTTCACTTAACACAAGAACCAGGGGTCACTCTAATAGATTTATAACTAACAAAAGGAAGTACTTCTTCACACAAATCACCGTCAACCTGTGGAACTCATTTCCAGGGAATATTGCGAAGGCCAAAACTATAACAAGGTTCATAAAATAATTAGATAAGTTCATGGAGTCTAAGTCTATTAATGGCTATTAGCCAAGATAGTCAGGGATGCAACCCCATGCTCTAGGTGTCCCTAGCCTCTGATTGCTAGAAGCTGGGAGTGGATGACAGGGGATGGATCACTCAATGATTGCCTGTTTGGTTAATTCCCTCTGAACAGGCCACTGTTGGAACACAGGATACTGGACTAGATTGACCGTTAGTCTGACCCAGTATGGCCATTTTTATGTTCTTATGACCCCAAGAAAGAAACCCCTACTGGAGGAATGATTTAGCAAAAGGTTGGGTCTTGCTTTTTACTGTCATGGAGTTTAAGGCCAGAAGAAACCACCAGATCATTTAGTCTGACCTCAGTTGATCTAAACATGCTCTGCCCAGGGTTTAGTATGAGCTGATCTGGATTGGAGTCTCACAGTCAGGGTTCTTTTGCCTTGAGTGCCTAAGGCCCAGATCCACAAAGGTATTTAGGCACTTAACTTCCATTGATTTCAAACTCCTCAAACTAACATAAAATGACTATCATGTGAAAACACATTAGTGGACAACAGAAATGAAATTACTGTTCATTTTGGGATGTTCAGTCAATTCAGTCGCAAAACACAGCCCATATCAACTCCTGTCTTTCTTGTTTTCCTGTGAAAGTGCTTTTACATTTCTATGACCTGTGACATTCACCAATCTTTTTGTTGGGACTAATAAAAGAGTTTCATAACAGTAAAGAGTTTGTCTATGAATCTCAATCAGCCTAGTTCTCAAATCTCTTCAAAGTTTGCCAAGTCCTGGTTTGCCAGTCCAGACTTCTGGCTTCTCATAGTAATTCTTAAATGATTGCCAACATGACATATAATCAGGGTATTTGTCTTTTAAAGGCACTATTTATAGGCGCTTTACAAGGTCCCTCTGCACAACTCTGCTTCTCTTGATAGCTTAGTTTGTTTCCTAAATCTGATCTGCTTGAATATCAAAGATGCTATTTAATGGTGAACATTTTACACTGCCTTTCTCAGAAAACTTGTGCAGGGCCTGAATTATATAAAATGAATACTACATAGAGAGTCAGATCTTCAGAGATTACAGGTAGCTTAAAATCTTGCACAAGAAATTATTAGGAAACTTTCTGTCTTAAGAGACCAAAATGTCCTCATGCAAAATTTGACTCCATTTGTATTTGAAGATCATCTTCTTAAACAGCTGATTTGTGTCAATCCTTTGAGTGGTTATCAAAAACACTTTTCACTGTGCTAATAATGGTGGCCTATGAAAAATAACAAAAGTTTTATTAATTTATAGATCCCTGTACTCCAGTGAGTTGCTCAGTAAAATTAAAACACAGTAATGATAGATAAAATAGGAGGTCATGGGATGAATTTTCAAATCAAACATTTTCACCTTAGTCTTTTCTATAGTGCTTGTCGTCATAGTATCTAAGCACCATTGTGGTGTCTAAGTGTTAGTTGTCAAATTGAGGTCCAAGTGTTCTGCCTTTTACACTGGAAGAATGGAGCAAAAGCTAGTGGAGCTAGACTGCTTTCACAAAAAGGAAGGGGCAGTGGCTAATCCCTCTCTTAAACTTGTGAAAGGAAGCATCTCCAAAGGCATATGGCAAAGTTGGAGTTACACAAGTTTGGAGGGATTGCATGGGTGGTGCAAAAAGCCTGAAGGATCTGCTTTATGCAGTCTTCTCCTTTCATGACCTGGCAGATTTCTGAGTGGATGCCGGGCTCTGGATTTGTGCCATGGTTAGTAAATTACAGTGTACACTCACCTTTCATAATGTACACATTCTCTGGACACTAAAATGAACAGAAGCATTTTAATGTCCATGACAGCTCTAACTTATGCACTTTCCATAGGCCCCAAATCAGCTGCCTCTTCCTGATATTTGGTATAATAGAAAACACATGAAGGAGGGGCTGGGGGAAGAAAAAGTGAAAGTATGCCATTATCAGTAGAATAGGGCAGGAAACAGGGCACTTGGGTCAATAATGTCACCCACTGAAACTCTGCAAGACAAAATCATGCACATAATATAATAAATTAAGAGCTACCACATTTTAATATACAGTACTGAAACAGTGTCTTCAAAGGTAAAGTTAAAGGGTTTTAAAAAACATAATACCAAACACATAAAAAAGATTTAGGCCCTGATTCAGGAAAACACTGAAGCACGTGCCTTACTAACTAATGCTCAGATTTTGCAAACGATTAGGCATGTTTTTAACTATAAGTGTCTGAGTACTGTCATGGGGGGAGAATTTCAGAGGCACAAATAGCAGTTAGGTTCTTAACTCCCATAGCAAATCAAAGCAGTTATGTGCTTACCTCTCATTTGTAGCTTTGAAAATCTCTCCCATTGACTTCAATGGAAATTCTCATGTGTCTAAAGGTAAGCATGTCTGTAAGTGTTTGCAGGATCAGAGCCTAAAATAGAGAGACACGTTAATACATCAAGTAAACATGGAACATGGGACAAAAGTAAAAATATGTAAATACTGTGTTAACATATATGAGGCCAGATACTCAGCTTGTATAAATTAGCCTAGCTCTATTGAACTTAATGGAGCTGTGCACATTTAGACCAGCCGAGGATCTGGGGACAGATTTTAAAATGTATTTAGGTCCCTAAAGATGTAAAGATGCCTAGTGGGATTGTCAAAAGCATCTTTGTGCCTAACACAACTGAAATCAGCCTTGGGCCCTTTTGAAAATCCCACTAGGCACCTATCTGCATCTTTAAGCACCTAAGTATCTTTGAAAACCTGGCCTATCACCCACAGAATATTACCTATGAAAATCTATTCTTTGAAATCTGATTCCATGTACAATTATCACCTACAGCATCTCTTCTCTGGCCTGTGAGTTTGTGGGGGATTTTCTCTTTAAGTATATAACCTCTAACACTGAACACTAATCCTTGCTCTGTTTATCGCTTTTGGTGCTTATTAAGGTTAAAATTCACGCCCCCTGCAGACAGCAAGCACAAAGCTTATGTATCACTTGAATTCCACATAAGCCCTATTACGAGGGGCTACTTGGCACTACCAGACAGTAATAATAATATAATCTCTAATTGTATTAAAAATAGCTTTGTGAAAATATATAAGGATAAACTTCTGCTATCTTTTACTTGCATCTCATCATTAATGTGATAACCGATCGTACTAGAATGACACATAGAACAGGAGTAATTCTTGATAGCCTGATAATAAAAATGAAACAGTCTGAGCCCAAATCAGCCACACCTGCAAATAATAAGTGCCATTCAAGTAGGCCCATGAATTCAGTGGGACTAATTATATGGATTAAGGTACTAGCTGGCTTGAGTATAGGTGGAGAGAATCAGTCCCTTAAAATCAGTAATCTTTTTTAGAGATGTTTAATCAATTGGGACCAGTTCAAATTGTGAAAAAATTTCTATACTTTTCCCCTTAAATTTCACATGCTCTTCCATTTACGCTCTGTATAGCATATTAAAATAGCAACAATTGTGCTTTGAACTAGCTTTCTTCTCAACATAAGAAAACAATGTTGATGATTTTCTGTAATATGTGGATGAATAGTTAAGTTGGCAATAAGTTTTCCTGCCACATAGTACCATGTACGTACAGAAGATTTTTGTGGAAATAATTTACTTCCAATACATCCTACTGTCTACTTTACACTCCATTGCATTTTATTGGATCTAATTTACACTTGGGAAGTAAAATTATATTTTGCTTTCATCTGAAATGAAACAAATTTATATCTAAAAGATAACATGATAAAATATTTTTCCTGTAGACATAATTATTTCATACAAGATAAAAAAAAGCCAACATCATTGTCTCTATTATATTAAAGTGGCGATGTATTTAATTGTTAGAGCTTTGTAGATGGGAGAACTGAAAAACAGAGCATTCAACCACATGAATCACACACTTCAAAGTTTCACTTAAAAAAGAAGGGTGAATTAGCACTTCCATTTACATTTTTTCTTCGTAAATAACATATAAAGTGGCTGTCAGTGGGCATTTTCATCTCCAATAAGGATAAAAGAAGACCTCTCTGTTTGGGATCCAATGTAAAGCTTCTTATGCTACTGAGTCTCTGCTGGGATTGAGAAAGAACCCACTGGGTATCTTCATCTTGATATACATCAAGGGAGTCCCCAATATATAAATCTGTATTTGACTTATGGCTGCCGTTACAGCACCCTGTCGCCCTAATGTCTGAAACATGATGGACTTTCGTCTGAGAGAGAATTATCACGATCATCGGAAATATGTTTTAACTTTGGAATTGATAAATCATTTTAATTTGACATCTACAAAAGACAAAATAATTCTAATGAATGTCAGTAGTAAAAATAATCAAAGCTTGATCTGAATTTTAAGTGAAATAATTTTTAAAAATCAGTAGTCTAATATTAGAGAAAAAAATGAATGTGAACATTTTTTCATATACACATAAGATTATATTGTCCATATTGACTAAACAGTTAGGGCCTAATTCAAAGCCAGTTGGAGTCAGTGGAAAGACTTCACATTGCCTTCACTACATTTTGGATCAGGCTCTTTAAGCTGATACAACACCTATATGATATGGGATATGATTTAAAGGGGATAAAACACATGTAAAGAATGAACTGCTACATTTCAAGACTTGTTTCTCCAAAAGTATGGGTGAAATTCTGGCCCACTGAAGTCAATGGGAGAAGAGAAGGTGGAATAGCTACTCCAGTATGAGAAGCTCTCCCATCAGCATAGGAGCGTCTTCACTTAACTAAATAACATTACCTCATTATCTGCAGTTTTGCTTATATGCTTTCTGCTTCACTACAGAGAATTCCTTGAGACTACAGTGATGGTCATTTGACCTAGTCAGAATTGTTCACATTTTCAGTGAACTTATTTGCTGTTCTTCAGTCGGCAGGTCTAACTTGTCTGAGAATACGAAATTCTGAATTTTGATATATCATTTTTTTTAAATGCCCATCACTTTTCAGCTAGCTCTAAGTGGTAACACTAGTCACTGTGCACAAAGTACTGAAAGGGCAGACAGGGTAAGGCTCTGACCCCACAGTGTGTATCATGCTGCTGAGCTACTGTATCCTTCAGTGGTATCCCACCCACGCATTACATGTTACAGGGTCAGGGCCCGAATTTCTATATGTGGAGCTGTTCTCCTTGCACCCTGAAGACCCCAATATTACATCTTCACAATGAGGGTAAAATAAAGTCAGGTGTGAGCATCGCTTGGGCAGGCTAATTTATGTTCCGTCCTGGCCCCCATCCAGATATAGAATGGTCACAAAGGGAGAGATAAAACACTTGCTCCTGCTCCCTGCTAGAACTTGCAGTTACTCACCTGAGAGAGCAGGCAGTGCACCAAATGGTGCATCGTGCTGTTCACTGTTCAGGCTACTATCTTACCCTCCCTTCTCCAGGTAGCTAGTTGTGGTTTTTATAAGTGCACGTCTGGGGCCTCATAGATATATTGCATCTGCAGACTGCATTGACATGGACTCAAACAAAATCAATTTCATCACAACACTTCCTAGCATCTCATGTGTGTTAGGCACAACAGATAAGACTAACCGGAAATGGCTGATTTCATGCCTCTTTTATTAGCTGTTGCCCAAATGGCAATAGCTTTGCAAAATGGTAAACACAGGTGACGTATCGTAGAGGTCTGCTGTTCCTATGCCATCAACAAAAAATTCTAGTAGTTGCTGGACAGATTGAACCAATTATGATACTTTTTTCTTTCAATCAAATGAATCAGTGAATTGCTTGACTTTCATATGAACAAACAAAAAACAAACAAACAAACAAACAAAATACCCAAATCCAAATGTCTGCCTGTTAGGCAGTAAGCAGGATAGAATCATAGAACTGGAAGGGACCTTTAGTGGTCATCTAGTCCAGTCCCCTGACCTCATGGCAGGACTAAGTATGATAGATACTTTGTTTTTTCAAACCAACAGCTACATGAAATTATCTTCTGCCATAATTAACAATCCCCATTTAATAAACATCCTGCAAATAAAAGTGTAGCTGTATAAATGAACAGAATGAATTGTTATCACTTAGCATACATATAACAACAACAGGTTCTGAAGACCATAAAGAAATCACACCACAAAACACATCAGGAAAGTTCGCACTTACAAAATGATCATGCAAACAGGACCAACAGAAATACCATCTGTGGAAAAATCTGAGATACACAGTATACCAGAGTCTCCTGTGGCATAGCTAAGGCAGGGAAGTTTTATTAATTGGTATTATTATTTTTATTTATTTGTATTGCAGTAGCATGAATAATCCTGAAATGAGACCAGGTTCCCACTGTGCTTGGTGCTGTATATACATATAGTAAGAGATAGGTCCTGCTGCAAAAAGCTAATAATCTAAATAGCTCAGACAGGCAAAGAGTGGGGGAAAAGGAATATGATTATCTCTGTTTTACAGGTATAGAAATGAGGCACAGAAAAACTAATACTCTGATACAGCAAAGCACTTAAGCACATGCTTAAATCTAAACCCATGAGTAGTCCTATTGAAGTTAATTGGGACTACTCATAGGCTTAAAATCAAGCATATGCTTAAGAACTTTACTGGATCAGTGCCTATGTAACTTGCCCAGTGTCATACAGGAAAACTACTGCAGAGCTGGAAAGAGAACCCAGTGCTCCTGGATCATAGTCTAGTGCTTTAGCCACTCTTTTTAATATAAAAGTTATTTTATTATTAAAAAAGAGATATAGCTATTCCCAAGAATAATGTTAATATGTACTTAAAATGGCAAACCTCTAAAAAGATAACAGAACTGGATTATTAATATGATTGTGTGAAGTCAACAATCTCTTTTTATTCATTTGTATATATATTTATTTGTATACTGTAAGCAAATTAAAATGAGCAGGCAAGCAGCAGCTCTGATGAGATATTTTACCTCAGGGGATTCTCCAGGAACAGGAGCAAGACTCTTCTAACCATCCAATGTAATATTTATACCTCCATCACTAGAACACATGACCTTGCAGCCAGTTGAAATGAAAAAATGTATATTAAAACTAACCTTCTCATAGTAATGAGAGAAGTTTCTATATCCCAGAATATAACACAAGGGTAGAGCAATATTTTGATCCACTGTGTGGAATATTCTATTGCAACAATTATAAGTAGCTGATATCTATTTGGAGGTGGGTGATTATATAAAATAGTTGTTGTGGTAGTTGTTTACATTTGGAACAGCTGTTATTTTTAACCTTTATATTCACTATTCACAAATAATTACAGTAGCAAGTACTTTTTTGCAGGAATCTTTGAGACATGACTTTCTACAAGTGCCTTAATTTGTATGCAAACAAGGGGGAAATGTCTGCAAACCAGAGTGCGCATTATTTGTTATTTGTTAGTCTACTGTTTAAAAAGTACGATTCATCCAACCAGGCAACAGAAATAATACCATGTGACTTAGTGACCTTTCACACAAAATGAATAATCAATAGCAATCAGACAAACGGCAACTAGGCAGCTAAAATATTATTTCCTATTACTATTTCTAGCATGCAGAAGCTCCTACCACCTCTTGCTAATTGGGCAATGAGATAGCTCATCGTACAAGAGCTCTTCTCAAAGGAAATGCCATGTCTGACTTTTTTAAATTGCCTGTATTCTAGGATACCCTCTACAAATTGTCATAACTCTGCATTGAATTTTATCCAGGTGCCTCCTATAAAAATACATGTTGCATGACCCCTTGAAAATTTACCTGCACATGTACACTTATAAGACCACTTGATGGATTTGCAATATAGGTCAGATTCTGTTGACAACTACACCAATATAAATCTGGGACAGCTCCACAGGCATCAATGGACTTTCTCCCGATTTACAATGCTGTAACTGAGAACAAACTTTAGCCCAGGATGTGCACATCCATGAGGAACTTGAGATCAGTCAATAAATACTGAATCCAGAGTGCACAAGGAAGAGAAGAATTCTCAGAGTAGCTACAAAGCCCCTACTGGCAAAAAGAGTAATCCTTTCATAAATAATCATTTGGGATCTAGTTGCCAAAAGGAAGAGATTTTGATTTGATGAGTTAAGGGCTAGAATTTGTCCCATTGGGGGAGCCGAAGCACTGCCCCAGAAGCATCCCAAAGAAGAAGCCACAATTTGTTCCCTGATTCTGCCTTTCTCCAGAGGGACAGTAATTTGCTGGTGGTCTACATCATCAGCAAAGCACTTACTCCTGTGCTCATCTTTGCTGGCCAGCAAACGGAGGGAGTGGAGCCCATTCCTCACCCCTCCCTACCCACTCTCTGCCCCAAGGAGGGAGTAAGCAAGAAGGCAGCACTTACTTACTCACGGCATGTCCAAAGTAAAGGTCCAGGAAACCTGCATAATGGCATCAGGGTTTTTTGCGTCCTCTTCCTCTCCTGTGAAGGCATGCAAACCGGATAACTATTGAGCTTCCAGAAATTTTCTTGATAAAGAAAGTGTTAACGCCATCTTTAGATAGTTCTGGCAAGAAAGTAAGTAAGTAACATGTAAGAAGGTGAAAGAGATTCCATATTAATGTTTAGCATCACTCGAGTCACAGATGGAACAACAGCTGCAGAAGGGACAGCATTGTCGTGTAACAGAGATATCTATAGAATCAAAGCAGGTTATGATCTACTAATCTTTCTTATACAAGGTATAGTATTAGCAAACAGACTATGGAAATTAGGATTAAAATACATTAATGAGTAATTTCCTATTTTAACGGGAATAAATAAACCTTTATCTATATAACTGTTGCTATAGTAGCTAGGCTGATGTGCTGGTATCTATTGGAGAGCTAACATATTTAGTTTTATTGTATTGTCAAAATATTAAGAATACCAATATATCTCCATAATTCAGTATTATACAAAGAAGCATTTTTTGCGCCATATATAGCAAAGATTGTATTATACTTTTGAGATCATAGGTAATGATGACAAAGTGATCTGTGTTCAATTTCAGCATTAATGTCTGGTTTGAACAAAGCCTGAAATATGATTTTGGAGCTAAGAGGCTTTAATATTAAGATCTTTAACTGTAATTTATGTGACACAAGATAAGGTTTAGCATAATAAAATGTAATGGGCTCCTAGAATGAAGAGGACTAAGAGACAATTGAAAACAAGGTAAAAATGGTAAATTATAAATAACTGTAAATTTACCTTTATGTTGTTACTTCATTTATTTTTGATTTGTTAGACAGGCTCTGTAATTTCTCATTTTGCTACATTTGGAAGACATTTTTCAAATAATGCACCTCAGAAATAAAGGGTCGATATTATAGCAGCATGGTTGGGCCACCTTCATTAAGGCTGTATTAGCACTCCCATTATAAAATCTGTTTTTCAGTAGATTGTAATTACTTGTAGAAATTCATTATGAGTTTAACTTTAATATCCAAGCATTGGGGAACAAATTTATTTTATCATTATACACCCACATTAGTTTGGCCATTTTAAAGTTGCTAAAGTGTAAAAAGAGTGTAAAGTACTCCTTTGATCCCAGAATTTTAAAAATCAGTTTGATTTGAATAATGAATCACTCTTTTGGAATGTGGATATTGCCAGATTTTCGTAGGTAGAGACAATTCATTTATTTACATGCTTGTTTGCTGACTGGCTGACTGGTTTGCTATTGCTGATATGATTCTAAGTAGACACTACCATACAGCAAACAGAAAGAATGGGTCCTATAGAATGGGAATCTCTCCATTGTCTTCAATGACTTTTGGATCAGGCCTACAAGATCAGTCCTGGAAAAACTTTTATATATTAAGGAACAAAGCCTGATTTATTATTTTGTTTTTTGGGGATTCACTTGTGGCCAGATTCTGCTCCTACTAAAGTGAATGGCAAAACTCATAGATGTCAGGAGAACCAGTATTTGACACTTTGCCTTTTATGATCACATCAAGTGAGAAGCTCTCTCAGAACATCATCTCCATTTTACATAGGCCTTACTACACCTTAGTAAGAAATTGTTTTTACAGATCATAGAGATCTCATAGATCTGCTCATATAGATCTCAGACAGTCTCCCATGTTCTATGACCCTCACCAGCCCAGCCTTCTTCACCGGTTTCTTGGAGTAGAAGAAAGATTACTGGTGCCCTTACAGTCTATTTTACCTTCAATCCAGCCTGGGTCTCCACCTGCCTCTCCAGTGATGGTTCTGTGATTGATCACTTTGTGGAAACTCTGGAAATTGGGACTATGTGCCACCCGATATCTGTCCAACTGCTCTCCTTCATGAATCCCAACTCTTATTTTAGAACCACAGTTGGATGCTGACCTCAAAAAGTGAAGGGGACACTACATTACTGGGGGGTATCCTAAATGGCTCACTCCTTTTGTGGCAGCACTTTTTGGCTTGCTGAACGAACCAGTGATGCGTCTAGTTTATTTTATCTCATTGACACCAGTGAACACCACTCACACGTTGCACTCTCACAGGTATCCCATAACATATATAGAGGTTCAGTTTAGCGGCAATTTGTGCCCTGAGACTAAACTGGGTCTGTTTGGTTTTAAAGGCATCTTAGTCTTTTCTCATTGGGGCTGGTTTAAAATTGGTCATTGAGAGAAGCCCTCTTAGCACAGGAGCTCCAAGCAGTCTGGGACGATTAAGGTCTGAGCGAGCCCTCAACTGACATCATCTTAAAGGGCAAAGAGCCTGATTTAAGACCTACTGAGATCAATAGAAAGACTTCCATTGATGGATGGTTACCAAAGGTGAATACCAAGTGGTGGAAGACTAATATGTCTTTTATTCCCCTTAGTAAACAAAATTAACAATTCTTAAAATCAAAGGTAATCTCTTTCTCTGTTTCTCAAGGGTTAGTAATATCCAATTTAACCTCACTTAAACCAAACTGGTTAGTCAAATAGATGTATAGGGTTTGAACAGGAGAAACAGATCCTGAAAATTTAGCCATATTTGTTAACAACTACATTTCAATAAAAGCCTCTAAAGGAAAAAAAATTCTTGTGATTTAAAGAAAAGAGTCCTTTACTTCCTTCACCACTCCAGAAAACTGATGAACTGGTAGCACAAGATGGCAGAAAATATAAATACAAAATAGAGCCCCTTTTCAAAAATTCAAAAAAACCACTAGACAACAATATTATTATGACCAGCATTATTATTTATTGCATATATTGTGGAAACACCTAGGAGACTCAGTCATGGACGCAGGCCCCCCTTGTACCAAACACAGAAATAAAGACTGCTCTTGCTCAAAAACACATTCATCTCAAAGGACTCAGATTGGCTGTGTTTGTGCTAAATCACAGGTTTCAGAGTAGCAGCCGTGTTAGTCTGTATTCGCAAAAAGAAAAGGAGTATTTGTGGCACCTTAGAGACTAACAAATTTTTTAGAGCATAAGCTTTCGTGAGCTACAGCTCACTTCATCGGATGCATTTGGTGGAAAAAGCAGAGGAGAGATTTATATACACACACACAGAGAACATGAAACAATGGGTTTATCATACACACTGAAAGGAGAGTGATCACTTAAGATAAGCCATCACCAGCAGCAGGGGGGGGGGAAGGAGGAAAACCTTTCATGGTGACAAGCAAGGTAGGCTAATTCCAGCAGTTAACAAGAATATCAGAGGAACAATGGGGGGGGGAGGGAGAAATACCATGGGGAAATAGTTTTACTTTGTGTAATGACTCATCCATTCCCAGTCTCTATTCAAGCCTAAGTTAATTGTATCCAGTTTGCAAATTAATTCCAATTCAGCAGTCTCTCGTTGGAGTCTGTTTTTGAAGCTTTTTTTGTCGAAGTATAGCCACTCTTAGGTCTGTGATCGAGTGACCAGAGAGATTGAAGTGTTCTCCAATTGGTTTTTGAATGTTATAATTCTTGACGTCTGATTTGTGTCCATTCATTCTTTTACGTAGAGACTGTCCAGTTTGGCCAATGTACATGGCAGAGGGGCATTGCTGGCACATGATGGCATATATCACATTGGTAGATGCGCAGGTGAACGAGCCTCTGATATTGTGGCTGATGTGATTAGGCCCTATGATGGTATCCCCCGAATAGATATGTGGACAGAGTTGGCAACGGGCTTTGTTGCAAGGATAGGTTCCTGGGTTAGTGGTTCTGTTGTGTGGTGTGTGGTTGCTGGTGAGTATTTGCTTCAGATTGGGGGGCTGTCTGTAAGCAAGGACTGGTCTGTCTCCCAAGATCTGAGAGAGCGATGGCTCGTCTTTCAGGATAGGTTGTAGATCCTTGATGATGCGTTGGAGAGGTTTTAGTTGGGGGCTGAAGGTGATGGCTAGTGGCGTTCTGTTGTTTTCTTTGTTGGGCCTGTCCTGTAGTAGGTGACTTCTGGGTACTCTTCTGGCTCTGTCAATCTGTCTCTACGTAAAAGAATGAATGGACACAAATCAGACGTCAAGAATTATAACATTCAAAAACCAATTGGAGAACACTTCAATCTCTCTGGTCACTCGATCACAGACCTAAGAGTGGCTATACTTCGACAAAAAAGCTTCAAAAACAGACTCCAACGAGAGACTGCTGAATTGGAATTAATTTGCAAACTGAATACAATTAACTTAGGCTTGAATAGAGACTGGGAATGGATGAGTCATTACACAAAGTAAAACTATTTCCCCATGGTATTTCTCCCTTCCCCCCCCCCCACTGTTCCTCTGATATTCTTGTTAACTGCTGGAATTAGCCTACCTTGCTTGTCACCATGAAAGGTTTTCCTCCTTCCCCCCCCCTGCTACTGGTGATGGCTTATCTTAAGTGATCACTCTCCTTACAGTGTGTATGATAAACCCATTGTTTCATGTTCTCTGTGTGTGTGTATATAAATCTCTCCTCTGCTTTTTCCACCAAATGCATCCGATGAAGTGAGCTGTAGCTCACGAAAGCTTATGCTCTAATAAATTTGTTAGTCTCTAAGGTGCCACAAATACTCCTTTTCTTTTTGTGCTAAATGTAATGGGCAGTAATTGATGGCCAATGAAGTCTTTTGAGTTCTAGCTTCTATTATTCCAATTATCTTCCTATATTCCCTTATATGTGCCTACAGTAGGCTAATATGCTAATAATATCCTTTCCAAAATATGTTATAATACAGTGGGCTTGATCCAAAGTCCATCAACTTCTATGGGAACTGGATCTGCTGTGTATGCAGAGGAGACTACATTTCAGTTTAGAAAAGGTTAAAAAGAAAGTCTGCAATATTTCAAAGAAGTAACCCTTATGTTTGTTTCTTTAATTTCTAATGAAATATGAATTAAAATAAATACATGGTTTTAATAATAATTAATAATACATGCTGTGAACATCTTATAAATGACTGATACATAATAAATGAGTCATACAAATGTATTCATTAGATAAAATTATCACACATAATAATTACATTTTCTGAAAAATTCATGCTAAGGGAAAATTCCTGCACTTAGTTGCATTTGTGCAGCTCCCATTGATTTTAATGGAATCCTACACATGTACCCAAGGACAGAATCAGATCCCAGGTATGCATTTGCATTAATATATGCTGTGGTGTATGTGATGCTAGCAGACCAGGTACCAGTTCATGCCACGGTGCCTATGCCTCACTGAACAATGACAAGTGTGTAAGAGGAAACCAGTCTGGTTCACCTGTGTGGTAGCATTTAATAGATGCAAAGTTTATAAGAATGTGTTTAGACTTGTAGGATGCTGCATATATTGATCTCACTTATAACATCTGTATCCCATGGTATAAAGTTATATTGAGTGTTTGCATTGTAAATCTCTGTAATTGTGTAACTCACCAAACAGGAAAGAAGCATAAATTAATGTAAAGTGCTGGTCCTGCACACAAGAAGGCTCATTGAAAGTAAATGAGCCATTGTGAAACATCAAAGCACAAAGACTTTGTTGTTGCTTCCCCCACCACCAACCCCCATCAAGAGGAGATGGGAGTCAACACTTGTCCCATCAGAACTCTGGGGGGAAGGGAATAAAAATCCCTGACCAAAAGAAACTATCAGTATCCAAGGGAATTGTTTGTGACTCCCTGTTAAGGCTGCTATAGGAGTTCACACTTGATGCTTGGTGAAATCTAAGTATAGAACACAAACCAGTTTGGGCTCTGTTTTTAACAGTCTACTCTGTGGCACTCACAGTTGTGAGCCACTCTAGACAGCTTGACAGTGTACATTAATGTATGCTGTGATGTGACTTTCATGCTTTAAGACATATAGACATCAGCCCGCTGAAAACTCCTCATTACTAAAAACCATGCTGTGCGTTAAATGAAATTCTGTAGCCCAAAGAAACTTTGCTGCTACCCACTATTCTGAGTTACTACAGAAAATTCTTTCCTGGATATCTGGCTGGTGAATCTTGCCCATATGCTCAGGGTTTAGCTGATCGCCATATTTGGGGTTGGGAAGGAATTTTCCTCCAGGGCAGATTGGAAGTGGCCCTGGAGGTTTTTCGCCTTCCTCTGTAGCATGGGGCACGGGTCACTTGCTGGAGGATTCTCTGCTCCTTGAAGTCTTTAAACCACAATTTGAGGACTTCATTAGCTCAGACATAGGTGAGAGGTTTTTTGCAGGAGTGGGTGGGTGAGATTCTGTGGCCTGCGTTGTGCAGGTCGGACTAGATGATCATAATGGTCCCTTCTGACCTTAATATCTATGAATCTATGACTCTATTCTACATAAATGCAAACTGTTGAGAGGTGACATGATTTATGAGAAAGTTTTCTTATATCTGGTTTGATTTCCTTATAATCCAAATATCTGCATAGGTAAACACACAGTGTCAATAGTTACACCATTTAAACAAACTTGGTATGTAATTTGCCTTAGAAATTGATAAAAAAAATTCTTTAAAAACAAAGAGCTAGATCTTCAATTACCTCAGAAGTTAAGGAGGTGGCTGAAAGCCAACCTATATACTTCCATAAGCTTGTGAGTGATATGTGCAGCACAGGTCATGCTGCACAGAGTTAGAGCAGCCTGCTAAAAGCCCCAGGAGCTGCACCCACAACTAGGGATCAGCTCATCATTGGGTTTTTCTGGCCACAGCTTCTATTCTGATACAGAGGAAGGGTGGGTGACACAGAAGTTTATATGCCACCTCTACGGCAGCAGAGAGTTCTTTATGTACTCAGTGAGCCTCCTAGGGCTATATATGCTGTTCTATGGTGAGATTCAGCCAGCAGTGTGTTATAAAGCAGCTGCACCCCAGCAGAGTATCTGCCTGACCAATCTGATTTTCTGATACTGAAACAGCAGCTGAGTACATTGTCAAATATTTGCCTTAACGGAAGGGCCAGATTCTACCCTCAATTACACACAAGCAACCCTAATCATCCATCTGTATAGGTACTTTTATGGGCCCCAACACTGTAATATCTTGACATCTGTATTGTTGAATTTTAAATGCCCAAAGTGATGTTGCTTTCACTGCTTCCCTTGCAAGATTGTTCTCTTAGGTGTGCATGGCACTCTGCAAATATTTAGTAAGACAAAGTTATTCCCTCAAGAAGCTTGCAAGCTCCATTAGGTAAGTATAACTCAAAAAGTTAAGACTCAGGTATGGAGCAAAAGTAGCTGCAGTGATGAGAAGATAAGTGTTGGATGGGTTAATGTAAGAGGTGAGCTTTAAGGAAGATTTTGGAGGAGGAAAAACTGGGTGAAGAGGAATAAGGGGCTAGTTGAAACCCGGGGCTGAGGGACAAATTCCAAATATGGCCCAACGGGTTTATTTTTACTTACAAAATGGAGGAAGTGGATCAATGTGCAAGTTAGAGTAGGGCAGGGCTGCTGTAACTTACATTCTAAGAGTCTTGCCAACATTTTAAAAACGAAACACACAACTCTTTCATTTAGAAAATTATATTCCTTTCAACCGCATTCCTGCCTCATTTGTTGGTTGTGTTTCTCCCCTTGTGAAATTTGATTGTGGTCTGTAAAGCACAGGATAATTCAGATGGAAGAATATTGTTTTCACTTACTTTGAATGAGAGAAATGCATTGTCTGTTTCACAGTTAAATTATTCTGAAAGCCCAGGCCCATGGAGCATAAGTGGCATGAGAAAAGGGCCATAAAACATTTCTATTTCTATAGAAGAACACGTATTACTTATGCTGTCAAATGCTACATTATTTCAATCTATCATGTAGACAATTATGGCTTCAGTTTAATAAAGGTATTTTAAACAATATGTGTTTTTAATATAAATATGATTTCTTTATTAATTACTTTTACCAGGACATATTGCTAAGTGTCTGTAGTGTAACAGATTTTAGAATTTGATTACAGCACCATCTACTGGGTATTGAACTTTTTATTTTCTCTGTGTGTTTCTCTCTATTGCGATAAAAGTACATGATGATTTTCATCAGACAACTGCAAAATGTTTTATCATTTCATTATGCCCCAACGCCCATTGAAGTCACTGCAAAGGCTCCCATTGATTTCAGTGGGATTTGATTCAGACCCTATTACATGATAATCTTAAAAATAACAGCTTACATTCAATTCCAAGATATAAATTTAAGGAGAGAGGGGGAATGTTTACTACAATACAATTCATATAATTATAATAAGGGATCAATAATCTCATCAATAAAACCAACTGAAGAGGACACCATAGCCATGAATAAGTGTGCCCAGCAGCAGACAGATCTGATATCCTCAGCCAAATCCCTTGAATGACATCA
The DNA here is from genome assembly GCF_009764565.3 of Dermochelys coriacea. Lineage (NCBI taxonomy): Eukaryota > Metazoa > Chordata > Testudines > Dermochelyidae > Dermochelys > Dermochelys coriacea. The sequence continues at coordinate 106,861,894 of NC_050074.1, read as the reverse complement.
GACAGCATGTATTAATTTAAGAAAGCAGTTTTACTAAGAGATCAATCACATTTGGATTAAACTCCTATCCATGTAGTGGGAATCTCATATTGTAACACACAAAAAACAGATTAACAAGGATTTCCACCTGGATTCAGGCTATGTTTAACGGCTGATATGTAAAAGCAACATTTAGAACATTTTCCCCAACAATTACTTACTGTGCACCTCCGCTCGGAGGTGCTGGCTGCCTCTTCCCGCAGCTCCCATTGGCGGGGAACAGTGAACTGTGGCTACTGGGAGTTGTGGGTAGCCATGAAAATGTAAACAAACTTTCTGGCAGCCCGCAGGGGATTACCCTGATGGGCCTCAGGTTGCCCACCATTGCTTTAGAGGAACTAACCATGTGATTGAGATACTACTCTACATTATGAAGGAAAGCAAAATCATTCCTAAGTGATTCCGTGTAGCAATAGTTCTCTGTTTTAATGTAGACTCACACAATATGATCCTTATCTTATAAATTTCAGGGCAATGGACTGTGGCTGCAGCTGAGGGCATTGGCAGAGGTAGGCGAGAGGGTCCACGAAATCTTTTCACTTGCATCCCTGTACAGAGACCAGGCAGGATCCCAGTTCTTGGGTCTCTTGAGTGCTAAGACTGAAATAGTCTAGTGCCAACAACAGTGCTACAGTCCCCAAAAGAGGTGAGAGGCCCCATTCTCTTCATTATATCCCGTTGCTGTGCCAACTGGAATGGAAATAAGTGCACACTGCACTTTGTTACGTTGTTTATCCATTACAGCAATAGCAGCATTCCTTTACTACTGCCTGCTGAATTCTTTCCTGGGATGTCTATGCTATGTGAAGACAAATCCACACTTTACAGAGGAAAACCAATTACTAAAACTGGATGTCAAAGTTAACCTGTAGAGGTGATGAAAAAATATAGTATCCAAGATACAGAATGAAATCCCAGCTCCACTGATGTAAATGACAAAGTTGCCATTGATTCAACATGGTCAAAATTTCATCATATTGCCCTGCCACATAAGGCTCTTATTTTTTTAGAATGGAAAGAAGCTAGGAATACACTACCCTTGCCTTCTTTGAACGGAAAGAAAATGACTAATATGGACTTAGTTGCAGTACCCATCATTGTCATCTTCACTGTAGCTTCATTAGGACCATTGCTGGGTGAACGCTAAGAATGTGGCCAAGCATTCTCTGATCTTATGGTCAGTTCAATGATATAAATCTTGCAAAAAGACTACTAATTTTTCTCCCTATATTGTCACTGGTAGGTCTTATTACAGCCATTGTATGCTGATGTCCTAGCACATGTATAATTCATGTCCATCTCTTCTTTACTATTTACTTGGATTTTTGTATCAAATTTATGGTAACAAATTTTGCTACATTCATTTGAATCTTCATCGAGTCCTTACTCTGTGGGTTCATTTCTCTTGTTCAAGTGCTTGTAAAGGGACAAATTCTATTCTCCTTTACACTAGTACAAACACTTTGGTTACTGTAGGTTGACATCAGTGTAACTGGGAGATGAATGTAGTCCAAAAATTTCATACTTCTTTTTCATAGATTCATAGATTCATAGATACATAGACACTAAGGTCAGAAGGGACCATTCTGATCATCTAGTCCGACCTCCTGCACAACGCAGGCCACAGAATCTCACCCACCCACTCCTGCGAAAAACCACTCACCTATGTCTGAGCTATTGAAGTCATCAAATCGTGGTTTAAAGACTTCAAGGAGCAGAGAATCCTCCCTCAAGTGACCCGTGCCCCATGCTGAAGAGGAAAGCGAAAAACCTCCAGGGCCACTTCCAATCTGCCCTGGAGGAAAATTCCTTCCTGACCCCAAATATGACGATCAGCTAAACTCTGAGCTTATGGGCAAGATTCACCAGCCAGATACTATAGAAAATTCTTTCCTGGGTAACTCAGATCCCATCCATCTAATATCCCATCTCAGGGGATTAGGCCTATTTACCCTGAATATTTAAAGATCAATTAATTACCAAAATCACATTATCCCATCATACCATCTCCTCCATAAGCTATACCATCTCTCCATAAACTCTTCCTAGATACCCTTATGAAAGCAAAGTTTCAAGACCAGACTTCAAACCTAGGAGTTCATTGCTCTTGAATTTTTGATATAATCCACTGAGTAGGAAACATTTTATATGAATTAAACATATATATATATATATTATATATGAATATAAATGCTATCAAATGCTGATTAGGTATTGGGCCAATCTTCCTCAGGCTAGGCTATTATTTATTATTTAACTTTCATTGTTTGGGTGACATTAATTTCCTCTTTGTTTTATTAGGATCTATGTTTTCCTGCACTTATTTAAGTAGAAACCTGCACCAAATGGGGTACTCATACTATCAGTTATATTACTTTCAAACTGCGGTAATAACCACATTGGGAATTAATTTCTTTTCACTCTAATTAAGACCAATCTATTTTGTTACCAAATTCCTTATTTCACCTAAATTCTCTTTTATTGAACATTGTACTGCAGGTCACTATTGAAACCCATGTGTTGTAAAGGTTTATGATCCATTTAAAAGGTATATTGTTAGTTCCCTATTTAATCATAACACAATAAGAGCCTTTGATTGCTAAACTATGTGTGGTTTTCTTTGGTTTTCTTTCCTTCTTGGTAGTCACCTCTCATGGCCCTGTACACTGTACCAATCTTTAAAAGAAGAGGAAGTCAACTAAGTGAGTTCCGTAACTTGTTCACTGTTACATCATTGTATACCAAGCAAGAAATACTAAAGACTGAATAGCAAACTATCAGCAAAGGTATCTTTTATACTACTTCACTACATTGTGCTAATATGGTAATTCCCCACATTGCATCTTTATTACTCATGATATAGTTCAGGGGTTCTCAAACCTCATTGCATCACGACCCTCTTTTGACAACAAAAATTACTACACTGAAACCTAAGCCCACCTGAGCCCCACCGCCCTAAAGGGGCAAAGCCCAAGCCCAGGGCCTTTAGCCCCAAGCAGGAGGCCTGTAACCTGTGCCCTGCTACCTAGGGCCGAAGCCCTCGGGCTTTGGCTTCAGGCCTGCTTGGGCTTCAGCTTTGTCCCCGGACTTCAGCAGGTCTCAGCCAGCCCTGGCGACCTCATTAAAACAGGGTTGAGACTCACTTTGGGAACCACTGATATAGTTTAATTTTCAAGAGAAGCCCTATAAAACGAAGCCTACTAGTAAATTGGTAGTAGTAAATATTGATATTATGGTAGAGCCCAAAGGCCCCAATCATGACTGAAACCCACTTCAGGGAAGTCCTGAACAAACACAGAAGAGAATCTAATCTAAACAAACAGGCAATGGGATATAACATAAAAGCAAATAAACTCATTTACTTTTCATCTAGAGGTTCTCTCTTTACCCTCTCAAGAACACAAAAGTCTTATTACAAATTCCAGTTCAGACTTCCTTCTCTGAAGCTGCCAGGTCCCACATCCTCTGAACACTGTCAGTATTCTAGACCTGTACAGTCCCTGATGGACTAGTCTCTGGTGTACTGAAAGTCTATTCCTGGCACATTCACCAAGATCCTGAAACAACTTTCCCTTCCAGTTGTAAGGAGACAGTTGGCCCCTTACTAAATCTGTGTGGGTTTGTTTGGTTGGCCTCTCCCCATGTCAAGAGAGTGGGCAGTGGCTGAAGAGGGATCAGGATCCTGGAACTGAATCAGAGAGTGAATCAGAGTGATCCAGACCAGGGCTAATGGGAAATAGTCAGCACCCCAAGTCAGTCTGATTAACCAGGCAGCCAGCCCAATTAGAGAGCTCCAGCTCAGGTCCTAGCCTCCCTGTGTGCTGGAAAAAGAGAGATAGCAAGAGCCACACCAGGGGGCTGAGGAGCTGTGGCCCAAAGCCAGGAGAAGAGCAGCGTGAGGGACCAGAGGGAGTTGTCTGAAGACACAGGGATCCGTGTGAAGGAGCCAGTGCAGGGGCCAACAGGCAGTGTGGCGAGTAGGAACCCACTGTAAAGAGTTGATAGATTCTGTCAGGCAGGACTCTGTAGAAGGGAGTGAATAACTGCACCAGAGACAGGGGAGAGTGGTCAGAGACAGTCTAAGGGAATGAGAGACAGTCACAGAGACCCGAGCTAAGTAGAGTGAATGGAGCAGCAGGAAGGGGGCTGGCCTAAGCTGTGGGAGCGCAAGAACCCATGCCTCAGTACTGCCCTCAGACCAGCCGTTCAGGGAGCTGTAAGTAACACTGGCCTTCGGCGCTCTCAGCAGCCCCTGAGCCAGGGAAAAGATGGTGAGCCCTGCAGCCGGTTCTGTGGAGGCTTGTCTGGTCCAATCCTCAGGTAAAGACCTACGTGAGCTGTGCACAGCCCTGGATGACAGCGGCCCCACCTCACAACAGGCAGGGACTCTGGAGCTCAGAAGAGGACAGTATTTTTTATTTTCTCTTTTTTTCTCCCTCCTTTCAGTTGACCCTTGACTATGGGGCCAAGGAGAGAGGGCAGTGAGCGGAAACTGCTGTGATAATTTGTGTGGAACTCTGAGTGACACCATAAACTAGGGAACTATAAGGTGGGTGCATAACTGGTTGCAAAACTGTTCCCAGAGAGTAGTTATCAGTGATTCACAGTCAAACTGGGAGGGCATATTGAGTGGAGTCCTGCAGGGATCAGTTTTGGGTCTGGTTCTGTTCAATATCTTAATCAATGATTTAGATAATGGCATAGAAAGTACACTTATAAAGTTTGTGGATGATACCAAGCTAGGCAGGGTTGCAAGTGCTTTTGAGGGTAGGATTAAAATTCAGAATGATCTGAACAAACTGGAGAAATGGTCTGAAGTAAATAGGATGAAATTCAATAAGGACAAATGAAAAGTACTCCACTTAGGAAGGAACGATCAGTTGCACACACACAAATTGGGTTGGGAATGACTGCCTAGGAAGGAGTACTGCAAAAAGGGATGCGGGGGGGGGAGGGGTGTCATAGTGGACCACAAGCTAAATATGAGTCAATAGTGTAACACTATTGCAAAAACAAGCAAACATCATTCTGGGATATATTAGTAGGAGTGTTGTAAGCAAGATTCAAGAAGTAATTCTTTTGCTCTACTCCCCATTGATTAGGCCTCAACTGGAGTATTGTATCCTGTTCTGGGTGCAACATTTTAGAAAAGATGTGGACAAATTGGAGAAAGTCCAGAGAAGAGCAACACAAAAAGGTGTAGAAAACATGACCTATGTTGGAAAATTGAAAAAATTAGGTTTGTTTAGTCTGGAGAAGAGAAGACTGAGAGGGGACATCATAACAGTTTTCAAGTATATAAAAGGTTGTTACAAGGAGGAGGGAGAAAAATTGTTCTCCATAACCTCTGATGATCGGACAAGAAGCAATGGGCTTAAATTGCAGTAAGGATGGCTTAGGTTGGACATTAGGAAAAACTTCATAACTGTCAGGGTGGTTAAGATCTGGAATAAATTACCTAGGGAGATAATTTATCTCCATCATTGCAGATTTTTAAGAGCAGGTTAGACCAATGCCTATGAGGGATGGTCTAGATCTGGGTCGGCAACCTTTCAGAAGTGGAGTGCCGAGTCTTCATTTATTCACTCTAATTTAAGGTTTCACGTGCCAGTAATACATTTTAATGTTTTTAGGAGGTCTCTTTCTATAAGTCTATATATAACTAAACTATTGTTGTATGTAAAGTAAATAAGGTTTTTAAAATGTTTAAGAAGCTTCATTTAAAATTAAATTAAAATGCAGATCTTGTCAATTTAGTGTGATCTTTGCCCTCACTTTTCCTTGCTGAGTTTTCCAATGCTTGACATGTATTTGGATACTTTATGCTGCACACAGGCTTCTGAGTGATCAATTGTTAACCAGCTCTGAGAGGGACAGAGGACAGATTTCATGTGTGAAAATACCTGTTCACACAGGTATGTGGATCCAAATGCTGAAAGCACTGCAAATGTAATTTTCTTCAAATAGTTAAATTTCACTGGCAGGGATGTCCAACAGGTCAGAATAGAAGCCCCATGATCTCTCTTGGTAGCTTTAAGTGCACTCCGCAGATCTCCAAACTTTGATGCCCACAATTCTGAGCTTTTTAACTGAATGAGCTGCATTTCGAAATCTTCAACACCCATCCACTGAAATACAGACAAATCCAAGTCGCTTTTGTTGAACTTTTCAGGTTTAATTAGAAAAGAAAGCATTGGGCCAAATCGTTGGAAATCTTGAAATCTGTCAGAAAATTCTGATTCCAGTTCTTGCATGTACATTCTAATCTCAATATCAAATGTAGTGCGTTGTTCCACGTGACGTGAAAGTGATGTAAGCAGCAAATCAGGACTTAAAATATCCCAGTACAGTGGTGCTGGAACAGTTTTTAAGGTGGGGGTGCTGAGCTGTGCCCCCTCTTGCCCCTGTCTACACCCCTCATTGCCCCAGGCTGGGGACAGTGGGTCACATTTAGGGGTGGCTGCAGAATGGCCAGGACCCGGGGCTGGCAGCAGGCTGAGTGGGGCTGGCAGACAGAATCCTGGCTGGCAGGGGGCTGGTGGCCGGTACCCCAGGCCAGCAGTGGAGCCCCCAGGACTGGTGGCCATGACCCGGGGCCAGCAGCAGGCTGAGCAGGGCTGACAGATGGAATCCTGGCTGGCAGGGGCCGGTGGCCGGTACCCCAGGCCAGCAACAGAGGCCCTGGGACCGGCGGCCAGGACCTGAGCAGTGTGAGTGCCACTGAAAATCAGCTTGCATGCTGCTTTTGGCACGTGTGCCATCGGTTGCCTACCTCTGGTCTAGATAATACTTAGTGATGTCATGAGTGCAGGGGACTGGACTAGATGACCTCTTGAGGTCCCTTCCAGTCCTACGATTCTATAACTGGGTGGGTGGGGAATTATCCTCACCACATACCCCTTCTGGAACTATCTAACCAAAGGGCCAAGTTTTGCCACCCCGTAAAAGAGACTATTACTGTTCAAACTATTTTTTTTTGCACGTATGCATATAGAGTAAATAGTATAGTGTGTCTTTCCATTCGGGTGTAGGAAGTGGTATAAGGATCACAATAGTATATTTAAAACCTTTCCACTGCTTAGGATATTTTGAAACCTACTAACAAATTTTCTCCCATTTTTAGGCTTTTCCTGAGAAAGTGAAATCTGTTTGATTTGGTGTTTTTTTGTTTTGTTTTTGTTTTTTGGTATGTGCCCTTTTTAACAGTCTAGTTAAAGATAAAACTATTACCCCAGTTAGGGGTATGTTAATTATTGGGAATCTATCTAGTAACTGGGTGAGAGCACTCCACCTCACAGATAGATCTGAAATGGATAAGAGGAGCAACTGGAGAAGAGGTACTGTGATGAGAGTGCAAGGCAATTTGGAAGCTCCTCTGCCATAGGCTCAGCCCTGTGGTCTCATGACCAGCTGTGATGTCCCTCAAGAGGGAAGGTAATTGGTAATGGGATTGCAGCCTTCTTGTTCTGAGGACTGAATTGGCTTCTTCTTCTTTTGTATGGCTGGTGTAGAGCAGTAACTACAATTTCACCTGAAGTTGATCAAGCCAAATGGCTACATCAGGAGCAGCAGAATTTACTGCAGAAATGCCTCCTTCAAAATTGGGAAGTAGGTGGTGATATGTTCAATTGTCTGTTGTGGGGAGCCACACTTGCATGCCAGGGAGTTCTCAATTTTCCATTTGTGCATTAGATATCCACATCTACCATGGCTGGTTTGGATTTGGTTCAGAATTGAGCAAGATGACCATGGAAGATCAAACTCAGGAACCTTCTGCGTGGGTTCCGGCACAAGGTGCTTGTTTTTTAAGTCTTGGTTAGCCTAATCTGCACTGAATAGGCATCATCCTGCTGGTGTAGCTGTGCTAGGTAGATTGGGGGAAGGAAGTCCCCAGGAGTTACTAGTGTCTGACCTCTTCCCACAGGTGGGGAACCATGCCCAATTGGTTCCTCTGGGTAATGCCAGGGCAGTGAGAGATGGGTTGCTTTTCATCCCAGTGAGATGACTTAGGATTGGGTAGGGTCCCATTTTACAATGTCACTGCCTCTAACCCTGTTACACAATGGTCCTTGCCCAGCAGCTAGAATCTGAACAAATGTTCCAGGCTAGTGCTTAGCAACCAAATGGGCCTTTACAGAGTCCTCAGATATTAAATCAATCTCATGTCCAACAACAGGTTTTACTTCTCACAAACCCATACATAAAACATTAATTCAACATGTTACTTAGCATTCTCTACAGACTTCTTTGTCACATTGACTGGCAAGACAGAATATACCAGCAGACTTTCTCCTCACGGTAGTGTCTTCTCATTCTCACCAGTCCAATTGAGATCGAAAGGTTCTCAAGCCTTATTATACACCTATTCTTTATGGGATTTATGATGAATCAACCACAGTCATACCCACTAATTGTCCATAGACTTTTTCCACTCTCCCATGAAAACAGAATAGTTCTTAAGGTAAAAGGAATCTCCTAGGTTTGGAAGAGCTCATGCTAAAAATGTAAGGAAAATTGTTGGAAATACAATTTGCTCTTATTCTCTGGGGCATGGAGGGAATTGTAGGAAAATCTAAAAGAGCAGAATTTTCTTCTGAAAGGACTTCTAGCTTAACCAAAGAGGGGATGGTGATGATGATGATGATAATGATAGGTAATGGTAACTCAATGATCTATAGTTTCCTCAGTACAAAGAGACTTAGAATCCGTTGCAAGGTGGAGTTTGGGACAAAAAACTTTTGAAAATCTCAGATGCTTTCTGAATGGTCTTTGGTGTTATACCACAGGGCTGTTTTTCCTGCTACAGACAGAAACAAATGGAGAAAATGGTGCAATTGATGATGCACATTCTGTGCAGTGGTAAGGGTAAAGTTTTAACCTCTTCCCACCAGCTGGGTTTAAATCCTACTTTCTCCAACCAAACCCCACAACCAACACAGTGCAGAGGCACATTAAAGTTTGGTATATGCCATCAGCGATATATATAATAAAACTCAGTCTGATCTATGGAAATTTAGTGATGTCCAGTACATTATAAAGATGGAATGCCTCCTTCCATCTATATGAGTTTTACTAAGCTAGTAATCCACAGTTTAAAGAACTTTTTTAATTTAATAAAGAGGTTATTTTAAACTTAGATCTGCAAAACACTCATACCTCCAGCACATTGCCTCAGTGAAATATCCTTCTACATGAAAATATAGACAGTTAGTTTTTTCTTCCAAAGTGAAACACTGCAAGGTCTTTCATTACTGGTTTATTATGCTTTCTGTATCTTTGCTCATTTTTCACCAGTATTGCATTAAGTATTGATATTGATTTCTTGTAAATGGTACTGAAATGGATGGCTCACAGTTTTTGTTATTGTTCTGTAGCACTTGTATGTAATTTATTATAGCTGCAATGGAACCTGCCCCTCGCTGCCAGGGCTTAAATTAAATGTGCCATGTTTTGGCCCCTAGTAGTCACATACATTTCTCATTTTAGATCTAAAAGTATTATGTATAAGGTTACTTTTATAATTACTTCTTTGGTATTGTTTAAAAAGTTTATTTTGATAACTTCCCTAATTAATATCTAATGCATTGGTTGAATTAACTGTATTTAGTCCCCTTCATTAAAGAAGAAAACTGGTGTCCAGTAAAGTCAAACTGAATAGCTGATATTCATGACCTCCTTGTCCTTCTCCAAAGAACATGGTGATTCATTCTGCAATGCATCATTTTCAGTGTGTTGAAGATTTAGGGCCTGCCTTATGCATGTTGCCCTGATGAGGTCATTGGGGTCTGAAGGGAATTTGGCTCCTAAAGTGCATTGTAACTCTTTTACTGTTCATAAACCGGGCCAAAATTACACCCATGCAACCCCAGTTCACTAATACTTAGGAAGACAGAATATTTTGTATAGAAGACTGTTCTGGATCAGACAGTGATACCTCTACTCACATTGAATAGTACCTTCCAAATGAGTCATCCCAGTGGAGTCAGAGTACTTTTGGAGTAAACCACTACACAGTGCTACTCAATAAGCTGGCCCTCTGGGAGTAAAATATAGTTTTGATAAAAATATAGAAAAGCTAAGAAATTCACAATTCCAAATGTTTCCTTGTTTCCATCATGTATGGTTATTAAAGAAGAAAACATTGATTGATTGAACGTTATCAAACATGTATGGTGCTGAGAGATCCTTCTTGTATTGGGATATTGTGACTGGGTTAACTCACCACTCCATTGCCTCCTCGCAGCCAATACAGGAATTAGCTCTGGTAGCCAGTGTGCCTTGCTCTGGTGGTGCTCTGCATGTCATCTCTTCTGCTCCTGGACCCACATCCCTCCAAGGACCGCAATGTCCTCTTCAGTGCCACAGCCCTCCAGCTGTGCCACACTTGGTGCTCCCCATTCTGGGGGACATCTCTGTAGTCCCTGTCCAGCCACTTCTCTCAGTGGTGACCACAGTCTACTGTTTAGCCACTTCCTCAATGGCAAGGAGCAGGGGAGTGGGATGACCTGGGCCCGACCACTACTCCGGGTCCCAGACCAGAGACTTTGTAGATAGCAGCCACTTGCTGTGTCCCGTCCAACCGCTCAGTCTATTTCCCTGGGCCAGTTTCCCATGGCCCTAGCACCTTCTTCACCCTTACCTCAGTCTTAGCAGCCAGCCAGGCACTCGCTCTCACTCTCCTGATCCTGCCCAGCACTGCTTTGTACTGAGTGCTAGTTTTCTTCCACCTGCAAAGCAGCCAGTCCTCCCTCCTCAAGCTCCAGGGAACAACTCAAGCTGCTCTGCAGCCCTTCTTATATGGGCCAGCCCAGCCTTTATTGGCTGCTCCTCGCAGCCCCTCTCTAATTGGCTGCCTTCTAGGGCAGCCTCCCTAGGGCTCTATTAACCTGTTATGGGTCAGTGTGGGGCACATGCCCCATCATAGATATCATTTCTCATTTTTATTTATCACCATGTCCAATGGAAACAATTATTTCTGTTTATAGAAATGAACAAAGCATATTTTGACCATTTCAGATCCCTCATTCCAGTATTTTGAAAGGGGGACATGAGGGGTTTATCTCCACTCCTAACTTTATCTTGCTGTTGTCCCATTCAGCACCACTGCAGGACTCGTGCATTTGTTCCTATTACTTGTTTAATGTGGTTGCTCTTCCGTTTAAACAATCAATGATGTTTCTAAGCAACTAGTACTGTGCCCATGAAATTGTCTTGGTGCAAAATGCATTAGTTATATATTATTTAATACGTCATTTATAATGAAACCCATAACCCTTAACATAAGGTTAACATAAACCCTTTATAAGAAGTCTTAGTTCCACTTAATTGAATAAATCCAATTGCCATTTGATGAGCTCTTATTGGGTTTTCTCTGCCCTTGATACAAGGCAACACCCCCTATTCTTTCTAGGATGGTTTTAAAATAGCTCTGTCCCTTTCAATGACGTTTTTCTTGCAGCATGGCCGGATGTAGCCTGCAGGCCTTTGTAAACGAGGTGCCTTTACTCAAGTCAAGAACATTTTCAAAACAAGCAAGCTCATTTAAAAAATGAGGTATTTATACAGCACAACAATTGAAATCACTATTTGTACGGCTGGCATGAACACAAAATACCAAAAGGCTACAATTTTCAGGCAATGCAAAGATGATGCAGGCACTTGCTATTCCTTCACAGTATGTATGGATGGATGTGTTTCATGTACTGTGTGCTAGTACCTAAAACTAAACTGGCTTTTTGTTAAAAGAACTATTTACAGAGATGCTGCAATTGCAGCAAGCACTCAAGCCATGTGCAAACAGATTGAGTTCCTGGTGACTCCTCCAAATTCTTCCCTCCTGCAACCTGTGCTCCTCCCTCTGAGTTCCATGCAGGTTGTTACAGGAAGGACCTTCTGTTCATGATATGGCCTTGTCAGTGAAGCCATCCTTTACTGATCCAGATAATGAAGGCAAGTTATATAGCTCTCTGTGACCTACTGAGTTAACAAACCAGCCTCAGTAGATTATGGACACTCCTCATCCATACAAAGACAAATCTCTCATTGCAGTTAGTGGTCCAAATCTTCACCCTTATATAGTGTGGAGCCTTTGTGGCCTTTTCAGTCTGACTGGGGTCTGTAGTCTTGGAGGGAAAACTTGATCCTGAGGGTTGACCATGTATCTACAGCTGCTGGCCTCTGTTCCCACCTCGTCACTGATATAGCATGTGAGGGATAGGTTGGAGATGGGGAAGCAGTGCCTGTCCTGATGCTCCAGTGGGCGGGGCATGAATGATGTCACCAGCTGAGTGACAGTTAAGGAGCTGCTGAATCTTCTGAGTGGCCCAGAGCCTGCCAATCCAGGTGATGGCTTCGAAATGGAGAGAGGAACAAGTCCATCAGAATTTGGGATTTTTTTCCCCCAAGAAAAAATGGAGAGTTTTTGGTTTTATTGGTCAGGAGGGTTTATTGGTCAGGAAACGGAAGGGCAGCAGAACTTTCTGGGACTCTTCAAAGTCTGACACCCACATGGGAGAATTTTCTCCCTCATCCCAGGTCCCACACTACATTTTGGCATCTCTGCAGGTGTTGTGCTGTCTCAGGGTTGCAGTAAACTCCATAAAGGGAGGGAGAGGGAGGCAGGTTGGTATAAGAGTGAGAATGTGGGGCAATCATGTGGGATCCCTCTCCCCTGGAGCATTCCCGTGGACCCATTTGTGATCATGGAGTGTCTTCACAAACAGGATTGGTCAGGTCAGTGGAGGTCATCTGCAGTAGAACAGATAAGTGCTGATAAGCCCTTTACTCCCACAAACAAGGAAGTCAGGATTTGACTTGCTAGGAGTTTGCCCAAGTAAGGACTGCAGGATTGGTCCCTAAGCAGGCTACATGGAAAAGTTAAGCAGTAGGGATACAAGGAGAATTTAACTTTCAGAAGGCAACAGTGCATAGTATAACTGCAAAACACAGCAGAGAGAATGGTGTGCATGCTGCTAGTTAAAAATAGAATCTGGAACTTTATACATTTGTGAGACCTATCAAAGATTTATAGGTGAAATTAACTTGTTTTCACCCAGAAAATTCCTATATATATATATGAAGAGTAAATAAGCCTTGTTTGCATAATGCATTTCTGTCAGCTGTAAGATTGTGTGCTGTGCTTTTTGCCATGAACTACTGTCCTCTTGTGGTTAATCTGGAATGACCAAAAAAATAAAAATAAAAAAAAATCTAGTTGTAAAAGCCTGATTTATGTTTTCATTTTGACTTTCTAAACTTAAAAAAAATATATATTTGTCTTTTCTGCTCATCCATAATGTGTTATGTGAAAATCCAGGGACAGGGATGTCTCTGGCGATTCATTCTGGGTGCTGACTGGCTCTTTCCCTGGTGACTCGCAGTTTTACAATTACCCCAGTACAGGGTATCAGTTAACAAAGACGGTCCATCTGCCCTTCTTTTACCGGACATTAAAGAGCTGAAGGAACAAGTTACCCAACTGCTATCTTGATGATGGGAAAAATAGCCTTCAGTTTTGTAACAAAACAGTGTGTCAGTCTGTGCTAGCTAGCAGCTACAGAAGTACAATAAAAATTGCACATCGAATCAGGGAGGCCTCATTCAGTTTTATTCACTCTTGACTCAGGCAGGCCTCCCATTGAATTCATTGAGAATCTGCCAGAGCATGGACTGAATAAAAACTAAGGACCTAACTCTCCTCTGTGCTTCCCCTGGCTTCTTACTACAGAAGAGGGCAAGGGACACATGCTGCCTCCCTGGTATGATCCACACTTCCACACCACCAAGAGCCCTACAGTAGAAGTTCTATGGGGGTTCAGCGACACAGGTGGGGAGGTAGCAGCCCCTGGGCCTTGCCCGACAGACTTGTGGGTCAAACTCCAGCACATTAACTGGGACCAGAATTTTCAGAAAATTGGTCAGATTTCTCCACCACACGCTGGGGGAGTTTTGTGGGCAGCCACAGCTGGAGGAGCTCCTGATTCAGTTATGCAAATGCCTCTTTCCTTTAGTGGATCCCAGGAGATCTGCAAGGTAGGGAGTGAACATTTCCCCCCCAGCGCCCTCATGGTGCATGAATATAAAGGAAACTCCACGAGCTGAAACATGCCTACTTCCCAATACAGAAATAACCCTGGGAAAGAGGACTCCTCCAGAGCCTACGTAACTAAAAGCCCCAGAAGAGTGGCTGCATGTACTCCAAAAGTACCAGACCCTGTTGCAATATTTAGGCATAGCAAGGTAAATGATATAAGCCCTGGTGTGGAGTGCCCTTAACTGCCAATGAAGTTTATGTGAGTTGAGGGTGGTTAGCTCCTCAGAGATTTGGATCCATATACATTATTAGCCTTTGCCTTGAATTCCCTTGTTTATTTTAATGAGGCTCCCAAGATTAATTTAAAATAGTTTCAAGTATTTAATTGTCATTTTATCATAGTAGGATATTTATATATAAAAGGAAAAACAGATAATGAAAAAAATCATAAATAGGGCAAATCCCCCGCAACTCCTCTCCAGTCCCACCCCCAATATCATTAACATTGTGATGACTCTTGCACTAGAAATTCCTCCACACAGCCCCTGCCCCCACCCATCCACTGCTCTTCACCTTCCATTGACATTTTATTATCATATTTGTGTTATAATTGTGGTTTAATGCCCCCGCTAGGGAAGGACCCACGTAAAACAACAAACTAAGTTAACAGTACAGCAGCTCCTCCGCTAACCTTATCCCATTTCTGAAGAAGCAAAGAAGGCACTTTCAATGGAATCAGATGCCAAGGATTTGGGTGGCGCGATCTGACAACAGTCTGCAGCGTAAGTAGTTGAAACCCAAAGGGGGAGAGGTTCTGTTCACAAGGGTAATAATGCAGTGAAATTGAGCAAAGGATGGGACAGAGTAATGGGATGAAACTGAGCAAAAGAAAATGTAGGTTGAATATAATGAAAAATCTCACAGTGAGAGGTATTTGCACCGTGGAACTCTTTTATACTAATGACGGAAACCCTACTGCTTGACATTTGCAGTCCAGTCCTAGGAGATCTAAGTGCCCTTCTCTCCCATTGACGTCAGTAGGGGTTGAGTATGCTCAGCCCTAAAAGCTAGTCTGCATATAACACTGAAGTATATATGGTAGGAAAGGATTCTGAACTGTCTAGAGAAGGACTAAGTGAGCTAATAGAACTTTTCCATCTCTAATTTGAATAACCGTCTTGTGGAACTAATACAGTGTTGTTCCATCCAAAGTACTGTACTTAGTGTACTAACCCCACCACAGATCGTAGGCAGCTTTAATAGCAAGGTGCTACAGTCCGACTCAGGTGAGTCAGATTTTACTGTCAATTGGACCAGTGTAAAACTGACACTACTCCAGTGACTTCAGCCTAACTACTCCACTTATACTAATGTAACTCAGAGCAGACCCTAGCAGTTTATGAACCCAAGTCTCTCAATATCTGCTAGCAAATTGGTTTGAGATTAACTTTTTTAGGTGAAAATAGCATTTTTCAAAGGCACAGCCAACAGCACACCTTCTAAAATCCAATATCTCAAATGTTATTCCCTACCCCCAAAATACTAAAAATCAATGAAAAGCTATTATAGAATATATTGCAAGTTCTTTGGGGCAAGTACCATCGCTTTGTTCTGGGTTTGAACAGCACCTACCACAATGGGATCTTGGTCCATGACTGGGGATCCTAGTTGTTATCACAATACAAATAGTAAACAATATATCATATCTTGCTTGCTAATTCTTTTAATCAAATGGAACCAAGTTTTAAATGGCACCAGCACGGTGCGTAATGTGCAAGTTTCCATTCTTTTAAAACTATGTTTTTTAAAAAATGATCAAAATTCTTCCTGTGATAATTATTCAAGTAATTTTCCATTGGGCTTAGACCTTGCATGCCACATCTCAGACTGGAGAATATTAGGATTTTCAGTTTCAGTTCACCACAAAATGACAAAACGTTTTCACTCAAAAATATATCTAGCAAGATTGTTGTGCCTGTGAAGTTCATAGGAAGCCTTGTGTTGCAGGGAGCAAATGGATTGAAAGAGTATTGAAAAAAAACCAAAGCTTGTTCTTTCTTTAGTTTTGTTTTTAAAATACAGACCCACACTTCCTGGCAGGTTAGTTAACAATAATAAGAATGGAATCTCCGGTTGCTATTTTCACTCCAGTCACTGACAGTTTGTTCAATTTAGCATCAGCAGATCCAGAATCTGGAGCTCATGCCATAAATGGCGATGATGTGTTTTGCATTAGCACAGTGCAGCGGAAAATCTGAGCATCGAAGTGTTAATCTGATCTATCAGTATTGGTATCCTGCACCTCAGCCTCAATGCAGGAAATTAAATGATGAGATCTGCAAGGGAACTATTTCATAATGCTTTAAACAAATGAACTTCTTAACATTTTATGATCTCTGAATGATTGTTTTGTTGGTGACAAATACTGCCTGCAGGGCTAAGCATTTGCTGAAAATAGCAACGGGAGGGTGGACATGTCAGCTACAAAACAGCAGGTTATGCTAAAGCCAATTACTTGATCTTCATTATTACCAGATAAATGACTCGATCATCCCCAATGTGTATGTGCATGGGGTATCCAGGAGAGACTCAGCTCCAAAGCCAGGCCCTGTTGATTTTTATATATGAGCAACCCTCCCCGCTCCTTTTAGCAGCCTGGTCATCTTACAAAACCATGCAGCCTCCTCTACCATTCCTGCCCTCTCTGTGGGTGGGGGAGAGTTCATATTGGTATATCCAGTGGAACCCCATTACTGCTTTTTGGTGGCTTATGCTGTTTAGAACATCTTCTCTCCCTCTTTCCAGGATTTTTCCATTCCTTTTGCTGCCCTTTGCTCTGCATTGCACAGTGGTGGAGGGAGAATTTGCCCTAGAACAGTAATCTGGCATTCTCTTCATGACAACAAGCATGGTATCATATCAGAGGAGAAATAGAGGCTAGCTGTGCTCAGTAGCAGGATTTAGAAAAGCTCCAGACTAATGCCTTTTGTTAATTTCAATGTCCCCTCAAGAGAAAAAAGGCCCATAAAAAGGAAGCAGAAATTCCTCAAGGATAACGATAATGTACCCTCGCTACAAATTACTAGCAGACCTTTAGAGTAGCTTATCACCTATAAAAAAGCTTCAGAGTAGTCATTACTGCCATTGAGCTGATGGTGGTTTTATTACTTTTATTCTCCATAAGGAAAGACAGTAGCCTGATGCAAAACCACTTCAGTGTGGACAAGCAGGCAACTGAGCTAGCACTTGCAGGAGCATCAGGCAACCTGATGGCCTCTTATGTCAAGTAGTAGCACCCAGCTGTTCCTGTAATAGATGGAGATGGAGAAATAGGTGCATAAAATATAATGTCACCAAAGTGAGGTGTCACCATGCAAATAAACAGTGGTGGGGAGAGGCTGCACAGGGAATCCCCTGAGCAGGAAGGGGCAAGAATACTGCTGTTAGTGGTCCCTTAGTAGAGAAGTGGCTAGTAGGTCCAGTTATGCTGTACACCCCAAAGGGGCATGACTGGGTGGACTCTTCCTTCCTGTCTATCCTTTTGTCTATTTAGATTCTTCTTGCACCCATCACCCTGGCAGCCATTCTCAGGCCAAGGCTCTTCCCTTTGTTTCTGGCTTTCCCCCCAGAACCATTCTTTTTGTCTGACTCTGCCAAACAGAAGAGCTCCAGGGAATGCCACACACATCCACACCTCCAAGCTCCATATGCATCTGCCTGAAAAACCCAAATTGGAGTCCTGGCATTTTTTAAACTAGCAGCATTTTTAGTTAATGTAAACAATATTATCAGAGCAGGGCAAAGCTGCTGTATTTTGCTTCACAGTTTTTTGTGTTGTTGAACTTTCCCCTCAGGTTTGTGGAATTGAAACTGTGAGAAGTGTAAGGAGAGTGGATTATCGGAGTGTGACCAACTTTTGATGAAATAATTGCTATGACAACAACAGCACTTTATCTATTATAAATGCTTTACAAGCATTTGACCAGCTGATTGCCTGATATACAGTCTTTGGCAAATGCAATGCTTTTTCAGTATATCTATAGTGGTTTTCTTGTGGGGCTGTTCCTTATTGCTTTGTAGAACTACCAGATTATTCAGCCCTGCAACAGGCTTTACAATTGATTAGGTGTCAGCAGTTGCCAAATATCTATGTGTGCTATGCTTCCTCAAGGATCAGTGTGGAAGAACCACCCTGCCAGATCTAATAATTAATATATGGCTTGTCAGCATAATGATTTGGGGTGTTGTGTATCTGTAGGCCTGGAAGAATTCAATTTTTTAAATAATTTTGATGGATAATATCAAAGTTTATTTTTAAGCATTTTTATTTGTATTAATTTAAATTGTCAGAGTTGTGTGAAGAGCCGGCCCACAACATTTTGGCATCTGAGGCAGGGAGCTCAAATGACGCCCCCATACCTCCTCGCTTGGGACAAAACTTTGAAAGGTCTCAATTCTGCCTTCTTCCTGTTCTACTCCTCTCATGGTACTGCTCTGCTACCTACCCCAATAAAGGAGAACTAACAACTTAAAATGCCTTGTTCAAAAATTTTAAGTAACACTTAACTTTCAAATGCCTGAACAGCAAATGTAATTTTTCTTGTCTGCATAGTAAACACTGGCATTTTTATCTGTTTGAATAATCAAAGTGGTGCTTTCCCTGCCTTCTTGGTTGCAAAGATTTGAACTGCTTCCTGAAGATCCACAGTCAGGCCAGCTCATGCTCTACTGAGATGGTTGCAAGGCCGACCAGCCTCTCTTGTATCATTGTGGAGCATAGATGTGTTTTAATTAACTTCAGCTTGGAGAAGCTGTGTTCTCCCCTGTTACAGGCAACTGTTACAGGAAGTGTTAGAAGTATGTGCAGAGCAACAAAAGCATTTGGAAAGAGGGTGGTCATTTTATTTGTGCACATATATTCCAGAACAGCCTTTGGAGTTGATCCTGCTAAAATGTATCTTGAAAGGGCTTTCAGTTCATCACCTAAATCACTCGCATCAATATCACGCATGTCATCATGTGTCAACACTGTCTCTAGTGCCCTGCATTGCTGGTATAGGTCTTCTTCAGATATAGTAAGGAGTTTTGGAATATCATACAACCTCCCAAATATACTGCTGTGTTCCTTGAGCTGCATGAAACATTCTTCAACTGACTGTATTGCATAATCTGGCATCTGGTTAAAGATTTCAACTTTGAATTGTTGTTTGGGGTCTCTTATGGGATTATCCCATGCCTCATGATCAAAATGTCTTTTTCGGTGACTCTTGTCTTCTTGAATGGGTGGATTTCAAGATTTCAAGGAGAAAATAGCTTCAGTGTGAAGTTCCTCTGCCAAATGCTGTGCACTCTTCAGAACATTTTGAAATCCCTCATCTGACTGGTAAGACTATAGGTATGACTTTGCTTTGTCCAGTTGTTCCATTGCTCCAGATATATCAAGGTCAACACCTTGGAGTCTCTTGCTTACAACATTTATTTCAAACAGTATGTCATGCCACAACACTAATCCACACAGAAATTTGAAGTTATGTATGTTTCTGGTGATTCCATTTCCCTCTGCCACTGTCCTCCCATGAACAGTTCCTGTCATAGCATTATCCTCCATAAGGGCAACTATGGCATCATCTATCATCCCAATTTGGTGTTTGATAGGCTTTATCACCTCCACGTGACTTTCCCATCATGTGGTACTCAGTGGTTTCAGTGTCAGAGAGGATGTTCCCAGATGTTGCTTTAAAATTTGCCATCAATGAGTTGATGGAGAGAAAAATATATAGATGATTTGAATTACATTAAAAAATTCAGCAACCTCACTAGAAGCTGATGCTGCATCATTGACCACCAAGTCCAATGAATGAGAACTGCATGGGACAAAAAAAGCTCAAGGATTTAACTCTTGGATCCGTGTCTGCACTCCTCTGTTCTTTCCTCTCATGTTGGGACCATTATGGTAGCCCTGACCTCTCATGTCAGCTATCACAATTCCCATATCTTCCAGCTTTTTAAGAAGCATATTTGTCATACCAGCTCCTGTAGTATCATCAAAGTAAATAAATTCTAGAAAATGTTCTCTGACAGTCACCATTGCAGGGACATTTTCACTAGGTTCTGTTGTTGTTACAAAATGCACCATTAAAGTTATTTGTTCCGTATGGCTGATGTCAGGTGTGAAGTCCAGAATAACAGAGTAATATCTTGCTGACTTCAGATCTGCCACAATCTTCTGTTTGACTTTTGTTGCCAATAATTGTATGATCTCATTTTGAAGTGTTTCTCCAAGGTAGTGGTGTGTGTACATATCTTGGGTGGTGACTCTTAGAATCATAGAATATCAGGGTTGGAAGGGACCTCAGGAGATCATCTAGTCCAACCCCCTGCTCAAAGCAGGACCAATCCCCAATTTTTTCCCCAAATGTCCCCCTCAGGGATTGAACTCACAACCCTGGGTTTAGCAAGCTAATGCTCAAACCACTGAGCTATCCCTCCCCCCATCTCTTCTTAGATGCTCCTGGAGTACAGCATCAAACTCAGCCATCAGCTCCACAATTTTAAGGAAGTTTCCACTGTTTGGCACATACAGCTGATCTGAAGTACCACACAATGCTAGGTTTTGGATAGCAAGCATTCTCACAATGGCAATGAGCATTTTCAGAACATTTTGCTAGTAGAGAGACCCTGATGCAATCTTCTCTTGATCCTGATCATCTATGGTGGCCTTTAACCTTAGTCTCATCTCAAGATCTTTCCACCTATGGAATGTTCTCTGGTGATTTGTTGCCTTCTCATGGCATGCCAGATTTCTAGCCAGATTTTACCAGTCCTTTGTTCCTGTAGAACCCAATGTGGCTGGAACATTAGACTGGAAGAGTTTGCAACAAAAACAGTATGCAGCATTCTGGGTTTTTGAGTACCTAAGCCATGGGCTCTCCACTTTGTCACCATTGGGAATTTCATGCCAGTAATGTGTTGGATGGAAATCTCTATTTTCATTGTCTTTGGGGAACATGAAGTTTTTCACTTGCTGTGGCCCATGCCGAACAAGGAAGTCCCTCAGGCTACTGCTCAAGTGGGTCCACAGTCCTGGATCATCTAGACTTAAGGAACTAAACTCAGCAGCATCTGTTTCTTGTGCCTCCACCACACTCTTCTCTGATCTACACTTTTCTTCAGGAATGTTCATGGTTACGTCCATTTGAGATGGAGATATGGATGCTGCAGAAGCTGCCAGGTCACCTGAACTCTGAGATCATCACTCACATCTTCACTGGGGCCAGAAGGCTCACCATGAACATTTGTGTCTATGTATCTCAGGAGAGTTCCTTCCTGCTTAGATAGAAAAGCTTCCTTTGCTTTCTTTCTTTTTCTGAATGCTGCCCCAGAGGGGCATTTTCTTCTTTCACTCATGACTGCTGTTCTGTGCCAGCTATAGTGGCTCTCAACACTCAACTGAAGGAGATGAATAAGCAGGCTGGAAGCAGGGCCTGAGTGAGGGAAGATATTAGCGTCTTAAGGGCCTAACTGGCTCCTACTACTTCAGTTGACTTCCTGTTCTCCTCAAGTGGGTTCAGGGAAGCAGCAGGAAACAGAAAGCTTCCTGAGAAGCTGGTGTTAATCAGTCCAGGCTCCTGGGGGTTCTAGAGGGTACATAAGAGGCTCCTCCTCCTCTCTCTCCCTGCAGCTCCTGCTGCTTTCTGTTATTCCCTCTCACCTTTTCTCCTACCTGCCTATTATGTCCCTTGTGCCCTCCTTCCTCCAGCACAGCATTCCACCATCTCTGTGCATCTAGAGCAGAGAGAATACATATGTACCAGCAGCAGACACAATTTTCTACACTCTGGTCTTACTGGCACCCGGCCCCGCCCCCCACACACACCCACAATCTGGCACCTGAGACAGCTGCCTCAGTTTGCCTCATGGTAAGGCCAGCCCTGGTTGTGTGAAATTGTGGATTTTCAGCAGTGTTTTATATTCATCAATTTACATTTTTACAGTTGTGGTACATTATGGAACAGGGGAACAGGGTCAGACAATAATTATTTAATGGCAGTCGACACAGATTCAAAAAGTGAAATCTTTATAACTATTAAAACACAAATTGTTAACATCACTTGTGAAAATATACAAAGTTAATATAGAACGAAACTCTAATAAGTTCTCAAGCAGGATTTTTCTTACTTTTTCTATCTTAAAATTTCTATCACTATAGATGGAAATATTTTTCATCAGTTTCTATGTGTAAGGGGAAATCAACATTTACCAATAGTTGCTGATAAAATTCTAAACCTTCCAAAGGCTACTTATATGCAAGGACTCAGAGGCAATATTAGGTGTTAAACTGTTTTTCCCCACCATTATGCAGCAAAACTATCCTTCAAGGGCTGTGTTGGCTTCCCCTTTAACCTTTCCTTTGCCACTGTATAACCTACATTATGTCATCTGGATAAATCCAACCTTTAACAAATGATATGGATATAGCATATTTAGTCAACATGGCTCTCTTGAAGCTAATGGTGGCTAGAGGCCATATACCAGGGAAGATAAGAGGCTATTGGTAATACTGAAAACACTGGCTCTGCACAAAATAAACCTGTTCTCTCCAGAAGTTGCAAAACAGTGTAAATGATATTATATTTAATATCAATTAGTTTGTCCATGTATTCATTATTATATTCTTATTATTTGTATTATAATATCAGCTTCAGTCAAGAATCAGGGCCCCATTGTGCTAGATGCTATAAAAATACAAGACAAAAAAGTCAAATCTTACACTTAGTTTACAAGCTCTTTAGGGTAAGAAAAGAGTTAACAGGTGGATTCAACAGAGAGCGAGGAGGAGAACCAGGTAACAATGAGACAATACTAATCAGCATGATAGGCAGAGATCTCAGCATACCGGTGCCTAAGCACTCTTCAGTTTTTAGAAGGCACCACAGCAGAGGGGAGATCTGAAGGACAATGCAGTGGCTTTGCTGGTGTTTATAGGGCACTCCTCCCCTGCAAAGGTATTTGTTCAAAAATGTAACAAATGGTTGAAGGAGACTGGCATCATTGGGAAAGTGGAGGCAGGAGTCAACATCTAGATAGCATATAAGAAACAATAGGTAGGAAGAGGTAAGCCTTGAAAGGTCTTCAAAGCAAAGACTGGTCGTTTCTATTTGATGAGGTGGGGAAGAGGGAGCCAGTGGAGGATTAATGTGGATAGTTCAGTGAAATGTACAGGATGCCAGTAGTGGTCAGACATAACATCTGTTGTCTAGGATGAGTAACAGCATAGATCTTGACAGGAATAAGGTACAGGTATTTGTACAAACACAAAATATGGTTCACTGAAGCTCTGATTCAGGAAAGCACTTAAGCATGTACTAAATAGGGATGCTTTCCTGCAGCGGGGTCTGACAGCATTCCAAAAGTTACAATGAGGGCAGATACAGTTTGAAAAAATAGTATGGCCAAAAGGCTGAGAAGCAATCATGGTTATTTAAGTCTGTGAGCATTTGTCCAGTTTAGCCTTGATCCTTCAACAGAGCATGCAGCAAGAAGTACAAGGTTATTGCAGTAGAGTACAAGTTGTTTGGAAGCAAGAAAAGTTAAGCACTAATCACTGTCCCCCTTAATCTCTAATGGAGTGTAGCAGAGAATAAGCATGTCTGAGAAGCTGGGCTTAATCCTTAGCATTGTAACGAGGCTCTTTACTCTAGTACCCTCTCAGGCATTGGTCTTGCTAGTAGGCAGAAGTAACTTGTTGGCTACATAGCAATATTTGCATTAATGCAGGACCAGCTACTGATGCAGGTTCTCCTGCACTCCCTGTTCTGCTCATCATGTTTTACGTCACATGTACATTCATAACTTTCTGTACCTGGGCTGTGCCAGACCAGCCTTTTATTTCACTTTTTTGTAACACATTATTTAAACAAACTGACATTTTTAACAGCGCTTTGTTACAAGCAGATGAAGGGTTTTTAAAATGAATGCAATGCAATTAATAAAGAGTGTTGTATGCTTTAAGGATGGGGTTTTCCACCATGCTCTGCACTGGCCTCATTGCTATTTCAATAGCAGTAGAGTTGGACCAACATTGAGCCCTTTTGAAAATCCTGCCTTTGCATTGTTTTTTGTATGTCGTGGTTCTTTGATGTCTGAACCATTAGTACTTCCACCTTGTGCTGTTGACACGATACACTAAAGGTGAAGAGGGTTTTGGTTATTTCTGCTGGGGTGTGTCTGTCTCCTCTCACTTGCTGCAGTGTTTCTGAGCAGATCTTATCGCCTGTTCTTCTGCTGCATTACTGATGTGCTGATCATTTACATGGACTTTGGACAGGTGACTTGGGAGTGTTACTATTTGTGCTGTGGGCATATAACTGCCATGTGTAAAATATTGTAATGAGCTTATAGATTCATAGATACTAAGGTCAGAAGGGACCATTCTGATCATCTAGTCCGACCTCCTGCACAACGCAGGTCACAGAATCTCACCCACCCACTCCTATGAAAAACCTCACCTATGTCTGAGCTATTGAAGTCCTCAAATCGTGGTTTAAAGACTTCAAGGAGCAGAGAATCCTCCCTCAAGTGACCCGTGCCCCATGCTACAGAGGAAGGCGAAAAACCTCCAGGGCCTCTCCATTCTGCCCTGGAGGAAAATTCCTTCCCGACCCCAAATATGGCGATCAGCTAAACCCTGAGCATATGGGCAAGATTCACCAGCCAGATACTACAGAAAATTCTTTCCTGGGTAACTCAGATCCCATCCATCTAATATCCCATCTCAGGGGATTAGGCCTATTTACCCTGAATATTTAAAGATCAATTAATTACCAAAATCACATTATCCCATCATACCATCTCCTCCATTAACTTATCGAGTAGAATCTTAAAGCCAGATAGATCTTTTGCCCCCACTGCTTCCCTTGGAAGGCTATTGGAAGGGAGCTTCCCTCCCTTATTCCTTTAGTTAAAGTGGGGATGGTTTGAGAGAGAGACTGGAGAAGTGGGAATTCAAAGTGTTCTTTTAGTGGGTGGGGTTGCCTGCCGCCAGCTCTAGGGGATGCAGGTGCTGTGATCACTGGCAGCATTAGTTTGTTGGGTTTTTAGACAACATGGATTTGCCTCATTCCTTAGGATAGTATAATATTGCACTACATCTGTTTCATCATGACTGCAGTCTGTGGTTTGACTGGATTATTGAAACCCAATGGACAGCGCTTACAACCAGCCTAACTGCTGCCACTGCAGACTGTGGAAAGATATTTCCAAGGCAAAGCTGAATTTTTAGAACTAACTATGATCGCCTTATTAAAAATGTCACCTTCATGGGACCATCTGCTTATTGGGAAACTTTTGACAGCTTTGTGTGTAGAGATGATGAGACACAAAACCGTTTCTTCCTTTTTGACAAGTTCTTCCATCAGTGTCCTTAAGTATAACACTGTATGGCTGTTAAACATATTTGGTTTTGTAGCAGTTTTTCTTTTTCTTGTACTTAGCAAAGGGCTGAGGAGTGACGTCCTTTTCATCCTTTATATTTTACAAATTTGCTAGCTCGGAGAGCTGCTGTGGGAGGGCAAACAGCTGTGAATGCAAGTTGAGGCACAGTACAAACAAGCACTGCAAAGACCTGAATGAAAGTTTGATGCATCTGTTTTTCCATTCATTTGCATAAATGTAAATCAGGACTAAGTCCACTGAAGATAAGGTGAAAGAGGAGAAACCGATGCAAACCGTGGTAGCAACTAAAGCCATTTTACTTAAGACCAAACTATAAAAATAAAATGAACATGAATTGAGTCCCTCCTTTGAAACACATGATAACCACTCAGTTCCCAAGCCAAGGGGAGTAGGGAGTCTCTTTGGTTATCACTAGATCTCTGGGTGCACACTGGTTTGTTAGCTCTCAGTCTCTGGATAGCATCCCTTTATGCGTATCTTCTGCAAATCTTTGGATATAAAATAGAAGAGGCTGAAGGGAGAATGATGGTGGATCCAAAATACAATTTCTCCTTTTTCTTTTTACTTTTATTTTTGGGGAGGAATGAGCTAGAGTGAAGAGCAGGGGGAATTATAAGAATATTATATTACACGTTAGATAAAATATTCTGTTTGAATGTGTTAGATAGCGACTGCTGTATTTGTTGTATAATCAATAACAATTGATATACAAACATAAAAGCCAGTAAGTACATATGAAATGCATATACAGTGGTGAGCTGGAGCCGGTTTGCTAGAACCGGTTGTTAAATTTAGAAGCCCTTCTAGGATCAATTGTTCTGTGAAGGACAACCGGTTCTAAAAGGGCTTCTAAATTTAACTGGCCACATTGGCGCCTTAGGCGCCGACTCCAAGGGTGCTCAAGGGCTGAAGCACCCAAGGGGAAAATTTGGTGGGTGCAGAACACCCACCGGCAGCTCCCCGCCCCACCTCACCCCCAGCCTCAGCTCACCTCTGCTCCGCTTCCTCCCCTGAACGCGCTGCCCCGCCCTGCTTCTCCGCCCCCCCCCCCCAGGTTTTCCACAAATCAGCTGTTCATGGGAAGCTGGGGCAGGCTGAGAAGCAGGCTGTGGCTTCCCACTCAGGCCCAGGGAGGCGGAGGTGAGCTGGGGTGGTGGTGGGGGAACGCGAGGAGGGCTGCCCACGCCGCAGCAGGTAACCTAGGAGGGAAGGGCACGGAGGGGAACTGCTCCCCGCCCCAGCTCACCTCCGCTGCCCTTGGCCTGAGCGGGAAGCCGCCGTCTGCTTCTCAGCCCTCCCAGGCTTCCCACCAAACAGCTGATTCGCGGGAAGCCAGGGGAGGGGCAGAGAAGCAAAGCAGGGCGGCGCGTTCAGGGGAGGATGTGGAGGCGGAGGTGAGATGAGCTGGGGCCGGGCGCAGGGCGTGGAGCTGCAGGTGGGTGCCCAGCCCCGGAGTCAGTGCCTAAGGCGCCACTTTTGATGTGATCAGTGGGGGGAGCGGCCACTCCCCCTGCTCCCCCCCAACTATGCTCTCCCGCCCCTAGGAGCCAGAGGGACCTGCCGGATGCTTCCTGGGAGCTGCCCCAGATAAGCACCGCCGGGACCCCCCACTTTGCCCCCCGGCAGGTCCCTTTGGCTCTTAGGGGTGGGGTGGGCACCAACTGTGGTGGTCCATGAGACTCTTCTGCCCGGTTCTGGGGGCAGTCAGGGGGCAGGGGAGGGAGATGGATGGGTCCTGGGGGAGGGGCGTCAAGGAACGTGGGGGGTTGGATGGGGCAGGAGTCCCGGGGGGCGAGCAATGACCCTGTCGTGGGGTGAGGAGGGAACCAGTTGTTAAGATTTTGGCAGCTCATCACTGTGCATATACCATAATCAATATCAAAATATGTAATAATCAATACCAAAAATAACTATATCTTTTAGAAAATCCTTACAAGCACTACTACTAGCACCAGTACATTACTGAAATGGAATGATTTTAAAAATTGAATTGATTTTCATTATTTACTATAAGCTGTTTTCTTTTTTATTTTGTATGTGAATAGTGAAAGTTGCTTCTACAATTTTACTTTCACTGTTGCTGGTTAGTTTCATTTTCCATATTCACTAGCAGGAGACTATTAATAAATAAAACACATTCAGAATGTCAACTGTATGAAGTCTGGTTCACACAAACACACAAAATTTCACAACATACACCACACAGGTTGCCAATTTTTATTTGTTTTCTGGAGGGACAATTTTTTTTTCATAGTCATTTTTCATAGTCATTTCATAGTCACATAGTCACAGTCATTTTTATTTTTACAGGGTTTTATAGGGAAAAAGTATTTGAAATAGAAAACAAATCTTCAAAATATAGAGCATGCATAAAATTCTCAGTAAATGTTTATTGAATACAACACCTGGAACAATTAAGATGGAGTATGCAGTTGATTTAAGAGGACAAGATTTGCAGATGTACGCTAAGTACAATACTTACATTACCCAAAGTACTGAGATGCTCTAGCACTTATTAATCTATTCCTCTTTCTGAATTAATCTTGTATTTAGAAATAATTGATGCTCTCCAATGAAGGGAACGGGGTGGAATGGAGGGTAGTGATTAGCAGCTGTGTTCACTCCACTTGTTTTTTACTTTAGTGTATATCAAATATGGATCAGATGTTCCCCTGACCAACAGCATTGGCAGATGTGCATTTGAGGAAGGGATAGTTCTGCTCCATCCATCACACTGCCAGCTGTGTCAGGTGGTTATTTATGGTACAGCTAATCCAGCAAGTAGTAATTACTTTTTTAACAAAGTGACTGCTCTGAACCTGAGTTTGGGTTCCTGGATCAGATATGAGGAAATCACTATACCCACACTCTTCCCATATGACCCCTTTTGCCCTATCAAATACCATTGTCCAAATTTCAGGCACAGAGGACACAGATGGGTTTGTGCAGGCAGTGAGGTAACTGAAGCTGACTGCAGTCAGATTTCTGCACCTGCGCTATTTCCTTGTGCATCTCCTGTGAGAGCACAAACCAGCACACTCCCGTACGTGCCACAGGATTGGCTTCTTAAGATTACTGCAGTGCAGCAGGAGACAGCAGTGGACGTTTAAAAGCCACAACATGAAAAACAAAACAAAAAAAAAACAAAAAGAAAATTAGGGCTTCATACTGAAATTCACAAAACTCAGAAAATGAAGAGGTAAGATGAACCCAAATAGACCATTGCATGTATTTAATATTTATATTTTCTAGTTTGACCATTAAATGTAGGCCCAAATATTTACAGCATGCACAATGTGTGTGAGAGAATGTTATATAGCACTACAATTAGACTACGAAATAAGAGCAGGAACTCAGGTATTACTACGTAGGAACTGTTGGCCAAGGCTGACTTTTTATGGCTACTGCACTAGACGAGCTTCAGTTTCAGTAACAAGACTCACCCAATATGCAATAGTTTATTTCTGTCTGTGCAATACTTATCCAGTGCTCTGGATCCTTTACAAAAATTTAAATTATTGCCATTCAATAGGCCAAAATGCCACACTAGACATTCTACCTTTATTCCCAACAGACTATGCCTGTAGCTTTGTAGATAACTTAAAAAAAAAGATTTTGCAACCCAACTCTCGACAATATTTGCAATCCCAATATACTCAGTGCCTCACCAGACATCCCCCAATTGTCCCTTCCCCATTCCAAGAGAAGGCCTGGAAAGGCAGATGGGCCTTACAGTGTGTCTTAAAGGTTATCAAATTCTGGCTGGGGCAGATCATTAGGAAAAGTCAAATCCAAAGTCAAGAATCTTCTGCTGTGAGGACTCTGCCTCCAGCTCCCTCCTGTCCTGTTTATATTGGAAGGGCGATGCTAACTCAAGCACCTCAGATTACCTCAACTGGTGTGGCACCCCCATAGCAAGGAAAGCTCTCTCCTAGGTGACCAAGGCACCTTTTAAAGCTTTAAAACTCAAAAACTCCTACAACTTCACCCAGAAATTATTCTGCTGTCACCGCAGATTGTAAGGCCCAAGTATACAGTTAGTAAAATTGCTCCAATTTTGTGAGTGTTCTGCAAACTCAAAAACATGCACATTGATTTACAACTGTAAATGCCACTGTCAACATTTCAGCTGAGCTTTAATAGCATTGTGATTAAGTTCAGGAAATCTTTGGGTTAAAGCATTATACAGAGGCAATATATTTCTTTTCACTTTCAAACACACGTGGGCAAATCAACCTGAGCTCAAGCTGCTCTCTTTGTGGGAAGAAGCCTCACTCAAGAATCCACCCAAAACAGTCATTTTGAAGTCAACTCATTTGGCATTCAGCCTCGTGGGAGAGAGAGGCAACTCATATACTGCCTACTCAGCATCCCCTTCCACTGCCTCAGAAAGCTACATCATCCAAGACTCAGCTACAGTGCACACACCGTAAGAGGCTTGTACACCATTGAGCTAGGGCAAACTAGTACCACAAATTGTTACCGAATAGCCTTCCAAAAGGCAAAATGATAGAAATTACTTGCTTTCCTTAAAATGACAAGTGACCCAGACCCAAATAAATCAGAGTGAGTCAAGCCAATACCTGTGTTCCTTATACTTCTTAAAGATCAATTTTTATTTTCCAGGAAAGGAAGAGAGAAATAAATGGAAAGACATGCCTGTCTGCCTTATCTGACCTGGATGTAATATTTTAAGAAGAAGCCACACTATCGAAATTAAAAGGTTATGTCTCTAAGGAGACAAAAAATAGCTCACCAATTGCCTTTCCTGAATAAAAAGGAAGGTGGTTTGTGAAATGAAAGATGTGCACAATAAATACTGAATTTATGTACACATGTAATTGTTTGAAAGCTTGGGTCCTTTGTTTACAAATTGACAGAAACTAGTGACCTGTCTAGAACATCACTAAGTGTTTTTTGGTATATATTTTATAACCTGAAATAAATCATACAATGCTGAGGATAACAAGAATGAAGTGTGCTTAAATGAGACCCCAAAAACGATCTCTCACCAAAACTGGACTTAGAGAAAATGCCATATTTTTTATTTATATTACAAGGCCAACGGCTTTTGCAGGGCTCTGCAACACTCCCTCATGTCCCAGAAAAGTCTATATGGAAACTGCCAAGTATAATCTGGGTAGTCCAATGTACTGGCCATATGTCTGTGTATATGGGCATGATCACATTGCCCTCTAGCACCTGGTCTAGAGAGAGGAGATGGGGCCCTCTTACAAGCTCTGACTTTAAACTCTGCCCCACCGTTTTCTGTAATTATCTATTACAGCATCATGAGAAAAGACTTTTCTCCAAAAAGGATTTTGTGCAAGTGAATTTTGCGTATGAATACTCTATCAACTGTGTGTGCAGATGACCTTGCTTGAAAAATTCATGCACAAGCATTTTGTTCACACAAAGTTGCGTATGCACAAATGTTGGCCATTTGATGCCTTTTGGAAATTGAGTCTTCATTTTCTCTCTCTCAGTATCCCCTTCTGTATAATGGAGATAGCAATATTTAACCTATCTTATGAGACATTAATTAATGTTGTTTCAAGATGTAACATGCTTTTTCACTGCAAAGTTTTGTTATTATTATTGAAGCATAAATCATCAATGTAAAAGAAAAACAACATGTACAAATTAGTTCAATCATACTGCGGATGAAAGATTAATATATGTAAATCAATTTGATAGTGGATTTAGTCTCTTTTCTATTCAGACATTTTCTGTGAGAATTGTAAAATTTTCTCAGATTTATTCATTATTAGTCAAAGAGATCCTGTGAATAGTTTCTTGGACTGTGGAATGTTTGCATATTGTTTGTAGTGAGTATTAAATAGTTGAATTTGAACTGTGTTCGTTAGTTCTTATTGGACGTATTAGTATTATTGGCACTCCTAGACTGGATGAATGTAAGTTTTGGAATCAGGTTTCCCATGTGAATACCTACCTTTATGATAAACAGTTCTCACTGCATGAATAATGTCTAGTTTTTGCTTAATATTAAATGTTTCTGTGCATACTCCTGCAGCAAACTAATTTGCTTGAATAGTTACAGAAAGTGAACACAAAGAATGAAAACATAGTTTAAGCAAATTCTATTTTTTACTGAGGTAAATATTCATGGACTTCTTTATTTTTAGGTTATTGCTCCGTTCTAGTCAATCATATTTCTGAGAATATATTAGATTTTTCAGCTGCTGACAGGCTTTTTTAGAAAACTAACGTGTTCAATGCATCCTCTCTAGAAGGCTTGATTGCTCTAAATATTGATTGGATTTACTACCAGTCAAGGTCAGAAATTGAACAGGTTTTTGCTGCAGGAAGCTATATATTAATCTCAATATCAACTAAAGTACCTAAACTGTTATTGGAATTTGATGATCAATTACATCTTTGAAAAGTACTTAGCATGACATTTGTTAGGCTTCTGTATTTTGTGTTACACACTGTTAGTTCAATAACGGGATAAATATCAGCAAATAACCTCTTCAGTGCTTAGTCCAGATGATACTTTTATAATACACAGTTCTTTGCTGATATCTGCATTGACAGATTTTAAATACAATTCAAATGCTTACTTGCTGGCTTCCCCACAATACTTCATCTGACAATGTATTTTAAATTAATATTTAATTATATTAATATTATAATAATTAATGTATATTAATATTACACAAACAAAAAAACTACATTAAAAGAACATTATTTAGGTTGTAAAGTCAAGCACTGAAAAGTTAGGAAATGCTAGAATTAAGGTTCCTTGTGAAACCTTAATTCAGCCCCCCTTTTCTGTATGTATTTGTACAGACTGTATTTATATTGTAGATCTTAGATTACGTGATCACATATCATGTTGCTCTGTGGGGAGGGTGCATGAGCAGTCTTGTCACACACATGAACTGTGAGGAGATGGAGCATTCTCAGCCACTCTGGGCTTGTCTACACTACCCGCTGGATCTGCGGGCAGCAATCAATTCAGTGGGGCGGGGGTGTCAATTTATACATGATTTAGATACTATAAATTGACTGCTGAATGCTCTCTCGTTGACTCTGGTACTCCACCAGAACAAGGAGCGCAAGTGGAGTCAACACTGTGAAGACACTGCGGTAAGTAGTTCTAAGTACGTCAACTTCAGCTACGCTATTCACTTAGCTGAAGTTGAGTATCTTACATTGACCCTGCGCAGTAGTGTAGATAAGACCTCTAATCCCATTTGAAAAGGAATACAGGAAACCTGCAGATTCACAGTTAAATTAATATGGTCATACAGAAAACACCCCAATTACCCAGCCAACATTCAAATCTGCCACAAAGATTCAAATCAAATTTTGGTTGACGATTCAGGTCAGATTTAAAAATATCAAAACTAGGGATCAGTGCTGAGCAGACCCCAGGTCAACTATTCTGTCCTCACCTCTTTCTTCTTCCTTTAAAGTTCTCGGCTGGGAATTACAAAGGGACCTAAGGGTGAAGGTCAGTGGAAGTTAGGTGTTGTTGCATGACCCTTTATAAGGTTGATAATGTTTAGATTAATGACCAATTGATCTGACTGCAATAAGGTTCTTCCCCTAGAATCAGGCTACACAGAATTCACACTGTGGAGTTTCATATCTTGTGGGGAATCTCAGGGTGGATAACAAGGCCACTCACAGTGAGAGCAAAGTAAAACCTTAAATACCTATATTAAAATAATGGAGAAAACTAGAAAAGATCCAAGCCATATTACAAGATAAAGATAATTCAGGATTGAGGTAATCTATGGTATCATTCTATGCTTAAACTTTTAGAATTGCATACTCACACTCTTAATTGAGGATCTGGTGGTAAGAGAGGACCAGCCCTGTCTCTGTCATGCAGTATCCAATGGTCCAAGTCCTCTATTGAGTTGAAGAGTCAAGCAGAGAAGAAGCAGACGGCAATGGAAGAAACCCAGGAAAGAACAGCCCCAGACCATATGGTGACTGACCTATTATAGACCCTGAGCATCATCTGTTCATGCTCAGACCTCCATGCCTATTATTATGCCTATATGTAGCCTTTTCACTAATAAAATATGAAGGTGTACTTATTCTATAGGTTAACATATCGATATGTGTAACAACCATTTCAGCGCATGATTATGCTGTCACCCCTTGC
This sequence comes from Dermochelys coriacea, assembly GCF_009764565.3. Classification (NCBI taxonomy): domain Eukaryota; kingdom Metazoa; phylum Chordata; order Testudines; family Dermochelyidae; genus Dermochelys; species Dermochelys coriacea. Next base: position 106,828,226 of record NC_050074.1, on the reverse strand, counting down.
TTAAGCGGATTTGCGGTTATTTCTTCTATACTCCTTGCAGTTGCACAGACTGGAATATTCTAACTCCTACCATTGAGCAAGCTCTTAATTCCCAAAATGTAAAGGTGACCATTGATCTTGCCAAGGGTCACGGCCTACTTAACCATACTTATGCTAATTTATGCTCCAGCTAATATCTTACAGATACAGGCCTATAGCTTTCTTGCATTACAGCCGAATATAACAAAAGGCAAGCCAGTGAATATAATGGGGGTGAATATAATGGGACAAACTTGCCCTATGGGCTACAGTGTCTAACTCTCTTAAAGGATCCTTTAACAACTTCACCCCATGTTACTTGTAGATCTTTGTATCATTTTCTTGTTTATTTGCAACTGTCTGATATTTATTTCACTGTTTGTTTTACTTCCTGAGACATGCTACCACTCAATTCCTGTAGTTGAAGAAAATGCAGAAACTCTGCTTGTTTTCAGCCACTGTCTATGACATCATTAAAAATCAGCCTCATTACCACTGCAAGGGCCTTTTCATTTTAAAGCACATAAAACATTATTAGTGAACTTCCTTTCTTCTGACAATATATGAGGCGCCCTCTGAATGAGCTGGGAAGATGGCAGAAGGGAATGATTTATCAAGCGTCAAGTTCACCCATCCAAACACCATAAGCCTTGTTTTTGTTGCTTGCTGTACATAATTTTGAAATGGTTTGTAAATTTAATTGTCCATGTACAGCATGTTCTGTACGCCATGTGCAATCAACAGCATTGCCGAGATTAGCAGCTCCATTTCTTATAAAAATAGGTCTAATGTGCTTTTATTGGGAACAAAATGCACCCTCAGGCATTTTAAGTGTTGTAGCAGCCAGATATGGCAAGACTCATTGCAGCCAACACATTATAGTAAGGGAAAAATGAAAATGTTTTTGGTTGTCAGTAAGGGCAATTAATCTTTGGAGAAAAGTTGTCTGACAGCAATACTTTTTACTGCTACTTCTACTGAAAAGAAGCAATTATAGACAACCCCGTTCCAAAATTCTCCCTCATTGGTGATCAGAAATGTTGGTTTGTGTAAAAGTATAATTTAATCAAAGGTATTTTTGCATTTGCCTGCTTTTTTTTCCTTCTTCTTCAGGACTTTGAGGTATTGTATTGCCACAGAGGACAGGACCAGAGGCAATGGGTTCAAACTGCAAATTTTAGATTAAATCTCAGGAAAAACTTCCTAATTGTAAGAACAGAAGGACAGACTGCCTCGGGAAGTTATGGAATTTCCTTCACTGGAGGTTTTCAAAAAGAGGCTGGATAGCCATCTCTCTTGGATGGTTTAGATGCACAAATCCTGCATCTTGCCAGAGGGCTTGGCTAGATGACTCTTGCAGTCCATTCTAACCTTATGGTTCTACGATTTTATTCATACTGTCACTCCAATTACAGTTGTGCAGGTACATCAGGGTGCATTATAAAGCAAAGTCTGAAATATTTAGGTGTTCTCACTCTACCATCCTTGTCTATAAACTCAGCATAATTGTAATGTAACTGGCTGCAGAATAACTATACTGGTTATGTTATGTGATGTGACCACTTGGAAATCAGGACAAGCCTAAATCTTACAGCTCTCAGGGTCACATTACATCTATTTGTGCAGGCTTATCATGGAACAACAGCATGAGTCAGTAACTTCGTCCTACTAAACGACCACCTAAGTGATCCCCAAAACTTCAGCAACTATTGCAAGGGAGGACCAGAGAGTTTAGGTCATTTTATGGACAGAATTAGAGTTTATCTTTAATCACGTTTTATTTATTAGATTAAGGGCACCTTAAAAATACAAGCATTCACATAATTGATTTCAGATTGATTTCAGAAAGCAACTTGCTTTATATTTTAGGATGGGTTGTATTTTCCTCTGGATATTACATTTTCTCTTTGTCTGCCTACTGTATATTGTCTGAAGCCATTGGACATATATCAATTCACATCTGACCCAAATGTGTCAACATTTTAAACAGGTATATGCTAAAGTGCTTCTTGTTCATCCCAGACTCACAAAGATTTGATTATGCAGAATGAGTATGGAGGAACTTCAAGGGGCACAGGTTGGGGAGAAGGCTTGAGAGTTTAGAGCCTTCCTAACTCATTGTTGGCTCTTTTTTATCCCCTTCATAGGGTGGACCAGAGGGTAGCATGTTGCCCTGTCAGTTGTAATATAGCTTTTAGATTATGGATATAATAGTTGTAAAGTACACTTTCAAATTATATGCATGTCCATTATTGTTATTATTATTATTATTTTATTATTAAATCTTGTTTATTAATGAAAAAACTCTGTTTATTTAATATTTAACTCTCATCCTCTCTTAATTTCATTTAAAAACATATTATTACAGCAAACGTCACAACTGGTGTGAGAAATCTATAACTCTATCTAATTCCAGAACACCACCACCCCAATCAAAGAAAATCCCAAAAGACACAGAATGAGATGAGACTGGAGGAGCCTCACTATTGTCACTGGGATATGCAATGGTAAATCATGTCAGTAAAGGACTAAGATATTCCTTAACCATAAATAGGTGTCATACAAATAAACCTTAGTTAATAGTAATTAAAATCCAAATAAAACTACTAGTATCAGCAGTGATCCCAAATCAATGCATTATTTTTACCTAATGGCTAGAGGCCTCAACTCAGATTGGGGTCCCATTGTCTGAGGCACTCTACACACACATAGTGGGTATATCTACACTTGGAGCTGGAGGTGATTCTCAGCTCTTGGAGACATACATACGCTATCTCTGATTGAACTAGCATGCTAAAAATAGAATGCAGCTTCAGCAGAGCAAATGGCTATCTGCCCCACGTATATAGCTGTCCAAGATGCTAGCCACACAGGCATGGCTATACTCCATTTTTCATGCTTTAGCTCAATCAGAGCTAGTGTGGGTACAGCTCCTCGAATTCAGAATGACTTCCCTAGCTCTAAGTGAAGATATAGCTAGTGAGAGGCAGTCCCCGCCCTGAATAGCTTAGTCAAAATAGACAAGGCAAGCAAAGGGTAACAGGAAGACAAAGAGAGAACTAACTTGTCCAAGGTCACAGGCAGAGCTAGGGACAGAACTCAGCTCTCCTGAGTCTTAGCCTAGCTACTAGACTACCCTGTCTACAACTAGAGGAGTGAGGATTCACTAGATGGCAACTGCACACACAGTTCCTCAAAATGAAGCAGTACCTTCCTAAAATTAGAGCTTGATTAGCCTTATACATTTGTTTTTTTCTTATTTAGCTATTTTCAATAAACTCCTATTCCAGTGCTTTATATCAGAGAGACAATTTCCACCTCTCCATCACCCCCTGCAACATTAGAATGATCCTTTTAGTTACAAAAGCAGGTCTTGGGAATCATGGCTTACTGACACAGTGAGATAACTCAAGAGTTATCACCAAATATGCCAATTATTTTTTTCCATTTTGCATTATTTTTTTGGTTCCAAATCCAGATTCACATTTATGATTAGAGACTCTCCACTCTAGTCTCAGTCCTGCCTAAAATTTTTAAGAAATTACAGAGCTAATGTATTGAAAAAAATCCTCTCAGAAAACATAACAGTTGACTGCCTTGGAAATGCACCTTGTAGCTCTCATAAAACCAGAGCCAGGGGAAAAATTGGGCTAAACTCACAGAAGTACTCAGCATCAGCCTTGGTTTGACTTTGATTTGGATTTTTAAAACGTAATCCATGCTGCAATAGCTCAGAATCCATGGGTTTAGGCTGCTTTCACAGTTTGGAAGTTAGCACACCTCCCTTTCCCAATCTATTTTCTTCAATCCAAACAAATTCTGGGTACAAACAACAGAAGATATTTAAGGTAAGAATGAAGACATCCAAATCTTATAGTGGTGAGGTAGGATTAGGCTTTGTGGGAGCTTGAAGATTTGTGTTAACCTCAAACTCCAAGTGAACCTGCAAGGGTTGGTTCATTACTAACCATTTGAGAACCAAACTTTGCAAAACCTTCCATAAACAGAATACACATCTCAACATAAAATCACTACAAACACTCCAGTTTATACTGATGGTCATATCTTTTCTTCTTATTAAAGGGACACTGTCAAGTAGTGTAGAGCATCTCAAGTGAGGGGAACAACCTAATCACCATATTGTTAGAAATTACAAACAACAACAAACTGATAAATAGGCCCAAGACAAAATCCTCGATTTGAGGAGTTCCGTACTTCTGGGTAATTTGGAATCCAAATCTGGATCCACATCTGAAATTCACAGGTGACCTTTGTGTCTATAATGGGCTGAATCAAAGTCATGGGCTTCCAAGATGTACATCCAGTCACCAGAGGGAGCAAAAGTTAACCAACATAGCCTGCTCCCGAAACTTGATGACATTATCAAATATGCTAGTGATACATAAGAAACTATATAATCCACTCCAATGTTGGTCTGTGTTCCATGAGAAACATGAGGAGGCTAGGGAGGCAAACTAGACTGCCAAATGGAAAAAGGCAATATTAGTTGGGACATAAATGTTATTTTCAGGCTTATAAGAAGATATTGCAAACAATGGAGAGAAAAATATATTAGCCACCATCCCCTTTATGCTTCCAAGTTATCTTGGAACTCTTTAATGTTACATTAATTATTGTTGAATAATGACAAAGCAATTCCAGTTAAGGGACTTCAACCAAATACTCATCTGATTCCTTGACAAATTATTTTTATAGCTTGTGGTAGCAGTCCCATTTCTTACATGTTATAGATTCTGTGAGGTTTTGAAAGCCTTGCATAAACTTCCACCCTTCCCCCAAATGAAGCTTAGCTATTTTCTTCCAACAGAGAAGAAAAAAGGTGTAAATATTTTAGTATTTCATTAAATAGGAAAACATTAAAGATATTCACTCATTTGAATACAGGAATATTTTCTAACTAATAGTATAAAAACTAACTTAAAATTAAATCTAATACTCATGAAAAATTCTGACTTTACAGCAATGGAGTCTGAAACTTTCTTCATTCACATAATTGGTACAACACTGATAGACACAATATGAGCTTCCCTATTCTACTCTGCTAATGAACTCTAACCTGAAGGGACCACCTCCATTGTTGAGGCTGTAATTCAGACATTCTTCTTGCCATTTAATCCTGGAGTTCTCTGGAAAGAGGATACCAGTAAAATGGAGCTTTCTGCAATAAGGATTTAGAAAAGCTGGACATGCACAAGTCCATGGGTCTGGATCTAATGCATCTGAGGCTGCTGAGGGAGTTGGCTGATGTGATTGCAGAGCCATTGGTCATTATCTTTGAAAACTTGTGGTGATTGGGGGAGGTCCCAGATTATTGGAAAAAGGCAAATATAGTGCCCATCTTTAAAAAAGGAAGAAGGAGAATCCGGGGAACTATAGACTAATCAGCTTCACCTCAGTCCCTGGAAAAATCATGGAGCAGGTCCTCAAGAACTCCTTTTTGAAGCACTTGGAGGAGAAGAAGGTGATTGGAACAGTCAACATGGATTCACCAAGGGCAAGTCATGCCTGACCTGGTTGCCTTCTATGATGCTGTCAATGTGGATGTGGGGAAAGCAGTGGACATGATATATCTTGACTTTAGCAAAGACATTGATATGGTCTCCCACAGTATTCTTGCCAGTAAGTTAAAAAAGTTTTCATTGGATGAATGGACTATAAGGTGGATAGAAAACTTGCTAGATCATTCGGCTCAATGGGTAGTGATCAACTACTCAATGTTTAGTGGGCAGCCGGTATCAAGCAAAGTGCCCCAGGGGTTGGTCCTGGGGCTGGTTTTGTTCAACATCTTCATTAATGATGATGGGATGGATTGCACCCTCAGCAAGTTTGCAGATGACACTAAGCTAGGGGGAGAGGTAGATACGCTGGAGAGTAGGGATAGAGTCCAGAATGACCTAGACAAATTGGAGGATTGGGCCAAAAGAAATCTGATGAGGTTCAACAAGGACAAGTGCAGAGTCCTGCACTTAGGATGGAAGAATCTCATGCACTGCTACAGGCTGGGGACCGACTGGCTAAGTGGCAGTTCTGCAGAAAAGGACCTGAGGATTACGGTGGACAAGAAGCTGGATACGAGTCAACAGTATGCCCTTGTTGCCAAGAAGGCTACTGGCATATTGGGCTTCATTAGTAGGAGCACTGCCAGCAGATTAAGGGAAGTGATTATTCCCCTCTATTTGGCACTGGTGAAGCCACATCTGGAGTATTGCATCCAGTTTTGGGCCCCTCCACTTCAGAAAGGATGTGGACAAATTGGAGAGAGTCCAGCGGAGAGCAATGAAAATGATAAGGGGGCTGGATTGCATGATTTACAAGGAAAGGCTGAGGGAACTGGGCTTATTTAGTCTGCAGAAGAGAAGAGTCAGGGGGGATTTGACAGCAGCCTGAAGGGGGGTTGGATGAAGCTAGGCTGTTCTCAGTGGTGGCAGATGACAAAACAAGGAGCAATGGTCTCAAGTTGCAGTGGGGGAGGTGTAGGTTGGATATTAGGAAACACAATTTCACTAGGAGGGTGGTGAAGCACTAGAATGGGTTACCTAGGGAGGTGGTGGAATCTCCATCCTTAGAGATTTTTAAGGCCCAGCTTGACAAAGCCCTGACTGGGATGATTTAGTTGGGGTTGGTCCTGCTTTGAGGAGGGAGTTGGACTAGATCACCTCCTGAGGTCTCTTCCAACCCTAATCTTCTATGATTCTATGATAAGGATCATGGATATGGGCAACAGAGCTTTCTCAGAGATCAGTCAAGACTGTGGAATGCACTCCTCCATGAACTAAGAATAATCCCAAACCTCATCATCTTCCACTCCAAGTGCAAGGCACATTTCTTTGACCTGCCTTCTCTTATATAAACACAAAGCAATGTGTGTGTGTGTGTGTGTGTGTGTGTATCAATTCTTAAAAATCTAAAACAAAACATTCCCCTGCACACACATCTCCCCCTGAGGAGAGGATGAGAGAATAAATATGACATATGTTAATCACATTGCTTAATGAACTACTGGAAGGTGCTTAGATATTAGGGCATAAGAACCCATATTGAATAGACTAGAATACCAAAATGGGGAAACCAACAACTGCCAATGTCATTTGTGGGGGTAAATGCATAAGTGTTTCTAGTGTGGGGAAATGTTGGGAAGAAAACTAGACTCTGCTCATCACACTAAAGCACCGTTCCTGGAAATACTTAAGCATGTGTATAATTTTACTCACGAGAATTAAACATGAAGGAGAAGGCAGGGGCTGCTGTTTTGTATGCTCATTTGAATTATGAGTGGGGACAAGGGTTGGAATAAGCTAAAGATACTTGGGAAAGGTGAGGGTAAAAAAGAATTCCTACCCCACCCCTCCCAAAATAACTTAGGCAGGAATTAAAAAGCTTGGAAAATAGTGGGATTAAAATAAGACAAATAATAACAGAATAAGTAAAGTTGAATTAAATTTAAAAATACGAGGTTTAAATATGAAATAAAACATGTAGAAAAATAAGCAAAATTTAAAAATTGTTTGGAAAAGTAGAATAGGCATGGAGAAAATATGTACCAAAAGGAAGGGTTAAAAGGCCAAACAAGGGACAATAGGATAGGATTGTTAATAACAATAAAAATCCAAGTAGTAACAGACAGTAAGTAACAAAACATGGAAATTCAGCACAGGCCAGATACATTAATTAATTAAAGAAAATAATCTCATATACCTCTTCCCATTGTCCACCAATTATCTGCAATCTCTTGTCTATTGTTTTAAGTAGATCATAGGATCTTCAGAGTAAACACTATGTGAAATTCTGAACACATTGCAGTCAATGGTAGAACTTCCATTGACTTCAGCAGAGAAAGGATTTAACTTCATGTCTTTTTTATATGTCTAGGTGGCATCTAGCACACCTTGGGGCATTCTAGGGAAAATTCACTCATGTTTAGGGGGCCAGCATGAGGCCTATGCACCATTAAAGTCCCATTGAAGCCCTATTTTGAGGGCTTTAGAAAGACTTAAGTGATGCAAAGGCCTCGCAATGGGACTCTGCGCAGGTGTGGACTTCACTCACAGTGAATTATTATTATTATTATTATTATTCTTAGAACATACTTTCGAATACATAAAGCAAGTAACACATGCAAATAGTAATAAAGCAATGGATAATGTAAGGCCCTGTCAGCCTTCGCAGAATTAGAGGGACAGTCTCTGCATAAACTCTACTGTCATGCTGCAGGATATACTGGATGATCCCTGGGTTCCTCCCAAATCTAGTATCAATAATATCTTGAAAGGGCTCTTTCATAAATATCTATTGTATGAGGCATCAAATATCAGATAGGAACATGTTTCTATATATTTTTTTCTTGAGCAAATATAGTATTGTTATTAACTTCCCACTCTTCATGTATGTGTTTCCTGTGCCATAAGTGGCAGTATCCTGAGCATGAGGAGACTATATTCTGGCATTTTTACCTGATTGATAAAATAAACCATATTCTGTGCTCTTATGTGTGTGTGTGAGTGAGTGAGAGAGAAATTACCCCCCCCCCCAACTAGTTTTTCCCTGGTTCAGAATATTTTTTAATAACTTCCTTGCCATGGAATCTGTTCCCTTTTTCTCCCTTAAAATATATTTCTTAATATCTGCCTCATTCCCAGCACAGAGATGCTAATGGTGTTTCTCCACCTCTAAGAATGTCATCATGAAGTCACTACTTTGGCTCCAATTCAGGAAGGTGCTTAAGCACATGCATAACTAACATTAAGCATCTAAGCAAACAGTCAGCTTTCAAAGTGGAGAGATGTAAATAGCAGTGTCCCCCCAGGATCTATACTCGGACCAGTGTTGCTCAACATATTCATAAATTATCTGGAAAAAGGGGTAAATGAGGTGACAAAGTTTGCAGATGATACAAAATTACTCAAGTTAGTTAAGTCCAAAGCAGATGCTAAAGAGTTATCTCACAAAACTGGGTGACTGGGCAAGAAAATGGCAAACGAAATTCAGTGCTGATAAATGCAAAATAATGCACATTGGAAAGCAATCTCAACTATACATGCAAAATGATGGGGTCTAAATTAGCTGTTACCATTAGAGAAAGATCTTGGAGTCATTGTGGATAGTTCTCTGAAAACATCCACTCAGTGTGCAGCAGCAGTCAAAAAAGCTAATAGAATATTAGGAACCATTAGGAAAGGGATAGATAATGAGACAGAAACTGTCATAATGCCACTGTATAAATCCATAGTAGACCCACACCTTGAATACTGTGTGTGCAGTTCTGATTCCTCTATCTCAAAAAAGGTAAGTTCAATTGGAAAAGTACAGAGGGGGCAACAAAAATTACTAGGGGTATGGAAATGCTTCCATAGGAAGGGAGATTAAAAAAACTGGGACTGTTCAGCTTGGAAAAGAGACCACTGAGGGGGGATATGGTAGAGGCCTATAAAATCATGACTGGCATGGAGAAAAGGAGTAGTTCATTTATCCCCTTCACATAACACAGGAACCAGATGTCATCCACTGAAATTAATAGACTGCAGGTTTAAAACAAACATAAGGAAGCACTTCTTCACACGGGGCAGGTCAACCTTTGGAATCGTTGCCAGGGTATATTGTGAAAGCAAAAACTATAAATGAGTTCAAAAAAGAATTAGTTAAATTCATGAAAGATAGTTCCATCACTGGCTATTAGCCCAGATGGTCAAAGATGCAACCCCATGCTTTGAGTGTCCCTAAACCTTCAGCTGCTAGAAGCTGGGACTAGATAATAGGGGTTGGCTCACTTGATAAATTGACTGGCTCCGTTCACTCCCTCTGAAGCATCTGGCACTAGCCACTGTCAGAAGACAGGATAGTGGGCTAGATGGACCATTGGTCTAACCCAGTATGGCCATTCTTATGTTCTTATAAGTAATCCTAGTGAAGTCATTGGGAGTTTAAGGTTCTGCATGTGTTTTAAATACCTTCCAGAATTAGGGTCTCTATGTACTAAATTCTGATGAAGACTATTCATGTTTTTATAATACCGTGCAAATTATTTACTTAGAACATCCACACTTGTTTGTCAAAAATGTGACTATATTTGTCTATATTTGAAATAATGTCTTGAATGAGCACCAGCATATGGAGGCTCCTGATTACTCCATAAACAGTTTTTGTGGAAAGATTTGTTGTTGAATACCACACAGCTAACATACCCATCCTGTTGCAGAAGGTAGGTTAATAATGTTCAGGCACTTGAGAACTGAACTTACAGATTCTGAGTTTACTAAGTGCATCATTACATAAAAGCTATGGTTTATTTTTAGACTTGATATCAAGCTGAAAAGTTCAGATCCAATCTGAGTTTCTCTGAAACCTAGCATGGTTTGGATCTGGGGTTTTGGCTTGGTCCTTTGTAGAAATAAGGTTCAGTCACCAAAATTCAGATTAGGATTTTCCCAAAATTCAGGCGTGTTCAGATATGGGGGTTTGGAATTGAGCCATCTCTATTTTGCTAAGGCCAATGCAGTGCTCAGATTTCGTATACACTATAGAATCTGTATTGACTTCATATTCTAAAGTAAATCACAGAGATTTCACAATTGCTTATATTACATCATTCCTATAATATTTAGTAACAGTTAATATCATAGTATTTTCCTGACAAACAGAAGCATATGACCAGATTCTGCCACCAGAGAAGCATGGGCAGCTTCCATTTGTTTCAATGGGTGCAGAGTCCATGCATCAAAGGGCAGAATTTAGCCCATGATTAACTGTCTTTATTACCTCATAGCACAGTACTTCATGATATTTGTGTCTTGAACAATAGCAGGCAATACCACTGATAGCAAACAGTACTTTGCTTTTCCCCCTTCGCTTCTCCCTTCTTGTTTATATTCTGTAATAATAATATTAAAAAAATGCAATCTACTGTACATTTAGAGAACTAAAATTTGTATACAGTTTATCAAAGAAAAAATTATACAGCTTTGGATGATACTTACTATACCTAAAAATGGAAGTATCAACATATATGTTTTTTGAAAATTGAAAATAAAATTATAGAGAAAATACTTTATTTGATTCTCTGCTTGTGGGAAATACATTTTATTTGACTTTTTTATTTGTAATATCAACTCTATTGCAGAGCACAGTTTCTAGGTGCTCCCTTATGGTACCATTCTTCTAAATTATTAATGCCGTACTGTTGATATATTTTCAGCCTTGTACATACATTCTATGAAAATGAGTTTTACAGTAGGTTGGGATTTATAACAAAGCTTGACATATGCAGCTAATTCACCTAGACAGTCTTGTCAGTTTTAGGTTTATAAATAATTGATACTCAGGGCTTGGAGTTCAGCTACTGTTAGTGCTTCAGTCGTTAAATTTCAGCAGCATAATGGATGAATATTTGTTTATAATTTCTGTACATGGACCTGATGTCAGATCCCCAGTCTCATTTACATAGGTAGATTGAGATGTTGGAAGTGTAATGAGCATATGAAGATGATGAATTGTTTTCCTCAGTGCTGGTGCGGTTCTGTAAATGTTTGATTAGTTTTGAATGGATTACTGTTAGATTATCTGGTTCAGGGGTTAAAGTGAGCAGCTCTTTGCTCCCAAAGCTTTTGTGATCCCTTGCTGACAGATTTTAAAATTCATACAGTGATATTAGTGCTGCAAAAGCTAGGGGTGTTCTTTGCAACAGATGTTTAGTAATTAAACATACGGTTTGCCTGTTTGGAACTTGCTCGGGAAATTTAAATCAGCATGATTTGTTTATGGTAGTTTGAGGGAATTACAATTTCTAAAAAATAATATACTTTTGCCCCTAAAGTGCTGATGTTTTTCCACCAATGACACTAATTAAAAATGAACAAACACAAAAGATATTCAAATGTTTAACAACTAGAGAGATAGAGAGATCTAATGTAGTTAAAACAGAGGTTCTTCTTATTTCTCGCATTTGTAAATTAATGAATAATACTCAGAAAATCATTGCAAATTAGATTCCTCAGATAGAAAACTGAAAGTAAAAATGCCGGTTCTTGCCAAACTTTTTTTGCTTAAGCTAAGTAGGGAGAAGTCATCTAATGTGGATACGTCTATTGTAGCCAGTTGGAGATAATATAAAAATGTGACTATAAAAAAAGAACTACAATAAGGAAATTAGGTTGGAAAACACAAAAGAAACTAAAAGAAATTAAAATATTACTAAACTGAGAAGCTCTGTCCTATCAGAAATTAAACCTTGGCATGTTTTACACAGCTAATGAAATGATACATCAAATCAAGAAATAGTGGGGAGCATATTGGATCTGATTGATTGAGAGCTTATATAAAGATTTTAGATTCAGGAATTAGCTATCTCATTTGTCTAGCTGTGATGAGGCACAAGATTATTTAGAAATGTTGAGTCATTGGAAGCAAACATCTCAGTGCTGTTGTATAATGTGACTCTTTTCACTGAATCTGGACAAATAGACTTTGTACTTGGTGTAACTTAATGTTCTTATTACATGCATTTTCCCCCACCCCAGAATTTGAATAATTGGTTGTTCTCCTTCTCAGACAAGAGACTCAGAGACCTGTTACTTAATGAAAAGATTTAGTGTTAGCAGCTAAACAGAACTGAGTTCCAGTGCTCTACTGAACTATATTTTGTCAGCCTTATGTATAGTTCCTTAGCTTGTCTGGCAATCATGTTAGTGATTATATGGGTAATGAAACACGTGCTCTTTTTGTCTGTAGCTCTGATTAATCTGCTTTCTATTTAACCTTGATTTATGGTGCTCAACTGTTGAGGTGAACACTGGCCCATCAGTTCCATAGCCTATTACAGACGCAGTGACTGCTAAATGCCTGCGAGGCTTGAACTGTTTCTTGACAGCCAGGCTTCCCGCTACATTCCCTCCAATCTGTTTTGCTTCCTGGTGTGACCTTTCATACAGTAAAATACATTAGTTGAATAGCACAGTCTCATTAAAAGAGTGAATTAACCGAAGAGTCTTTTTAACTAAATGACAGCCAAAGGACTGAGTGCTAATAGCCATGGGCAGTTAGAAACTTAACTCATGAATCAGGCTGTTAATACTGCTTCATGCCTGAAGCATTGAGGGCACCACACTCTCTGCTTGCTCTCATAAGAAGAAAAGCTCATTACTTTCCTCCTGATGGGAGAGAAAGAGTGAGCGAGCAATAATAAAGCTTGAATTTTTCAATACTGTTAAAAATGGGGCTGACAGATTGCCGACAATAGGAGCAACGGCCTAGACACTGCGTAGAGAGCCACTGAATTAGCAATACCATATATCATACAATCTAATTAAATCAACCCGAAGAATGAAATTAGTTTTCTGTGAGTGAAATGGCCTTTGAAAGAACGCTATTAAATGAACTGTAGAGCATTAATTAAATAATTCACAGTGAGGGATTTTGCATTTATACAAAAATTGTGCACTTAATTGTCCATGCTGTATTACAGATTTGGCCTTATGTTAACAATGTGTCTAAAGCACACTTATTGGAGCATATCAGGAACAGCTTAACATAAACGCAGCTTATAAAGTTTTTAAGGCTTGGCAAAGAAACCAGAGAAAAGAAGGACCGTATAGTACAAAGGACATTTAGAGTCAACAACTTTTCTGAGTTCATTTTGTGTTTGCTTGGCAAATTGTTACATTTCTTTTTTTTTAATTACAAGAACTTTTACTAGCTTTTCTTGTCCTAAATGTTTATTAAGCAAAGGGTACCATTTCTAACATTATATTTCAAAAATGCCAGTGAAAACATATCTTGGTTTTGAATGGGGTGGGAACTAATTTATTCCTGAAGTTAATGCAGAATGATATAATATATATGTAAACATATAACAATTGCATGCTGATTATTGGGCAGATAAGGGAGGTTGTTCTTTATTAAAGGGAAACATCTGTTTAATCAGAAAATTTTTGTAAATGTTATTATATACAGAAATATCTCATCTCTCTCCTCCCTTTGCTGTTGTATGAATCTGTCATGTTAGGCCAAAATTTTCAATCCTGGAGGCTTAGAGTCAGGCTCCTCAATCTATATTTAGACATCTAAAAAAGGTGGCTTGATTTTCAGGAGTGTTGAACACTCACAAATCCCGGGGGCGGTTGGTGGGGGGGGAGGGGAATGGAAATGTCTTGAACTCAGAATCTTTGAAAAATAGTCTGCTTTTATATAGGTGCCTAAATATGGATATAGGAGTCAAACTTTATGGCACCTAGGTTTAAAAATATTTGCTCAATCCAGACAAGAATATCCCCTTACAAATAACTCCAGAGAAAAAGCAATAGTTATGAATTAAAAGGCGTGCATTTATATCAAAATATAGGTATATATTTTCTGAAGTAAATAGGATGAAATTCAATAAGGACAAATGCAAAGTACTCCATTTAGGAAGGAACAATCAATTGTGAGTACACAAAACGGGAATGACTTATAGGAAGGAGTAGGAAGGAGAACTGCAGAAAGGGATCTGGGGTCACAATGGATCACGAGCTAAATATGAGCCAACAGTGCAACACTGTTTCAAAAAAAGCAAACATCATTGAATTAGCAGGAGTGTTGAAAGCAAAAAATGAGAAGTAATTCTTCTGCTCTACTCCATGCTGATTAGGCCTCAACTGAAATATTTTGTCCAGTTCTGGGCACAACAGGAAAGATGTGGACAAATTGGAGAAAATCCAGAGAAGAGCAACAAAAATGATTAAAGATCTAGAAAATGACCTGTGAGGGATGATTGAAAAATTTGGGTTTGTTCAGTCTGGAGAAGAGAAGACTGAGGGGGACATGATAACAGTTTTCAAGTACATAAAAGGTTTTTATAAGAAGGAGGGAGAAAAATTGTTTTTCTTAACGTCTGAGGATAGGACAAGAAGCGATGGGCTTAAATTGCAGCAAGGACGATTTAGGCTGGACATTAGGAAAAACTTCCTAACTGTCAGGGTGGATAAGCACTAGAATAAATTGCCTAGGGAGGTGTAGAATCTCCACCATTGGAGGTTTTTAAAGCAGGTTAAACAAATACCTGTCAAGGATGGTCTAGATAATATTTAGTCCTGCCATGAGTTCAGGGGACTGGACTAGATGACCTCTCAAGGTCCCTTCCAGTCTTATGATTTATAGGCTTTAAAAAATATTTACTGGATTGTCCCTTTCCAGTTGTTTTGCAACCCAAATTTATGTTGCAACCTGAATGGAGCCAGAGACCAATTTGGTCATTTCAGTTTATTTATGTATTATTTTATTTATTGAGATTTTTACTGCTCTTCAATAAAAGAATAACCATCCAATGCTCTGGATGCCTTTCATGTTCTTTTAAAAGTACATGTATAAGTAAACAGATCAGTCATTTACTCCAAAGTCTGATCAAATAACTCTGCAGCAACATAAATATAACACTAATTAATTTATCTCCCCCATTAAAACATGACAAGTTTAGGGAGGTTATTTTGTCCTGCTTTCTGGTCAGCCTTGGATTTTATCAGTGTTTTCCTGGGAGAAAGAAGATTTTTCATTTCAATTTTCAATGAAATGGCTAAATAATAATAATATCTGGCTCTTATATTGAGCATTTTTCTTCAATGGAACTCAAAGCAATTTAAAATGGAGGTCTTTATCCCCATTTTACAAATGGGGAAACTGAGTAGGGCGACCAGATGTAAGGGACAAAATATCAGGACACATGGGGGAAAAAAAAAAAAAGGTGGCCGGAGTTGCCGAAGCAAAAAAAAAAGAACAAAACCCCCGCAATATCGGGACAAATGGCATCCCGACCATGGATTGGTCAGGACTCAGGACAAAGAACTAAAAATCGGGACAGTCCCGATTTTATCGGAACGTCTGGTCACCCTAAAACTGAGCCAGAGGGAGGTGAAGTGAATTGTCCAAGGTAACCCAAAAGGCCAGAGTTGGGAAATGAGCCCAGGTGTCCAGTGCTCTAAATTAGGCTCTATAAACTGGTACCAATGTAAATTAAAAGTAAAAAATGACAAGTTGATGGTCAGAGCTGAGTAGCCCATGACTGGGGGAGATTATGCGGTTGGCTGTTCTGAGCTGAATTGGGAAGAGGTTGAGCAACAAGAAGAAGAAAGAACACTTTATGCAAAGCAAGCCATTGTTAGGACATTCTCCTTATTAGTTTCAGCTTTTGTTTTAGTGTTTATGACGTCCCTTCTCCTCTGCTGTGCAGGTAGCTCTGCTGCTCTGCAGTGGTGCATACAAGCCATTCCACTGCATTCTGGGGCAGCTGCACACCCTGCTTGCACATCACTGCAAAAGAAGGTGAGGCCAGAGGGAGAATGATCATGGCTAGAACGAAACGTAAAGCACAGATGCTTCCCAAAACCGTAATCAGTGGGAACAAGATCAGGCCTTGTGTGATCAGAAAGAGGGTAAAAGGTAACTATGTCCATACAAAGTGCACATTGGCTGACAACGGTGTGACAGGTCAGGGGGAACAGAGAGGGGCAACTGAGACCCCAAACAACAGAGTTGTAGGTAGGACGCACAGAGGAGCAAGAAAATATCTATCTGAGGGAGATCCCTTTACAATAGGTGCAAGCAGGCTGCCATTGCTCGCATAGGTCTGTGCACACAAGCAGGCCTATGAGCAGAGTGATCATGACCTCCATTACATTGTCATAGAGAACAAATAAGCCACAAACTCCTCAGCTCAGCTCTACTGTGGTTTGGTACACAGGTATGATTTTGTTCTACTCCTTTCACCATTGCTTGCTTGCTTCTTTTAATGGGTTTGGGTTATTTATGGGCCTCTCTTATATATCCATTGGTCCATGGCTTTTGTTCCCAAGTATGATCATCTCTGTGCTGACTCAGGGGTCCATGCCATGTCCCAGGTTGGGCCAACACTGTGGCAGATTCTGACTGCTCCTTGCTATGCTTGCCATAGTCCTATCTGTGTGTGGCCAGGTTGGTCATAGACTGCCCATTACTCACTGCCCTGGTTACCATGGACACCCTGAATGTCGCTGGCAGGTTTCTGTCCTTTGCCTTATTTCTTGTAGCTTTTACAGACTTTATATCAACAGCCTCATTATAAGCAGGGTGCTCTGGGGGCAATCTCATGCATGAAGGGCGACTCCATTTCAGAACATCTTCTTGTGCAATTTTCTCAGCAGTGGTCCATTTTTGAGTTGATTGGGTCAATGTTTTTTTTTTAAAAAAATAAAATAATAAAAACAAAAACAAATAACACATAATAATGAAACCCTTGCAGGGAGATAGGTAGACAGAATCCAATTAAATCTAGCCGTCTATGCCACCTTTCATACTCTATATAGCCCTAATTATTTTGCTATAATGATTTTGAAGTTAGGAGGGCGGTATCCCTATCTGGAGGGATAGATGGACAAATGTGGATTTATGTGCTCAGCCTTTTCTGCAGACCGGGATATTAGGTGCCTCACTGAGAAAGGAAATGTTATTCAGGACATTGTCTATATTTCCTAAGTCTTTTCTTAATATGCCATGGGCTCTTTAACTCTTTAATTTGCAACAGGAAGTTCACTTGAAATGGAAAGATGGGACCTTGGCTTGACATTTTCACCCCAAAAATGAGTTTAACCTTGCAGCCCAAATGCACAATGAAGGCTGCTCTCTCTGTTCACCATTAGTTAAATTTAAGTCATGTAGCTCAGTCATTGCCACCAGTAAGAGGAAAAGATGCAGCTAAAATTCACTGAAACAAAGGAGCAGTTGTTATTCTCCTAAACACACTCTTCAGGGCATGAGTGGAGCCTGCAGTGTGCGTGGCTAGCAGCATTGCTCTCTGCCCAAGGAGAGAGAAAAGCAGATGCCTGAAGATTTCCTTTTTGACAGCATCCCAAAAATCAAGTGGTGATACCAGCATCACTAGCTAAAGTAATCCCCACATTGGGCACCAGAAAAGCAATTGGCTGAAGGATGGTGGAATAGGCCATACAAGACAGATGGTTAGAGAATTTGAGGCAGAAGATCACTATATCATAGGACGTATGTCCACCATGCAGTGGGTGTCAGTGAGCTTGACATTATTATGATATGAGTGTCAATACCACACATGAACATTGGAACAGCTGAATGGACTGAATGTGTGTGGGACACGGCATCATCACAGTCAGACACCTGTCTATACAGTCAGTGCCTGGTATTTCAAGGTTATGAAACCTGCCCATGGGTCTATACAAGCATATAAGTGGGTAACAGCAACAGATGACTGTCCATTCAGCACCTTGCAATGCTTCCTCACCAGCTGATGTTTTGCAGTGCTCTATGCCCAGAACCCAACAGTGTCTAGGTTTTACTTCCAAAATATGCCTATTGTAGAGTTTCTCTCCCTATGCTAGACATCAGAGAAGACTATGGTGTAGCTCTGGTTTCCCCATTCCAAGTAGCCACACTTACCTTCTCTAGAGCATGCTGTTTTGGTACAGCAGCCACACATTGGTAAGCACTATCTGGTATACTTTGTGAGAGAAGTTGGGGCTCAAGGTGGGCAGGAAATAATTAGGCTTCATGCATGGGATTTGAACCCACAATATTTGAGTTCAAAGCAAAAAAGCTACTGCGTAAGACAGTGCCATTTTGTGTTCTATATAACAACTTGCCCTTCAGGAAAATTGAGATGAAAAGATACAGAGAAATAGTTATATGGCCCTGGAAGCAGAAAGTGTGAGCAGTGTACTTGTACATTGCATTTAAACTTGACTGTAATTTTCTACTGTGAATATCATCTTAATCTGACCTGTGGATGATGCCCTGAATAAATATTGATGAAGTAGTTTAAGCCTGGTCTAGACTCAGGAATATCCCTGTTCAGCAATCGGTGGCTAGCAATCCGTGTGTATGCATTGATGCTGATCCCTAAGTAAAAGCAAAGACATGCAGGATTTACACTGATCTAGCCCAATGGGTGCAAATCTGGTTTGCAGTCATCTACACATAAGGATCTGCATGGGGCAACTACTCAAATTGCTGAACTGGGCCTATTCTGACGTGTAGGCAAGACCATAGTTATTTCAACTCACATTGACTAGCCTATAATTTAAAAAATATGTTTTAAATGACACTACAAGACTCCAATGGATAATCACCATGTCCCCACATTTTCATTTGCTTTAGTCTATGATGTGATATTGATATAAAACCATCCTGACCCCATTAATGATACCTCATGTGCAGTAATGTCAAACCATTCAATCAGTCGCATCATTACCTTTATATTAAGCATATTTAGTTTATTCAGTCATAACAAAGCACTATAGTACTAAAGAATTTTTTTTCATCTACTCATTTCAATTGCATTCTGTATAACCTCTAAAATGCATCTTTTGTCTTGATTTTTATGTATGAGTAAAGAACAAAATGCTTTGTATTTGGGATGAGAAAAGCTGGGTTTCTTCCCCCCCCCCCGACCTCCTCCAAAGCTATTGAAAACATTCTATATGTTTCACTGCAAAGTTCATAGAACACTCAGTTTTTCAAGGATTTCTCTTAAAGCAGAACTCCCAGGAAGTCTCAAAGGATCACAGAAATTAGAAAGCAAAAAGGCCAGTTAGATCTTTGAGTTCAACTATCACTACATTCAGGTCTACCGAGTCTGTGCCTTTGGCTGAAATAATGTTTGTGCTATTTTCAGGAAGCTGAAGTTATTCAAGTGATCAGAATCATTGAATCTTTCTGCTGATCAATCCCATAAGGAGTATCTATCAATATCCTTTACTCTAGCTAGTGATTGGTGTGTCCTATTTTATGTACACTTTAGACTAGCTGAAGAATGAGCCAGCATAGCAGCAGATTGTGGGGTATACTGGAGTACGAAACATCATATTTTGGAAAGATGGGACAATTAGCTGACGTATAAGTCTGTGGCTTGTAATAGGAGGAGATGATGACTGCCATTGTTCACTAATAGACATTGATGAGCATGTTTCCCAGTTTATTTATCTGCTGTTTCAACTGAATTTCAAAAAACATCCGAAGCAGCTATCTTTTAAACCAAAGCTATTTTTGTAGCTGGTGGTGAAAGAGCCAGAATTTTTCTTTGCTGCATCCCTCACACCTTGTATTGCTCTTTTACTGTACTTGCAGAGAATGAACAGCTAACCAGTGCTTCATAGTGCCAATTTGCAGGGATGCATTAAGTACATAATCAATTTGCCAAATAGCATCCATATTTAGTGACCCAATGTTGTTAAATGATTTCAGTTAATATTTGTACTTTTCAGTGACGAATCTTCAGTTGTCAGCAGTGTTACTGACAGTAAGAGACTAGAATTAGAAGCCCAGGAACACTTCATCTCTAGCTCTGATCCTGACCTCCTAGACCAGGCTGGCCAGCCAGACACTCTCCTTCATCACAACCATTTTGAGGGAGACTAAACCCTCCATTGGTATATTTATGCCTGGCTGAATGAGTATGACACATAGAATCAGGTGTCCAGTGCAAAAACTTGCTGTTAAGAATTTATCATTTTCTTTCTTTGAACAGGCTCCAGTATATTCCTAAAATTTGCAGTTTCTGAAAACATTCTGGCCAGGAAATTTGTCAGCTTGAATTTTCATGGAAAGGAAACAGAAGGAAATTGATTAAAATCAAATATATGTTCATGAAAATTTTAGTGCGTTGTCTGTCGTGCTTTAGTTACAATTTTAGTCCCTTCTGACCTAAGCTAAATTCGAACTAGAGATGGAAAGTTCTATAATCCATTTCTAGTCCCCAGAACCAACCAGTTCCTCCATCCTTTAGTTTGCTTACCACTGTGTCTTTGCTTTTTACACAATATCAAGAATGTGAGGAAACCACACAGACCCAGCTGGGTCCCAAATAACCCTTTTTACTAACTACAAACATACATGGCCTAGCTATATATATATATAACGTAATATTCAATATATACATATACAGACACTGCTGCTCTGTTAGGTTCTGGTGATTTCTGCCACAGAAGACAGGAGACCCACAGTGGCTCTCAACCTTTCCAGACTACTGTACCCCTTTCAGGAATCTGATTTGCCTTGTGTACCTCCAAGTTTCACCTCACTTAAAAACTACTTGCTTACAAAATCAGACATAAAACTACAAAAGTGTCACAGCACACTATTACTGAAAAATTACTTACTTTCTCATTTTTACCATGTAATTATAAAATAACCCAATTGGAATATAAATAGTGTATTAAAATTTCAGTGTATAGTATACAGAGCAGTATAAATAAGCCATTGTATGAAATTTTAGTTTGTACTGACTTTGCTAGTGCTTTTTATGAAGGTTGTTGTAAAACTAGGCAAATATCTAGATGAGTTGATGTACCCCCTAGAAGACCTCTGTTTACCTCCTGGTTGAGAACCATTGCACTAGGGGGCTCACAAACGTATACTACCCAATTCCTATATACTACACTATTGTTCTTCCACATTGTGGATAGCTGAGTCAGATCTGCCCAGTTAGCAAACAGCGCACACTCAGAATAGGGCCTCTTGTTTATAGAATCCTCAAACGCTTACGCATCCTCGTATGTTATATTTACTATGATTTCAGATGTTTAACACCTGTTAAACTGTCTGTCTCTTCTTTAGGCTACATTTGGCAACACTTTAAAACAAAGTAATCTCTTGCCTCTGTTTCATGTACACATCTATTGGCATCAATGCCCATTTTGCATGGAAATCAAAGGCACATTATGGTCCTTAATTTTATAAAAGTTTTATGTTTGAGGTAGAAGCACCTCTTTTGTGCAAGATTCTAATCATTTTTTGACCTTTTGAAACTTGTGGCCTTTGCTAAGTAGTCAAACATCATCTTGACTTCCCTGGGAGAGATGAAAATAAAAATCAATAATGGTAAGATTAGAGTGTTTAGTGAACCCCAAAGAAAATGTGATTTTCAGATGTTTGTGTTCATCTGCTATGTGCATTGCACACACACTAAATTCCTAACATTAAAAATTTTTTCATCATCAGAATATCTACTTGACTATATTACTGCTTAGATGATAGCTTTTGTGTATAAATTATTTGACAGAGGCCCCTCTGAGCATTTAGTTTTTATCAACCAATATTTTGTTTCACTTTCCATCAGTGTTTTGATACTTTAAGGAATTTAGCCTATAATCATTGTGTTGTAGATGTTCTAACAAGAAAAGAACAGATGCAAGTTTGGTGATTATTGAGTTTTTAACTTGTCTTGCAGTGATTTGTGGCTGTGTCACTGCAAATATTTTTCAATGTCATTGCCTAAGCCCTGGCTGTCACTAACACGGTCAGCTGGGGAATAGAAGGCCTAACACTATGATCTCAGTATTAATGGGAGCTGTTGAGAGTGGCAAAGGTGATAAAGTATTGTTTAGTTATTGGTGCCATACTTTTGCTGCAGGACATTATTATAAAACGTTGTGGATTTTTTTGTCAGATTTCAATCACGTATCCAATAACATGTTTAGGAATGTATAGAGAAGAGTACTGCAATAATGGTTATTTTTAAAAACTGTTAATAGGAATATCCAAGCGTGAAATCTAAAGATGTAAGAAATATTTCTGAATTTTAGTTTTTTAATTTGTAGTTTAGTTAGCTATTTTATGTAAATGTTTTCAGTTCAAAGAACATAAACCTAAGTAAATATGATATAGAATTGATTAGTAAGCTACTAAAATGAGTACCGTTCTGTTCATATTCTGGACCTTTGGATAACTGGTAACCTGTTCTCCCTTTTGAAATGCATGTATATTTTCCACAAATGTTAATGGGAGTTATACTTGGGCATTCAAGAGAGAAAGCATACCCCAGTTGGTAGGTAAATGTATGTGTCACTCTTTTCCATTACTCCCCAGACCAGAATACAAGGAGAAATAGAGATATAAGATTTATAAAGCTTTTACAATATCCTGTGTTGCCAAATTGTATTCTAGCATGGGCATAACAGGATTTCTTGCCTCAACTTCAACACAAGAACGCAAATTAATAACTTGCTGTCATTGTCATTAATAGTAGTAGTGCATGTGTTTAAGTTATGATTAAAATAACCTTTAAAATTCAATCTTTTATTGATGGCAGAGATAACTTGATTTGAAACCATTTGATAAATGCATTCACCACAGCTTTAAACAAAATCCAATACGTCTTTAAAAAAAAGGGAATATAAAATTAGATGATGAGAGTTTATATAGCTTTTAAATATCAAGCTGACAGGGCTTGTGCAGGTAGAAATATTGTAACTGAAGAATGGTGAAGAAAGCAAGTTTATTTTAGAGTGAGGGTTTTCAAGTGAATTCATACCAAGTAGAATATAATGGAGATAGGCTTTTGCCAGTGCTTTGGATCTCCTGACCTCCATTTCCAGTAGAGATTAGCTTGATAAAACAGACACAACCTCAATAAAACACTAACAATGGAAAGAAGTAAATAGAAATCATATTAAGCAGCAGCAATATTGCATGAATTGAAACAAAAATTTAGGTATAATAGCCTTGGTGGGTTTTAATATTGTTCCCAATCACATCACAATATGAATCATATCATGGTGATTCTAAATAACGTTTATCATCTTCAAATCTCCTCTCCTCGTAGAATTCTCATATTATTTGAGGTTTTTTTTAAGAGCTCATACATAATTAAATGTGCTGAAAGCAAAAGGGACAAAATATCTTCAGAAATAGTAACTCTGTGTTACATGTTCAATTAAATATAACATTCCCGTATTTATCGTTATTTTGCTACCTTTCAGAAGTGAAATAAACAGAATAATGATATATTACTGCAGAACAAAAGGCAAATAAGGCCAGCTCTGAAACTTTATTCTGATTGCAATTGTCTTGGAATTGCTGAATTTTGGGTACAATCTCCAAAGCATGACAAACGAAAGGAATATTGGTCAAAATGTGTGGTTAAGAGGGATGAAAGGGTAAGTATAACAAATAGAAGGGTGCAGTTCATTTTGGTTTTGAATGGGACTCTAGAAAATTGTCTGTCAGAGAGAAAATATCATCATCCATGAAATAAGGGCCTAGCCATGTGCTGAGCTTCATGTGGATAGACCCATGTGGCCCCAATGACTTCCATGGGATTCCGAGTGGTTGGTAGGTAGGGTGAGCAGGTGTCCTGATTTTATAGCACAGCTCTTATATAGGTGCCTATTACCCCCCAAGCCCCTGCCCTGTTTTTTCACACGTTCTATCTGGTTACCCTATTGGTAAGTCAGCTTGCACCAATCCCAAAGCAGTACTAAGATTTTAAACAGTACTGCTGGTCACCATAGTCCTTTTGCACTCAGACAGTGTTTTCTTAATGGTCTAAGGGTGAAGTGTGTATTTCCCAATGAATACACAGGTAATCCCATATTCTTGACTTTAATAATAGATAAATGGTGCAAGCTGACATTATTTGGGAAATCTGAAATGTTGTGTATTCAGTAGTTTAATTCCAAACTGAGACCACCTAATCTGGATCAAGTAGGCAGACCCACTGTTTAGTCTGAAACAAACGGTCATTTTTTCAAACCTGGGTGCCTATATTTAAGTGCATAAATATCCATTTAAAGTAATTAAAGGCTGATTTAGGGGCTTCTGAAATTCAAGGTACAGGTTCTTAACTACTCAGGAGCCTAAATGCAGATGTAAGTGTCTGCCTTTAGGCATAAGTAACAGGGTAGAGGGATGCTGAGTCAATATTATGTATAATTATTACACACCTCTTCTTCCTGCACCTCAAGTTAATTCTTGGCTGAAACACAAGCTTCAATTCTGTATTTTTAACCACTTTCAGAAAGCATTAGATACAGAGTTAAACTTCAGAGCTATTGTATATAAAACCCTGATAAGTAGGTGTTAATAGTTTTCACTCAACTTCAAAGAGATACCAGTTTCTTAGTAAGCAAACATTTAATACACAGAACAAACAGTGTAATTAGTATAAAACATTGTAAATATTTGGCATTCTATGAATCATGCTTAAACAAAAGCTGCTAGGCAGTATATCTACCACTGTTCCTTATGAAGACTGTCTCACCTTGTTGCTGTTACATATATTCAAATATAAGGTTTCAACATAACATTCCATACTTCTATACTTTGGCAAATACATATAAATATATTCCCTTTGACCTTTCCTCAGAGATGATTTCTCAGTCTCTATAATATGTATTGTGTCCCGCCTGGACTCTTCTGAGCTTGAGAAGAATAGCAGAATCTCAGTTCTTTTCCTAACATTTCAGAACCCCATCAGCAAACAATCAATCTGGGGATCTCCATAACTAGCAGCATTCCAGCCCTTGGGTTTTCACAGATTCATAGATTCCCAGGTCAGAAGGGACCACTGTGGTCATCTAGTCTGACCTCCTGTAACACAGGCCAAAGAATGTCCCCTAAAAAATTCCTAGAGCATATCTTTTAGAAGAACATCCAATTTTGATTTAAAAATTGTCAGTGATGGAGGATCCACATCAACACTTGGTAAATTGTTCCATTGGTTAATTACCTTCACTGTCAAAAAATTATGCCTAATTTCCAGTGTGAATTTGTCTAGCTTCACCTTCCAGCCATTGGATCATGCTGTACCTTTCTCTGATATATTGAAGAATCCATTGTTAAATATTTGTTCCCAATGTAGACACTTATAGACTGTATTCAAGTCATCCCTTAACCTTCTTTGTTAAGATAATTAGATTGAGCTCTTTGAGTCTTATCACTATAAAGCATGTTTTTTTAATCATTCTTGTAATTCCTCTCTGATTTATCAATATCCCTCTTGAATTGTGGGGACCAGAACTGAAAACAGTACAGTAGAACCTCAGAGTTATGAACACCTCGGGAATGGAGGTTGGTTGTAACTCTCAAATGTTCGTAATTCTGAAGAAAACATTATGGTTGTTCTTTCAAAAGTTTACAACTGAACGTTGACTTAATACAGCTTTGAAACTTTACTATGCAGAAGAAAAATGCTGCTTTCCCTTTATTTTTGGAGTAGTTTATGTTTAACACAGTACTATACTGTATTTCCTTTTGGTGGGTGGAGGGGGGTGTCTCTGCTGCTGCCTGATTGCATACTTCTGGTTCCAAATGAGGTGTGTGGTTGACTGGTCAGTTCCTAATTCTGGTGTTCAAAACTCTTAGGTTCTACTATATTCCAGAAGCAGTCACACCAGTGCCAAATACAGAGGTATAATAACCTCTCTACTCCTATCCAAGATTCCCGTTTCTGAACCCCAGGCTAAAATTAGCTCATTTGGCCACAACATCACATTAATCACTGTTCAACTGATTAACAATCACAACGCCCCTCTTCAGAGTCACTGCTTCACATGATAGGAGCCCCATTTCTATAAATACGGCCTACATTCTCTGTTCCTAGTTGTATACATTTACATTTAGTAGTATTAAATAGTCATATTTAACAGCTGACTGGTCCTCAGTTGCTGGTGAAACAGAAATCTGTAGCCTGTCCAAAATGGTACAGATGTTGTGATCAGCATATAGAATATCCATTCGCTGGATCTCTGTAAGGCTCTAACTCTATAGGACACTATTTCTCCCCTTAAGCCCAGCTCAGTCCAGAAAGAATTTACAAACCTTCACTGAGCTGTGTCCCATTGACTCTTTAACTGAGACAAAATCCTAGTTTAAAGCAGTTAGCTAATATCTAAATATAATTTTTTTAGGCTCCATAGTCTCTAGGGGTAATAAATGTTTCCCTCCCAGCTAGGGTTGCCAACTTTCTAATCGCACAAAACTGAACACATTTATTCTGTCCTTGCCCCCCCCCCCCTTCCTTGAGGCCTGGCCCCTGCCCCACCCCTTCTCTGAGGCCCTGCCCCCACTCACTCCATCCCATCTCCCTCTGTCACTCAGTCTCCCCCACCCTCACTCACTTTCTCCAGGCTGGGGCAGGGGGTTGCGTATGCGAGGGGGTGAGGGCTCTGGCTGGGGGGTTGGGGATAAGGGTTTGGGGTGCAGGAGGGGGCTCCAGGCTAGGACCAAGGGGTTTGGAGTCCAGGAGGGTGATCAGGTCTGGGACAGGGGGTTGGGGTGTTGGAGGGGGTGCGGGATCTGGGCTGGGGGGTGGACCCAAGGGGTTGGGAGCATGAGAGGGGGATCCAGGCTTGACAGGGGGTTGGGGTGCAGGGAGTGAGGGCTCCAGCTGGAGGTGCGGGCTCTGGGGATGAGGGGTTTGGGAGCGGGTTCAGTGTGCAGGCTCTGGGAGGGAGTTTGGGTGCAGGAGGGGGCTCAGTCTGGGGCAGGAGATTGGGGTGTGGGAGGGGGTGTGGGCTTCAACCGGGCAGTGCTTACCTCAGATGACTACGGGAATCAATGACATGTCCCTCCAGCTCCTAGGCTCAGGGGCGGCCAGGTGACTCCGTGCGCTGCCCATGTCTGCAGGCACCTCCCATTGGCCATGGTTCCTGGCCAATGGGAGCTGTGAAGTCGGAAGTAGGGGAGGGCAGCGCATGGAGACCCCCTGGCTACTGCTGCACCTAGGAGCTGGACATGCCGGCCACTTCCGGGAGCTGCATGGAGCCAGGACAAATAGGGAGCCTGTTTTAGCCCTTCTGCGCCACTGACTGGACTTTTAACAGCTGTTACCAAGTAATAATCCATCATTTACACTGCCATCCTCTCAGAGGCAGGATCCGGACCTCCTGGGTTCAGCTTTACAAATGGGAGAACCAGATCATCAAGTCGACTATGAGAATACTCTTTATCCTGGCAACAAAAACAGTGTTTGAGCAAGCAAAAAATTACTCCAACAAAAAATAATAAATAACATCTTACATAGTGAGAAAATCATTACTATGTTCTTTAAATAATCGCATTATCCATTTCCAAATAGGTTCATCATCTTTCCTAGATACTCTGGCCCGCAAGTCTGTGAGCTCAGCAGGCATAAAGGTCCAATGTTCAGTGATTATAGTGTTGACCATCAAAATCCTTTAAGGAACGGATAGAAGTAAGCTGGTCTATTGCTTCAATTACATCTGAATTCAAGGTAATATCTATGGGGCCCCATGTCTACCCCAAAAATGTTTGCCTAAGGACAGGGCCCTTTACCTTTTCCTTTTTGATTTCCCAACCCTGATTTTCAAGATGCTGCAGCAATGCATTTAAAACAATACTGCAAGTTTCTTGGGTGGAATCAAAGACCAGGATATCATCCAAGTAACTAACCCAATTATCATGATTGAAGGAGGCCACTGATTGTGCCATTATTTGTGTAGCCCATGCAGGGGAATTACAAAATCCCTGAGGAGCAACTCGAAATTTGTATTTTTTCCCATTCCACATGAAGGCAGTCAGTCTCTGAGGATCTAGAATTGGTATTTGAAAGAACATATCTTTAATGTCTATGATGGCTTTCTAGGGTTGTTGTTTAATTTAGCAAGAAGATTAAATTGAATTTCAGTTCGATTAGCAATAAACCCTTTTTCTGTTTAAACAGCAGCATTAATTCGTCTATAATCTATTACCAGTCGCCCTTTCCCGGGTTCCTTTTTGGCCACAATCCAAACAGGTGATGCATATGGTGAGACTGTCTCTTCAATCCACCCATTAGTTAAAGCTTGGTCAATTAATTCATCACCCAAGGTGATTTGCTTACATGATAACCGGTACTGCTTTTGAGGTCCCACCTGTATGCCCAGTCCCCCACAGATAAAACAGCAGCCTATTAAAATCTCCCAGATTGCTTTCAATGATTACTGGGAGATCGATGTCAATTCTGGTAGACTCCTGGCCCATCCAGGAGGGTTGGCAATCCTACTCCCAGCTCTCCCTCTAGATCTAGAAAACACACCATAGTGGACCAACCATTATCCTAATGGAGGGCTTCTGTAGTAAATAAAATTGCAGTAGCACTCACCTGTATCCAAAATGGTATAGGCATTGGGATCCAGCCCTTATAACAGACATATCTGCCTGTGTCAGTCATTGAGTCAGATGGGCTGACTTTAATTCTGATTGGCTTAGTTCTCTGAGGGTCTGATCTACCAGGTGGCTTACCCATAATGAAAACTGCTGAGAAACAGCCGAGAAACAGCTGCTGCATACTTCTACTAACGTCTAGTAACTTGATGTTTCTGTGCCCTTCTAGCTGAGTTGCCCTATCCTGCATTTTGCATGTGTGCAGAGAAACAGAGTATTCCAACTAAAATTCATATCGCCTCCCCACCTCTCTTCCTTTCTTAGGGCCAACAAAGTCAAATGCTGCAGTATAAAGCACTGGGGTAACACATAAAGCTTTGAAAATTGGTTCCCAATTGTCTATTTATTCCAGAATGTGGCAACTAAGTGTGATGCTGTATGGAATCTGGGGGACACGTTAGGATATTATGAATACCAATAGCTATCTTCGAGACACCACCGATTTCCTGAGGAAACTACAGTCCATTGGTGATCTTCCTAAAAACACCATCCTAGCCACTATGGATGTAGAAGCCCTCTACACCAACATTCCACACAAAGATGGACTACAAGCCGTCAGGAACAGTATCCCCGATACTGTCACGGCTAACCTGGTGGCTGAACTTTTTGACTTTGTCCTCACCCATAACTATTTCACATTTGGGGACAATGTATACCTTCAAATCAGCGGCACTGCGATGGGTACCCGCATGGCCCCACAGTATGCCAACATTTTTATGGCTGACTTAGAACAACGCTTCCTCAGCTCTCGTCCCCTAATGCCCCTACTCTACTTGCGCTACATTGATGACATCTTCATCATCTGGACCCATGGAAAAGAAGCTCTTGAGGAATTCCACCATGATTTCAACAGTTTCCATCCCACCATCAACCTCAGCCTGGACCAGTCCACACAAGAGATCCACTTCCTGGTCACTACGGTGCTAATAAGCGATGGTCACATAAACACCACCCTATATCGGAAACCTACTGACCGCTATTCCTACCTACATGCCTCTAGCTTTCATCCAGATCATACCACTCGATCCATTGTCTACAGCCAAGCGCTACGATATAACCGCATTTGCTCCAACCCCTCAGACAGAGACAAACACCTACAAGATCTCTATCATGCATTCCTACAACTACAATACCCACCTGCTGAAGTGAAGAAACAGATTGACAGAGCCAGAAGAGTACCCAGAAGTCACCTACTACAGGACAGGCCCAACAAAGAAAACAACAGAACGCCACTAGCCATCACCTTCAGCCCCCAACTAAAACCTCTCAAACGCATCATCAAGGATCTACAACCTATCCTGAAGGACGAGCCATCGCTCTCTCAGATCTTGGGAGACAGACCAGTCCTTGCTTACAGACAGCCCCCCAATCTGAAGCAAATACTCACCAGCAACCACACACCACACAACAGAACCACTAACCCAGGAACCTATCCTTGCAACAAAGCCCGTTGCCAACTCTGTCCACATATCTATTCAGGGGATACCATCATAGGGCCTAATCACATCAGCCACACTATCAGAGGCTCGTTCACCTGCGCATCTACCAATGTGATATATGCCATCATGTGCCAGCAATGCCCCTCTGCCATGTACATTGGCCAAACTGGACAGTCTCTACGTAAAAGAATGAATGGACACAAATCAGACGTCAAGAATTATAACATTCAAAAACCAGTTGGAGAACACTTCAATCTCTCTGGTCACTCGATCACAGACCTAAGAGTGGCTATACTTCAACAAAAAAGCTTCAAAAACAGACTTCAACGAGAGACTGCTGAATTGGAATTAATTTGCAAACTGGATACAATTAACTTAGGCTTGAATAGAGACTGGGAATGGATGAGTCATTACACAAAGTAAAACTATTTCCCCATGGTATTTCTCCCTCCCACCCCACCCCCCACTGTTCCTCTGATATTCTTGTTAACTTCTGGAATTAGCCTACCTGCTTGTCACCATGAAAGGTTTTCCTCCTTTCCCCCCCCTGCTGTTGGTGATGGCTTATCTTTAATGATCACTCTCCTTACAGTGTGTATGATAAACCCATTGTTTCATGTTCTCTGTGTGTGTGTATATAAATCTCTCCTCTGTTTTTTCCACCAAATGCATCCGATGAAGTGAGCTGTAGCTCACGAAAGCTTATGCTCTAATAAATTTGTTAGTCTCTAAGGTGCCACAAGTACTCCTTTTCTTTTTATAAAATTGCAGTGAGTTATGCCAGATATGCCATGTAAGATATCTGCAAAAATGTTTTAATTTGCCAGATATGATCATCTTGTTTATATGTTTGTATCACCTTTGTATTATGAGCTATAGATATGTATGTATGTCTGTATTTTAAACTTGTGCTATGTTTCTGAGTGACACCCTTACAGTTTGACATCAGCACTGCCTAGCCCATTAAGGACCATCAACTATGCAACTGACCCATTGAGTGAAGGCAAGGGGTACACCTCATGACTCAGCAAGGCATGCCGGGACATGTCTATGGACAGAAAAGGCTTCCAAAACCATGTGCTGGGCAGCTTGTGTTTGAAGTAACAGAAGCACAGGATGCATGGCAAAAGACTATAAAAAGCAGCTGCATCTTCTCCATTTTATCTTCAGTCCTGCTTTTTATCTCTGGAGGAACTTTGCTACAAATTGAAGCTCTGAACAAAGGACTGAATGACCCATCCAAGCTGTGGATGTGTTCGAGAGGCCAGCAAACTCACCAATACAGCTAGGAACCTGATATATGGACTTTGAAGTCTTTGTATGTACATGACTGTTTTACCATTTAACATCTCTCTTGTCCTTTCTTTTTTCTTTATAATAAACCTTTAGTTTTAGACCCTAAAGGATTGGCTGGCAGTGTGGTATTTGGGTAAGATCCAAAACTATACTGACCTGGTAACATGGCTGACCCTTTGGAACAGAGGAACATTTTGTATATGTGAGCAGAGTTTTTTAAATAACTTCTCACTGTACTGGACCTAGGTGCTGATTGGGAGCCAGAGAACTGGAATGCAATAGAGGGGACTGTGTGATTTCTTTTTTTGCTTCTTGATAACCAGCATGGGGGATCAGAAGCACAGTTTGTGACTGGTTGGGAGGTTTAACTTCAGTGTTACTCACCGGTCTTGGGAGTATCTGCTTTCCCTTTTGCAGCCTGCCCTGACCTTGGCATTTCCAGTGAGGGCTGCCCTGGGCATACGGGGTCACACCAAATACAAAATGTACATTTGCAAAAATATAGTAATATTTTTGTGCAACTTAACAGTGATTTGCAATCCAAAATGTAGCCAACCCATATGAATGTATCTAAAATTGTGAATATCCACTGGACATTCAATAAAAATAGCATATTGTCTTATTAGAGCAAACATTTTACAGTAGTATCAGGAAGCCCTGAATATGGATTGTAGTCCCATTGTAGGTGCTGCACAAAATAGTCAAAGATAGTATGGTATTTGGGACAGAGAATATCTAATTAAGATAAAATGTAACAAGTAGATGTAAGAAACACGCAGAAGGAGCAAGGGAAGAAAGATAAGAGAAACTGTAATGAGCATATGTATTTATATAGGCTAGATATGTGCACCACTAGGTAATACTGGATATGTTATTACATGCACACACCACACCCCATTCATTTAATAATATATTATATAAACAAAGAAGAGAAATATAGAAATATCATAAGTCCCTACTGACTTTCTACCAAGCTGTAATCAGTTAGTCAGCTCCCATACACACCATAGTGAAAGTGAAAGGTGTGTACCATGCATAAAAGGTAGACTGGAAAGAGGTATGCAGTAGAGCTGGGTGAAAGTTTTGGACTGAAACTTGTTTTTAGCAACAAATGCAAATGCTGTGACACCAAAACATTCCACAAATTCACTGAATTGTTTTGGCTGAATAAAACAAACAAAATTCCAAAAATAATGAAAACATTTTATTTTGACATTTTTAAATAAAATATTTCAATTCCAATTTTTTTTAGAAATTTCTTTTAATTTTATTTTTTAAAATTAAAAAGCATTCAAAATGCTCAAAATTAAAATGAAACATTTCATTTCAGATCAAACAAAACATGTCATTTGACCTGAAACACCTTTTTTTTTTTTTACTTCTAGATTTGCCAAACATTTTAAAAAATGTCATTTTTGGTTTGACCAAAAATAATTTAAATTTTTTTTTGGTGGGGGAATTGCCAGTGAATCAAAAAATATATTATTTTCACAGCACTAGTGGGAAGGTGCTTAAAGGAGATGCAGACAAGTGGATGATGAAGGCTGGCATAACTGGTGGAGTAGAAGTGATGGAGTGGTGATATGGTAAGATAGAAGAGCAAATAAGTAGATAGGGCTAAATTGTGAAGGGCTTGAAAGTAAAGGTCAGAAGCGTACATGTATGGTGATGGAAATGGGAAGCCAGTGGACGGACTTGACATGACATGGTCAGAATGACAGGCCACGAGAATGCTCTAACTAGTAGCATTATGAAAGGATGTGAGGGACATTGAGAAGGGTCTCAGGGAGGCAAGAGATAGGGAGGTTGGGGTAGTCAAAATGGGAAGATGATGTGACGCTGACAGACAGTGGTGTAGACCTGGAGGACAGAAATTATTATGGGGAAGAAACACCAACATTTGGACATGATCTGGATATCTGAGTCTAAAGAGAAGACAGAGTCAAACAGGTTACCTAGATTATGGGGATGAGTGACAGGGAGGTTAGTGTTCTCAGCATTGATGGAGAAGGTAGGGAGTAGGAAGGGTTTGGAAGGGATGGCAAGCAAATCACATTTGGGCATGTTAAAAGCCCTAGAGACATCCAGGAGGAGATATCACGAGCCAGGCTGAGATGTGCGATTGGATGGAGGGAGACAGGTCAGAATGGAGAGGCAAATTTGTGACTCATCAGCACAGAGACAATAACTGAAGCATGAGAATGGCTGAAGTCACCTAGAGGAAGGTTTTATAGGGAGAAGGGTGGGGCAATGGCCAAGACCTATGTGAGAGATGAAGAGGAGGCCATTGGAAGAGATGCCAAATAAATCACTAGAGAATTAAGAGGAGAATCAGGAGAGAATAGAATTGTGAAAGCAGAGGACGGACAAGATTTTAAGGAGGAGATTGTGATTGATGGTGTGAAAAGAAGCCAGGAGTTCAAGGAGGATAATAATGCAGTAGTACCCTGATGTCTGGCCATGGAGAACCAGGCAGGGACTCTGGTGACAGCACATGTGACATCAGATGTGGACAATTTCAGTAAGCTGTGGTTATAATGTATTAATGGGCATATACAACACTTAGGACAGATGTAGGTAGATGTTTTCCATATAACATACAAGATGTTTTTCCTAAATTCATTAAGTGTCATCTCAATAAGCCAGGAGTAACCCACTCCTCAGGAAGATCTCACCTTCCATCAATATCCAACTACGCAAAAAAATTAATGTTTCACTCAGAAGCCTGATGGAACAAAAGCAGCTTGAAGCATGATCTAGAGCTTGTCAAAAAGGCTCTGACAGATAGTCACAAGGAGTGAGTTTCAAAGGCACAGGGTCTTCAGCTGAGAATGCTCTGCTGTCAGCCATAGATAAACAAAATTCTAGGATGTGACAGAAAGAGAGCCGTAGCTAATCCCAACTTTTGTGTCATGATGTAGGTAACAGGCCTTTACAGAATTAACTTTTAAAATTATTTAATTTTAGACTTCTGTACTTTTAGACATTTATCTTTTTCTATAGCAACTTCTACTTTGGAATGTCAAAGTGCTTCACAGCAGCCCTGGAGACAGCTAGCTATTTGTAGCCCCTTTTTACAGATAGGGAAACTGAGGGACAGAACAGTAAAGTGCCTTGTCCAAGGCCACACAAGAAGTCTGAGACAGAATCAGGAATAGAAACCTCACTCCCAGTCAACCGCAGTCCTTCATTTTGGGTTGCTAATGCACAGACAACAGAAAACAACAAGCTTAATAGTAACAACTTTAACAATAAGAGCTGTGGCTGCAGAATTTGCCAAAGAATTGTGCTTCAGGCTGATCTCATTTATCCCTTAGGACCAAACTGGCACAGAGTGAAGGAACTCGGGATTGGTTGAGTACAAAGGTCATCTTTGTACAGCTGTTCCTGAGTTGCTGTATGCACTGTTTGGCCTTTTGGCCTAGAAGTCTATTTTAAAAAAAATCACTTCTTCACTCCTCCCCATGAAGAAGAGGAAGGGGAAATGACTCCACTGTGTCAGGGATAGTCAAGATAATACTTAGTCCTGCCTCAGTTCAGGGGACTGGACTAGATGAGCTATCAAGGTCCTTCCAGTCCCACATGTCTTTGTTTCTAAGAACCTCTCAGGCTCCTGGATGCAAATCTCCATTCTCAGTGTCCCAAGTGCCAAACACCACAATTAGCCACTACTTCTCAAAACATCCAGCTGCCTCATCCCTGAGACATTTGTACTGATAGTGTTATGTAATTTATTAAAAATCCTCTGCTTTGGGATGTACTTGAAGTTGAACTGTTACAAAAGCCTGAATGGCCCTGCTCCAGAATATAGATCCAGCTTGCTACAGAGCATCAGTCATGGGCACTTCATATCACATGCCCAGTGACCTATGACAAAGGCTTTATTCTGCCATAGTGTTTACAGGAGAGAAAGAAAGAAAGATGACAAAGTGGCTGCCAGTGATATGACTTGGATTCTTGTCACTTTCTTGTCACTGTCAGAGGAGCACCCATGTTTCTTATTGGCTTTTTCTCTGGTAGAAGCTGTTCACATAGGATTAGGTGCCTCTGTTGGGGCTGGTTTGCTAGAAAAGGAAAATGCTGCTTAGGCCCTGGACAGTATGTTTATAAGCAAATGGACCATGAGACAAACTGTTAGTGTATGAAAGAAAAAGGAGCTCACTATTGTGAGCCAAATACATCCCTTTGTTTCTTTGTGTGGAGATCCAGGTAGGCAGAACACAGAGAGGTAAAGTGCTGGGTCTGTGGCTTGCTCTTCCCTTTTGTTTGAGCCCACAAATCCTCCCATCATTTCCTGTCCCTGTAAAGCAGCCACTGAGATCAGGATCTTTATGTGATTAGAGAGCAAGCATGTGGTGGGAGGAAGTGGGGTTAGGGGGACAGCTGCTGCCCATGCCATTATTGTCTTACTTCCACTCAGCAGCAATTGTTGGCATAAAATAATGCTTCGCTCATCAGCTGTAACTTATGCCGGTTCCCCCATTGCAGAGGAGCAACCTCAAACACATTTATTAGGGCTAGCTTTAGGAGTAGCAACTAGTAAGAAGGTAAGGGCAGCATGGGTCCTGCAGCAGCTATGTTGGCATGGGGTAGAAGGGCCAGGAAACAATGGACCATGAGAGGCAAGAGGAAGAGCCAACCTACTCTGTAAGAAATCTCTTGACATGCTTGGAGAAGAGACTGGAAACAACTTGAATTTTGGAAATGAATTCTTGAGCTTGGCAGGGCCAGGGTCTGAGTAGCTGGAGAGAAATTTCACAGGAGGTCCAGGTTCAACAAAACAAAAACAAAAACAAACAAACAAAAAACAAAAACAAAACAAAAACAAAACAAAAACCTCTCTCTGAGGTTTACAGTTCTTCCTGATCTAAAGTTCTCCCTGCCAGCAAAGTCTCTGGAGAGATGAACCAATAATCTGGGGGACAGATCCATCATCCATTTGTAAGTACTATAGTTCTATATTACGCTTCCTTTTGTTCAAATTACATATCAGCAGATTTGTGAATGGAACACAACTCTTTCTTTATAAACAAAGGCTAGAGAATAAACGCACACCCATGTAGGAGAATAATGCTTCTACCTAGCAAATTTCCATTTAAAGATCTTTATTCCAAAACCCTCAGATCTTTTTTTTACTTTCCAACAGGTCCTTCAGTTTTGCTAACTTGTGCTTTTAGGAGAATTCTAAAGCCTTTCTTTGGCCCAAGGATTTTAAATCTCTGCATCATTTACATCTTTCTTCTCATTGTAGGCACTTCACAGTGATGCAATGCACTGGAGGCAAAAATTAAACAAATCACTC
This sequence comes from Dermochelys coriacea, assembly GCF_009764565.3. Classification (NCBI taxonomy): domain Eukaryota; kingdom Metazoa; phylum Chordata; order Testudines; family Dermochelyidae; genus Dermochelys; species Dermochelys coriacea. The sequence goes on along the minus strand of NC_050074.1, from coordinate 106,791,245 downwards.
ATGTGAGGCTAACTTTTCTAAATCTTGTACCTGAATTGGACACTTTGGCTTGACCATTTCTGTTCTATACATCAGTTCATTAATACATGAAAATATGCGATCAAACAGACAATCAAATTTCATGTAAAATAATCTCCAGCATTAAAACTGTTCTTCGCATTTTATGTGCAACTCTGTGGGTAGATATATTTCTTGCTACTAGAGCAAAACTGATTTGTGTGATGGTTCCCCATCATGAAATCACTTGGAAGGTTGTGAGATAAAATGTCGCTTAGGATAATGTAATTGGCCTTAAGGTACAGGAGTTGAATTATTTTCAGTGATTTATAATCTGGAAATTAAAGACTCACTCATTTTCTAATTTAATTCCATCTTCAATGGAAAAATGTTCACTCTGAACTAAATTGGCGAGTAATGTTGCTAATTCAAATGCAGATGCAATTTCGATTCTGGTAGCAGTTTGCTGTGATTGACGAGTCCCCAATGGATCATTATGATTCTTATCTCCCAATCTCACAAATTCTCTAGCAGTTGTGATAATAACTTCAGCTAAGGAGAAAAGGGAAAAAATAAATTCTCTGCTGCACTGTCAATTCAGGCTTTGCTTTTTTCTGACATGAAATGGGGTTTATTTCAAATCTATTGCATGTTAGAGACAAATATGAAGCCCCATTACTAAATTTTGTGTCATCATAAAACTACAGTTTAATTGTTTACAGATAGTTTTCTAACCTGCATTTAAATTTACCTAAAATGTGTTTTCCATTCTTCATTGTTAATTAGCTGAGGAATTAAATTGCATTTTGGGTAATTCACTAAGTGTAAAATTAAAATTAAAATATGTCCAATGATTAGCTATAATAATCCATGTTTTGACTTTTTAAAAAATTGTTGCCACATTTCTAAAAATATATTAAAAGACTTTAATTTTCATTGAGAAGTTACACTGTGAAGTTAATTTGATTGAGAAATTACAGTGCATTTCCAGATTAAGAGCTAGGGTTCACACATTCCTGAATCAATCACCATCAATCCTATAAATAAAAATGGGATTATCTATCATTATAGGTTAGCACTGCAGTTTTTTGTGTTTTCATGATAAACCTAAATTTTGAGGGAAGTTTGATTCAGTTGTGCAGAGAAAAGTGTCTTCAGATTGGAAATTTTTTATTGTGATTTCATGTAAAAGTGATTTTATTTAACATGAAGTTAACTTGTGCCAGTGTGCTGAAAAGTAAAAATACCTCATTAACCAACTTAGCCTCTTTTTTAAAATATTTCAGATTGTTAAAGAAATTTTTAGTTTCACTGTTCTAGGAAGGGCTTATCTATAGCAATTTTGGGGGATGGAGGTGGGGAGGTGGGTGAAGACATTCCAGAAATAGGAGAGAAATCTGCACCCTCTCTCTTTACTCCATGCCATATGAGATTGCAGTATGAACAGTAACCAGTGAACTATGGGAGTGGGGATGATCTATATATGGAACAGGTAATGTTTACCCAAATAATGCTATAAATTATTCAGCTTGAAACCCAGACCTGGCCCGAGCACTGGGTAAATCTAATGTGAGGAGTGGAAGAGAATCCCTCATCTCTAGGCTGCGAAGAATTTCTCTGGAGGCTACTTTAAATATGCTAAAGTGATTTAATCACCAATTGCTTATTTATACCTTACAACTGAAAACAACAGCAACAAAAAAACAACAAAAAGAAAAGGAGTACTTGTGGCACCTTAGAGACTAACAAATTTATTTGAGCATAAGCTTTCATGAGCTACAGCTCACTTCATCGGATGCATGCAGTGGAAAAGAACAACAATTTTTTCTGTGGAGCAGCTCACATGGTAAGGTGCTGGAACCAGAAGCTGACTGAATACTGAATAAAAATACTGAATTAAGGTGAACAGAACCATGAATTTTGCTCTGAGATTCATGAAACACTTTAAAAAAAAGGGATCACATTCCCCTTTGTTGTGTGTATATATTGGACCAGATCCACAGCTGGTGTAAATAGGCATGGCTTCACCTGAAGATCTGGCCCCTGAGGTACATACCAGGAAAATATTAACCATGCTCAAGGTCATGGAAGTAGAATATTGCTTTAAGATAAAAACATTCATTTGAATGTAATTTATTCCCTTTTAATCTTATCAGTATTAATCATTATTAACCTCAGGTTTTTTGTTTGATTATGTATGTGGGCTATATGCATGAGAAATAATATCAGAAAATACCAAAAAGCACTGTCAGAAGGAGCAGAGGTATGGCGTGTAAGAGATGTGTGATAGAATGTACTTATATGGCCCTCATCATCCTAGTATCTGAGCACTTGTAACTTCTATGTAAAAAAGAGGAATAGTCCATCTGAGTCATACAAGTACCTACATAGATCTGTTCTTTGATCCAAGGGCAATAGCAAACACTGCAGTCAAGTATAGAGACCTGAACCAATCACAATGCTTGTAACTCTATATACAAATATAAAAGAAACCGCTACACTGAAGAACAAAGAGGGCCTGACTCTCCATTGCTCTGCACCTTGTGTGGTCCTTTACACGTGCAAAGTGAGTGTTAAGTGGGTATACAAATACTCCCATCTTCATGGGATAGCCTTTTACACTCACTTAACACTCATTTTGCACTGGTATAAAGGACTACACAAGTTAATGGAGAATCAGACTCAGTGCATCAGTAGGAATTATTAGTATGCAATGGGAAAACATTACCTCTTGAGTTAAAAAAGTATCCATCGGTGGGTTACAATGCCTCGTGTAGCTCGTTTTGGCATAATAGTACTCTGCTCAAACAGTTGTAGGTTTTCTATAGTAGTGTGTACATATACACATATTTTACTGAACAAAATAAAGCATGAAGAATTCAATAAAATATAGATAATAAATATGTCTTTACTTGGACATTTAAGTTATCCTCTCTGGAACCACACATTTTGCAAGAGTGTGAAACTTGTCTTAAATGTCCAGCCAAGGACCAAAAATATATATATTTTTTTAAAAAAGCAGTAGCTTTATGGAGGTGCCCTTCTATTAAAGATGGAGCAGAGCTTTACTCAGTAAACATTATTCTAGGCCTGATTAGACCATTGTAAAATCAGAAGTAATTTCATAGAAGCAAATACAGTTAAACCAGTGTAAAATGTGTGAGATCAGAATCAGGCCTTTTATGAGTTTGGGGAGAATTTGTAGCAGTCTCTGATGTAAGAAGGTTGTCCAGTAAGGATTGTTATTTGTACAGCGTCATTAGGTTATTCTATCAGGAACATTTCTTCCTGACCACAGATGGTGATCAGCTTTTGCCCTGAAGAATGGGGATTGATAATCCTTAGAATGTCTATCCTTCCCCTTGCTCTCCTCTGCTTATAAAGCTCAATTTAGCTCAATCTAGTCACATCATGGGTATAGATCTCTTCTCAGATTTCAAATGTACCACCTTGGGCAGTATGTTCTGCTGCGTGACTGGTTCATCCTCCCTGCCCCATAAAGCCATGCAGATTTCTATGGAATGGGGGTGGCTGGACTGAAGTGCAGTAATGCTGATACCATTGTTACAGGAAGGGATGGGTGAGGAATGAACAGATTCAATCCTGTTCTTCAGGGGTCTTTCTGCTCCCATCTGCAAAAATGGTATTTGCTCTGCTTCACTTTCTTCCTCCTCACTATCTGAAAGCTACTGTTGGTTCCTGGGCAGGTCCCCTCTTTTCCCATCCAGGCTTCTCCCTGTTGCTGGAGGGGAGAGGAGCGGAGTGTGACAGAGAGACATGGGGCCCATACTTTAGAGTCAAGAGGAGCTGGAGGTCTCTTAGTTGCAAGAAAGCAGGAGGGTTCTTGCCACAGCAGTAGTCACAGTCCTAAGGCAGGGATGACCCAGTTAGCAATAACTAAAGGGGGGGAGGGGCAGAAGGGAAGGACAATGAGAGGGGAGTGGCATTAATTGTATTGTGGGGAGAGGGGACAATGACACTTTGTCTGGAGGACGGGGTAACTGGGAGCTGCAATAATTGCATTGTGCAGGCTGCATGCACTGTGGGGGGAAGTAAAAATGAATGGGGGGCAATAGAAATCTTATCTGGTGTGGGCATATGGTAATGGAGAGTTGAGTGTTCAGGGGGGTAGGAGGGAAACTGCATTAATTGGATTTGGAAGAGTCTGGGTATAGACTTCCTTCTGCTACTCCTAGTATTCCACAAAAAGCCCAGACAGGGACCCCTTCCCCTGAGCACCCAGCAGCTTGGGGAGAGACATTCCCAGTTGGTGCCCCAAATGACTGAAGTACGGACCATCTGTGTTTTGTGCCATGAGCAACAGATTCAAATGTTTTTTTAATTATAACACCTGTTTTTAAGAATGTTTTCTCACCATGAATGAAATAAACTAGCTATGGAACTCTGGGAGGGGGAGATGTGACATTGCAAAACCAGTTTATTGGCGTCATCATGACAAACATCCTTAAAAACTGTTTTTTTAACTGTTGCAGAGTATTATAATTTGTCAAGTATGGCACCCCACACAATGAAACACAGGTGATGCACATCATTGGCTTGTGTCACATGCTGGCAGGTTAGAAGGTTTAGAGGCCTGCTTCTTTGCCGCTATCTATGCACCAGGCCTGCATCCAAGTATGTTGGCTGATGCAGAATCAGTTTACCCTTTTACTGTGTCATAACACAAGCCCAGGATTTAGCTCTAACTCAGAACTTTGGGATGGGTCCATATAAGTGGCAATGTCAAACCAAACATCAGAAACTGATTTAAACTGGGATAATAAGAAACAAAGAGTTAAATATATTAATGTAGTAGGCTGATCAGCATTGTGTCTTCCAGACGTAATTCCATTGATATGGGACACACACAATCTCATTTGCATGCACACGTAAGCTTACTGGATGTGGTAGAACTAAGTGGGGCAGTGCTATGAATGCCCACTCTCAGTAATTCCAACGACAGAGTGCCTTTAAAATATACTGCCAGTCCTCATAATGTCTTGCCAGTGTTTCACATTAACCTTTAGACTATCTGAATTTAACTCTGTATGTAAGCTAGATCTTTTTAAAATGGTAGACAACATAACAAAAAAGGTACAGAACATGAAGGAAGACATGCGAGCAAAACAGTTTTTAGAAATGGAATGATTTATGTGATAATATTTTGAGGTAGCCTACCCTTTGGTGGCTGCTCCCTTTAATATGCACAAGTAATTGACAACTCGTTAGAAGCTCATTAGGCAAACAAACCTTTGTGACAAAAACAAACCTAGTAAAACATGAAACAAACACGACTTTTTGTGTAATATTGTGTGGTATGCTGAAAACTCAGTCAGGTTCAAAGGTACAAGTTAGAAAACACCATCATAAAGTTATTACGTTTTAGATTTGCATGTGTTCAACAATTTAACTCCTTAAGTGCCAGCACACTTATGCAGTTGGGCATCACAAAATTTCCCATCATGCATAATACATCTCACAAAACATATATGTCAATAGGTCTATACAGGTATCATGATTTGGGATATATTGCATCCTATATACATACATCTGTAGAGCTTCAGAGAAGTAAAAGACTTACTGTTTAAGAACTGATTAATTAGGAATATTATTACATCAAATACTAGGCACACCACATTCCATCTTATCCACAAATTTTAAAGCAAACTTGGCCATTACAATAGAAGTAGAGCTTAAACTTACAGGGGCCTATTCTTCTCTTGATTCATGAACATAACTCCCACTACTGCTAATAGAAGTTATGCGCTTGCACTGGGAAGAGAATAGATCACATCAGTTGATGATCATCTTAGACTAACACAGCAGCATACTGAAATTTCTCTTAAATTATGTACTCACTTTCCTCCTACCTCCCTATAGCATAATAGTGAACTCTACACACGCAACACAACATATGTGGCAACAACTAGCAGAAGTTATGCTAATGGCTAGCAGAAGTCACAAGGATATTTTGATATGAACAATACCAATAAAAAGATACGAGGTCAGATTCTGAGCTCATTTACACAGGTGAAAATGAGAACAGAATTCAGCTTATAGTAGTAAGACAAAATATAGAAATTAAAGCATAAAAGTTTTCCAGTTTACTTATTAGTACAAAATGTAATTGGATGGAAGTAGCAAGTTTCAAAAATTTGTCTTACCATAATGACTGTAATTTTTTAAAGATCGAAAATGAATCTGACTAGAAAATACCATTAAACTCCAACTTGCTTAAAATTTAAAGGGTAATTCACATATAATGCTTTTATTTAATAGCCCAATTTACAAAACGTCTAAAATTAATGCAGATCTTTTCAGGACAAAATCAGCTGTAACTGCACCAACTAATTTTTGCTCATTTGAACTGAATTATTAATAAGAGAGAAATATACCATATGTTCCCAAAAGAGCTGGATACATTTATTTCAAATGAAATTGCTGTGTTTGGTGGAATATAAGAGGTTTAAATGCTTTCAGAGAAATGGGTTACTTATATACTGATTTAATAGAGTATAAATCAGGCTGCATAATTAGGGACACAGCTGTTTCCTAACCTAAAGCTGGCAGCTTTCGTTGGTTAAGTTCCTTTATCACCTGCATGGCTTTAATCAGCAATAATTTGTTCTTCTTGTGAAGTAATACAAGTTAATCAATAATTTTGTTGTTTATACTGTACCAGAGAAGGGCTTTTATGGCAGGTTTGGGTTAACCTGGGAATATATTTGCCTGGGTTGTTTGTTTGATTTACTTCATTATACTGTAATCCTAATTCTAACGGGGAATTAAAGAAGAGGGTATTTTGGTAGTGTAACCTTTATCTAAAACTATTAGAGAGGAATGTTGTTTTAATTTCTTAACATACATATTTAAGTGTCTACTGTAAAATTTGACTTTCACTCACAAACTCAGATCTATAGTTAAAGCCCTGAGTAAACCTCTCCCACCAAAATACATGTGTAACTCTCTAAGGTATATGTGGGACATCCACAGTGCATTAGAGGGAGGAGAGCTCCTTCTTTTTCAGCTTCCCTGCTTTATCTGAATGTTGCTGGAATCAGTTATGGAAGAACACTCACTATTTGAGACCCAGGCCCTAAACCAGAAAGGTACTTAAGCACATGATTAGTTTTAGGCATATAAGTAGAGCCATTGACTTCAGTGGGACTATTCATGTGTGTAAAGGACCCCAAGCAGCACTAAGAGATAATGGAGCAAGTTAAAGATGGGTTTCAGATGCCATTGAAGTGAATGGATTGTTCCTGTCTGTAACTGCTCATCACTGGGAGCAAGGGGTTTACAATCTGGCCCTTATTTTGCAATAGTTATAAGGTGTAAACAAGTCTCATGAAAAATGTTGAGCCATTGAGTGTGTAAAGAACAATTTAGAGAATTAAAACAATGCATATTATTTACCAGAACATATTACTTATATACTGGCCTCATTGAACACAGAGCCCCTAGTGTGAGTAATATCAATCAGGTGCTTTTAAAAAGCAAGCCTATTTCATCCTCATAGAGCCTAGTAGGTCTTTTGGAATTGTCACTACGATCTCAGAGATTGTGTTGTCTCCTACCATTCTAAAGCATAGAGCTATTGCAATAGGTGTATATAAGTAGAATTGGCTTGGAGCCACAAAGTTCAGATCCAGATCCAAACTTCAGAACCATAGTTTTGATTTGGCTCATTGTAAGAAGGTATAATGTCGAGTTACAGTATATCGCTGTAGTGTCCTGCTGTGAAGTTTAGATTCAGACTTAATAGTGAACATAATGTAATTAAATTTAACATCCTTGTGAGGGGGAAAACACCAGAGAAGCCCACTACAGCAGTATTTAACTTCAGAAAGGGGAACTACACAAGAATGAGGAAGCTAGTTAAATGGAAATTAAAAGATACCATCACAAAAGTGAAATGCCTACAAGCTGAATGACAATTTCTTAAAACTACTATAATAGAGGCTCAAATTAAATGTATACCCCAAATTTTTTAAAAAACCATCACAACATAGTAAGGGTACCAGAAAAGTGCTACCCTGACTAAACAAGCTAAAAAAAGCAGTTAGAGGCAAAAAGGCATCCTTTAAAAAACAGGATGTTAAATCCTACCGAGGAAAATAGAAAGAAGCATAAACTCTGGCAACTCAAGTGTAACAGTATATTTATGCAGGGCAAAAAATAATTTAAAGAGTAACTAGATTCAAAGATTCAAAAACTAACGGCAATTTTTTTTAATGTACATTAGAAGCAGGAAGCCTTCCAAACAATCTGTGTGGCCACGGGTGCTAAATCAAGGAGCTAAAGGAGCACTGGAGGAAGATAAGGCTGTTGTGGAGAAACTAAATGAATTCTTTGCATCAGTCTTCACTGCAGAGGCCTTCAAGGAGGTTCTCACAACTGAGCCATTCTTTTTAGGTGACAAATTAGAGGATCTGTCCCAGTAAAGGAGGTTTTAGAACAAATTGATAAATTAAACAGTAATAAGTCACCAGGACCAGATGGTATTCACCCAAGAGTTCTGAAGGAACTCAAATATGAAGCTGCAGAACCGCTAACCCTGGTATGTAACCTATTATTTAAATCTGCTTCCATATCAGATAACTGGAGAATAGCTAATGTAACATCAATTTTTAAAAAAGGCTCCAGAGGTGATACTGGTAATTATAGGCTGGTAAGCCTAACTTCAGTACCAAGCAAATTAGTTGAAACAGTAAAGAACAGAATTATCAGACGCATAGATGAACACTATTTGTAGGGGAAGAATCAACACAGCTTTTGTAAAGGGAAATCATACCTCACTAATCTATTAGAATTCTTTGAGGAGGTCAACAAACACGTGGACAAGGGCGATCCAGTTGATATAGTGTACTTGGACTTGCAAAAAGCCTTTGACAAGATCTGTCACCAAAGACTCTTAAGAAAAGTAAGCAGTCATGGGGTAAGAGGGAAGGTCCACTCATGAATTAGTAACTGGTTAAAAGACAGGAAACAAAGGATAGGAATAAATGGTCAGTTTTCAGAATGGAGGGATGTAAATATTGGTTTCCCCCAGGGACCTGTATCGGGACTAATGCTGTTCAACATACTCATATATGATCTGGTAAAAAGTGAGATGGCAAAATTTGCAGATGATACAAAATTACTCAAAATAGTCAAGTCACAAGCAGACTGGAAAGAGTTACAAAGGGATCTTTGATCATATCACTGCGGGTGATATGATAGAGGTCTATAAAATCATGACTGGTGTGAAGAAAGTGAATAAGGATGTGTTATTTACCCTTTCACATAACAAAGACCAGGGGTCACCCAATGAAATCCACAGGCAGCATGTTTAAAACAAACAAAAGGAAGTACTATTTCACACAGCACACAGTCAACCTGTGGAACTGATTGCCAGGGGATACTGTGAAGGCCAAAATTAAAATGGGGTTCAAAAAAGAATTAGGTAAGTTCATGGAGGGTCAGTCCATCAATGGCTGTTAGCCAAGATGGACAGGGATGCAACCCCAAGCTCTGGGTGTCCCTAACCTGTGAATGCCAGAAGCTGGGAATAGGTGACAGGGGATGAATCACTTGTTCTGTTCACTCCCTCTGAAGCATCTGGCATTGGTCACTGTCAGAGGACAGGATACTGGGCTAGATGGACCATTGGTCTGACCCAGCATGGCTGTTCTTATGTAAATCTTTCCAAGGTTTATGGTATTTGCATCTCCAGTTTTGACTAGGGCCATTTTCTAATATAAATTCATAGATTCATAGATACTAAGGTCAGAAGGGACCATTATGATCATCTAGTCCCGACCTCCTGCACAATGTAGGCCACAGAATCTCACCCATCCACTCCTGCGAAAAACCGCTCACCTATGTCTGAGCTATTAAAGTCCTCAAATCGTGGTTTAAAGGCTTCAAGGAGCAGAGAATCCTCCATCAAGTGACCCGTGCCTCATGCTACAGAGGAAGGCGAAAAACCTCCAGGGCCTCTTCCATTCTCCCCTGGAGGAAAATTCCTTTCCGACCCCAAATATGGCGATCAGCTAAACCCTGAGCATATGGGCATATGGGCAAGATTCACCAGCCAGATACTACAGAAAATTCTTTCCTGGATAACTCAGATCCCAGGCCATTAGGCCTATTTACCATGAATATTTAAAGATCAATTAATTACCAAAATCATGTTATGCTATCATACCATCTCCTCCATAAACTTATCGAGTTTAATCTTAAAGCCAGATAGATCTTTTGTCCCCACTGCTTCCCTTGGAAGGCTATACTTCACTCCTCTGATGGTTAGAAACCTCCCTCTAATTTCAAGTCTAGTGCTTTAATAATTGTGCTTGTTCAGTAGCTGATTTTCAAATGTAATTAACTGAACACATACATTTTTAAAGGTCCTAGTTCACAGTATGGGCATACTTCCATAGTCTGGGGGCATGCAGAATTCCTTTGGTTTCAAGACGAGTTATGTCCACCTAAAGGACACAAGATGTGACTCAGACTCAAGCAAATAATGTAGCCATTTGGAACCATGGTTACACAGAGAAGTTCATTCCTTCAATTTTTTTCCACTTGTGAGATTTAAAAGTCTGATCAAAAGCCCAATGGTAACAAGGAGAGTGTTTCTATTAGCTTTATGAAGGAGTACTTGTGGCACCTTAGAGACTAACAAATCGTATGCATCCGATGAAGTGAGCTGTAGATCACAAAAGCTTATGCTCAAACAAATTTGTTAGTCTCTAAGGTGCCACAAGTACTCCTTTTCTTTTTGCGGATACAGACTAACACGGCTGCTACTCTGAAACCTGTTTTTAGCTTTATGGGGCTTTGAATCAGGCCTGAAAAGACTAAACCAGTTTCTTTTTAATTGTTGTTAATTTAAAAAAAATAATGTTCTTCTCACCTAATACCTTGGTGTAAACTTTTAGCCAGAGAAAATTTTTATGGATAGTTTGTAGACTCTGATGTTTCTAAATGAAATACTGACAAACCTTTAATTATAGCAAGGTATGTAGGTACCACTATAATTCATCACATAGCTTTGATTTTAACTATAGAAACCATTGCTTCAGTCTACATGTTAAATATTGGAAACAGTACACTTATAATACAAATATATTAAAACCATTGTTTTAATGTTAGAATGTTGCTGTTTACAATTGATTTGATCTGGTATGTGTGAGTGAAAGTTGAACCTGGCAAAAAGTGTTTAATTTTCTTTTAGTTAGATTCTGTCTCATACAAAGTGTAAAATATACTTGAGAACTTCCTGAAGGAACAGGACAGCTGAACTATGGGATATTGATAAATATACAGATTCTGCATGAGTGCATGTGAGAGATATTTGGTTTTGAGTATTAAACTAAAATGCACAGACTTAATTTACCATCTCTGTATGACTTTGCAAGCTTTGTTTATTTTTACATTTTTCTCTTTCAGCTTCAAACATCACCTACTCCATAAAAGTGAATATTAGATAGCTTAACCACTACCATAGTTTAGCTAGAAAAAGACTGGAGCACCCCCTAAAGTGCACAGCTAGCATAAGCACAAAATACATATCAATGGAACTAAGCAATGTACATTTATATAGATAGAAAACAAATGTTAACTTGCAACAAATGTTACAAAATTCTGTTCTAGGTAGGACAGAATACTGGCAAATTACAATAGGAATATTCTATGTGACCAACTTTATGAAATGATGATGTCAAACCAATGAATCTCAATTAGTAAAGTATCATGGTAATTCTAGTAGCATTATTTGAGCAAGAGAGGACATTATATTTTATTTGCTGATATAAATATGTATTTATTCATATCAGAGGGAAAACAATGGACCATGAGCCATTGCAGCCACTGGGTTTTTATTTTAAAGAATTATATTTTTAATCATACCAAATGTCTCTTGTCTCGCTGCCTCTTTTAGACAGACAGATAGCTAATCCTAGTCCACATTTCCTGCTTTTAGTGCCAGAACTTTATTTCAGATCCAAAAAGGGGGAATATTCAGCCTAAACCTAGCAAATTGCATTAACTTGCAAATTTAAAACTTTGCATAGTTAAATTATAGTGGGAGAAAAAAGTAAACCTCACCCTGTGTGGCTTTTCATGTGTCTCTTTTATACACTGCAGGCTGCAGTTTCAAAAATTTTAGGAGTATTATAGGGGTAAACTTTACAGACTGGTAAACAGTTTTTCAACTGTTTCTCAGTTGTATGTGGTAAAAATGAGCTTCCACAAATCAGCAGATTCCCCTGCCTTCCTATTCTAGCTCTGCCCTTGATGACAAACATATTGTGAGTGTCCAGGAACCAATATAGACAGTGATTGAAATTAAAGGTTTAATAAACTTTTGGTCACTTAGCCAAAAGTTACAGATTTCTAACAGGATAACTCTTAAAGACACCTGTCCCAACAGCAATGTAATGGGAGCATCCTTCCTCCTTTTGATGCTGAAATCCACAGCTTCTACATCTGTCTCAAGATCTATCCATCCCACTCAAACCCAAGACCCTAGAAGATCTCTATTATTCCAAGGTGTAATCATGGCTTAGCCATTCCAAGGCCTAAGCAGGGCAACACTCCCATTTAGATTACTGCATGGGGCAACCTCCCACAAGAGTTCCTGCCTCACTGCAAATGCCAGCCCTTCTTTGCACTGAAGGCGGACTGACGCCAAAGTAGACTATGGCATAATTATCTGTCCAAACATTTATCTGCCTTGTCCCATAGCCCTATACCCAATAACCTAGGTGTACACCATAGGAAAGGACTCTAGAAAGATGCTGCTCTACCTGTGTCCACCAGATCCCATCATAACAATACTCAGAGGCATCTGGCCACTACTGGATTTCTGAGGACAAAGGCCTACCTAGATCTCACTGAAAGCTTCCTCATCCTACTGTGCCCATTACCCCCAACTCAGAGCTGCCATGATCAAACTGCTGCTCTGTACATGGATTCCTCTCTCTAAATCGCTGCTGCCACTGCCAACATAACTCACCCTACAGCAGGTGGTTTTCAAGGTCCCCCACCTTTAGGACGTATTCTCATTCCTCCAGTCTCCATAGTGTCAAGGGGAAAGGTAGAGCAGGAAAAGCCCTCTTTCTAGTGTCACCTTCTATATGCAGCTCCCTTTACCATCTGCTGGCCTGTCCCAGTGCTTGTCAGAAATGCTTGTATTGACCAACAGCTGTTCCCCTAGGAAGGGACAAGCACCATGATGCCAATCAGGGTGTGGTCCCTGCACCTGATCTCTGCCTTCACAAGAGACAAATGTGATTTTGTGATGGTCCACACACCCTGTCTCACTCTGCCTTTATAAATCTGTTTGCATTAGTCAGCCCAAAGAGTGGTTTGAGAAACAATGGTCTTTAGCCAATAAACTACATGTAACATACAAAGAAAAAAACCCCACAATCTGCCAGAAATGAAAGAGAAAAAAACAGATCTATTGCAGAAGCTAGGTGTTAGCTCAAGAAAACTAAGCAAAAACATATGTGAATCCTATTCCTCTCTGCATTTCTTGGAGTTTTCCTCTAAAGCTATCCTTTCCCCTGGAACATTGTCTTGTCTTTGTGATATTTTTCATTTGAATTATTCAGGATTTTCATTGGGGTTTCTGAGGTCAGAATCTGGCCCAATGGCCCAGTGCGACATTAATATTTTCCACCATTAGAGAAGCAAATTCTGTGGATCCTTCATAGGCTGCTAAGAGATGTGTGTCTTCTGTTGGTCTAGGACTCTAGGGGCAGGAGAACATTGGTGTTAGCTGATTTTGTTTTGACTGTGTTTTCATTATTTCCCCCACTCTTCCCCAAAGAAAGCAGCCGTTGGTAGTTGTGAAGTTATTTAGGAACATTTTACTAATTATGTTTAATTAATTTCTATTCAATATGCATAAATCAAATTGTTTTTCCATATATGCAGCTTAGTAAAACATGAGTAATTAAGACCTGGTATTTTCTATATACATGAATTCTGACTTTTCACCAGTATATTTATCATCAAGTGCAAATCTATATATTGAACCCTCCCTCCCGCAAAATAATTATAAATTTGTATAGACTGAAACAACAGCTTAGGGCTGTAAACAAAATAGACTGAGCCTTTCTCCCAGTGAACTTTGATCTCTGTACTACAGGTCAGCCCTCAGTACTTCATTCCATAATCTCCCAAATACCTAATTGCCTAATTAATGTATCATTTCATACCCAATCAGTTTAAAGAGATTGCATGAAAGTATGGTAGAAAAACAGGGCTTTGAGTCTTTGGTTATGGTCCTATAGTTCTAATTCAAGAATTAAATATCTGTCTTTTCTAAAAGTCATTACATGATTTATTGGAAAATTGGTAGAAACAGCCCTTGGGGGGTTGTGCTCAAAATCTGGTTTAAAAGAGTGGCTGCAAGCTATGATCTTGATTTCTTTGTATCAAAATGAATAGCACTGCCTGTTCCTATGCAAATTAAATGTTTGAGTGTATTTTCATGTAGATTATATTTGTTAATTCTATTCTTTATACAACAAGATGACTTCTGTTTTGATCTTTCTACCTTAAATAGGCTAAATTAAATTATCCCCCTAAGCTACTCAGGCTCCTGATTCACCAAAGGTGCAGGACTGCTTTTTCGGTTGTTTGATAGCTTTAAAATGTCTGCAGAAATTGTAGGTCAAGAATTACAACTGTGGTAAATCACGTCTCGTGAATGAGATGTAATTTGTGATTTCTCTAGGGTTTTTTTGGCCTGTCATTAAAATGAGCATAATATTCAGAAGAAAATAAAGGACTCTTTAATATATATTGGCATAAATATAAGCCATGTCAATCTGTGCGTGATTATTGATACCTATAAACATCCTCTGATGTCCGGAATCTATGTTACCTTAAAAATAGAATAACTTTGTTTTGGAATATCAACAAGTAACGGATAGTTTAACAAGAGTTATTTCTAGCTATTGTTTATGAAAATATGATGAAAATTATTTTATAAATGTAAAGTGGATTTGAGGTTATTACTACACAGTGAAATACAAACCCACCACACTGCTTGCTGGAGCATTGTCAGTGAAGATTATCTATCTATGTTTTTAAACTTTGCTCCTCATCATGATACCCGAGGATGAAGTTCATTCCTGTGCAGCAGGCCAGAAAATACCTATTCATCATTTAAATCACCCTTTCCCCCTATTTTGAGGACTTAAGTAGACCTAAAGTGTCTCAAAGATCTTGTGCTAGCCCTCTTCTGGAGGGCAACTTTCAATCCTAGCATCTGAGGTGCTGTCACTTCCTTCCTTATTACCTACCTGGACATATCTACTCCTGTTACAGCTGACATGCTCCCCTGATTTCACTGAACAATGTGCATGACACTCTTTGCCATACATAGTATATGTGCAAAAAGATGTACAAGTACTTGCTTTTTCTTTCTTCTTTCAACCACTTCCTTGCTTCATCCTTCTCATACTGATGAGTTTTTTAAATCATGAACTGCACTTGCATTTTTTCTCTTTTCTAAAAACTTGTGTGACAAAATGATACTTTTGGGGGTGGAAGAAGGAGGTGTCACACAAATATATGAATGAATGAGAATGAAAGATTAGTGTCCATGTATATACGCTACAGCCTCTAAGAATCTCTAGTATGCATGCACAGCAGCTGGACTGACATGATAGACCATAATGCTTCAAAGGGCACATAGTAGGCACATCAGATGCAGCTGGGTGGACACAACAGCTCCAAAGAGCTCCTATTATAGTCTATTGGATCAATGACTCACAAACCAAGAAGGATTTCCATGATAGACCATAACAGCTGTTTCAAAGCTATTATATTTTATCAAGTCAAAATCCAATTTTTAGAAAGTGGCAATATATATATTTACACTGTAGGCCCTAACGGCTGGGAAGCTGCCATTTCACTCCATTGGGTAAACAATACATATTCTCAAAATTAGTATGAGCATCACAGTGCATATTTACTTGGTAGAACAATAATAACTTTTAGAGAGCCACTATATTCATTTGGATAGACCCAAAATAATCCAGGACAATTTATGCATCAGAATATGCATTTATAGATAACAATGTACATGGACAATAAAAATACAAAATATGCTTCTACACTCATTTATTATGTTTTTACTCAATAAACTAGGATAGCCTCTTGCATTAATATTGGGATGGATTTTCTAGTGTGCCTGAGTGTGATTAAGAGTAGGTTTAGCAGGGTATTGACACCTTTCCACCAATCCTGGGGAAAGCCAGAGGCTAGAGGCCCCAGGTGTAAGTTAGAGCAACCTTGAGACTGCTTTATCTTGCATCAGCTGGAATGGCCTCCTGTGTCCAGGCTCTACCCTTTCCCTCACCAAAACACTTACCACTCTATGAGGGGGGCCGGTAGTAGATCCCACAGAGCTGGCTACATCAACACAGAGGGAATTCCCAGCTATCCTAGTAGAACACCTATCTGTCCTCTTTGTGTCACCGCAGCAGCACAAAAGGGAGAGAGGTGGGGCCAGGACCTGGCCCATTGTCTTTATACCTTTTCACAAAAGGTTGATTTGTTTTGATTTTATGGTGAAGATGATACAAGAATAATGTTAAGGTTGCTCCATAAATTTGTAACAGGTATGCAAATTAAAAATTAAGCCTGATGCTTCATTTCTAACTCATTCCTTTGTGATTTAGCATAACAAAGGTCTCTGTACAGTGTGGGTCTTTGAACTCTCATATGTGCTGTTATACCTAGGAGAATGCCAGGAATTAAGGATGGAGTGTGCGCCTTGCTTTTGAATTTCCTGGTTTTTGTTGGTTTGTGTCATAAACGCAACATTATTTAAATCTCGTGTTTTGTACTTAATATTACTAAATGCCTCCTCGTCAGTGCTGAGCTTGCAATTGGTCACAGTGAATAGGTGATTAGACAGATAAAGCACAGTTGTGATTGCAAAACTATTACTGGGTTTGCAGAGGACAATAATTATGTAGCTTATAATGTTTGAAAATGTTGTCTAAATCTCTTTCCCACATGTTGTTTGTGATGGAAAACAATTAGACAAAGGATGCTTTCTCTAAACTGCCTCTGATTCAGATTTGCCTGATGAATGGCCTTTATGCTGAAACCAAAGCATTTGCTCCAAGTAAATTATATGTCATTGCAAATCCAAAAGGGCTGCTTCACAATGTTTATTGGGCTAAATTAAATTTTCTAAGGATGGTAAATAGAAGGCCTCAATAATTATTCACTTCTGTATAATTTAAACTGAAAAGGATGTTGCAGTTAGGAGAATGGAGATGAAGCAAACAACACTCCCTGTATTGTGTTAACATTATAAGAGGTACAATAGGGAAATTTATTAGATACTGATCTACATGAGGCACAACACAGCAACACAGTTTCAAATGCTACTTTTCCAAATAGCAGTTTTTGAATTGCAAATTTCAACCAAAATCACCTGATTCATTACTTGAATACATTCCCAGTGAAGTCAGCAAGCTCTGCCGTTGGCTTCAGTGAGAGGAATATGAGAACTGAATGACATTTTCCTTATTAATGCCTAAATCCTGTCAGGTACTTAGCACTCTGGCCTGATCCAATGCTAACCAGTGAGGATGGGCCAACTGGCTTTGCTGAATCAAGATACGGTGCTCTGCACCATGAAGCTCAAGACTTAGAACTCTTTGCAGCCTTCAGACAAATGTTTGCTCCAGACACAGATTAGATACAGTTTAAAAGTTGTTACTGGTTTGAAAATGTATACCATTTCTTGCACCCTCATTATGAGATTGATCCAAAGCCAATTAAAATGAATGGGAGTCTTTCCATTTATTTGGATCAGTCCCTAAATGTACAGGGAATCTCAGAGTAAAATCCTTTAAAGCAACAGAAACTTAAGTGTGCTAAGTATGTGTGTCTGTCTCTTTAAGTGCATGTGTGCTGAGTGTATATTTGTAAATTTTAGAGGGACCAGCTGAGGCTCCATAGATAAGATTTTGTTGAATTTTTCACATAAGGTCACCCAGTTTCTATATGTATGTACCCTCTTCAGAATTACAGCTTTATTCTTTGAGTATAGAATGAGAATTTTCTGAGAATTTAAAAGTAAATCCGTTAATTAGTTTGTGAATTAAAGTTTAATTTAAAAATGGCTCCTTTAAGTAATTTAGCACCCTTTGTCAAACTTGTATTTGTTCCTAATGATCTCAGTAATGAAATAACTCACACTCTTCAAACTTCCATATAGTTAAAACTCATTGAAATTTTGTACATAGGCTGTGTATGAAGGACTTTTTAAAAGGATTTACGGTAATTTTCCTGCATTATTCTTCATAACTGTAAGTTAGAAGCTGAAGAAAAATGTTTTTCTTCAGATACCATGGCAAACTTTCCTCTTTCAAAATTGCAACCCTTTAGTGATACGATGAGGAAAAAATAAAAAAAATCTAATATGTCTTTAAAAATCAGTTTAATCTAATCTGAAATTAAAATACATGAATCAAATATATGGTCATTATCTGATGTCACTAAAGGCAGAGTTAAGGTTATTGTTCATTTCCATGCCTTAATATATTTGGATTTCTTAAGATTAATATTAACTCTCAATTTTCTGGGGTTATAATGCTTCTGTTTTGTATAATTATATTATCTGTATAATTTATTTTACCCTGTATTACTGATGTGTTACTCTCAACTGAAACTCTATCTTACCTTTATATTAGGGCTGCCAAGCGATTAAAAAAATTACTTGTGATTAAATCACGATTAATCGCACTATTAAACAATAATAGAGTATCATTTATTTAAATATTTTGGATGTTTTTCTACATTTTCAAATATATTGATTTCAATTTCAACACAGAATACAAAATGTACAGTGCTCACTTTATATTTGTTTTTGATTACAAATATTTACACTGTAAAAAATAAAAGAAATAGTATATTTCAATTTACCTAATACAAGTACTGTAGTGCAATCTCTATCATGAAAGTTAAATTTATAAATGTAGAATTATGTACAAAAAATAACTGCATTCAAAAATAAAACAATTTAAAACTTTAGAACCTATAAGTCCACTCAGTACTACTTCAGCTCAGATAAACAAGTTTGGTTACGTTTGCAGGGGATAATGCTTCCCATGTCTTGTTTACATCACCTGAAAGTGAGAACAGGCATTCACATGGCACTGTTGTAGCCGGCTTCGCAAGATATTTATGTCCCAGATGCACTAAAGATTCATATGTCCCTTCCTGCTTCAAGCACCATTCCAGAAGACATGTGTCCATTCTGATGGCAAGTTCTGCTCGATAACGATCCAAAGCAGAGCAGACCGATACATGTTCATTTTCATCATGCCACCAGCAGAAGGTTGATTTTCTTTTTTGGTGGTTCGGGTTCTGTATTTTCTGTATCAGAGTGTTGCTCTTTTAAGACATCTGAAAACATTCTCCATACCTCTCAGATTTTGGAAGGCACTTCAGAGTCTTAAACCTTGGGTCAAGTGCTGTATCTATCCTTAGAAATCTCACATTGGTACCTTCTTTACGTTTTGTCAGATCTGCTTTGAAAGTGTTCTTAAAACGAGCATGTGCTGGGTTATCATCCAAGACTGCTATAACATGAAATATACAGCAGAATGCAGGTAAAACAGAACAGGAGACATACAATTCTCCCCCAAGGAGTTCAGTCACAAATTTAATTAACTCATTTTTTAACATGTGTCATCAGCATGGAAACATGTCCTCTGGAATGATGGGCAAAGCATGAAGGGGGATATGAACAATTAGCATATCTGTCATGTAAATACCTTGCAATGCTGGCTACAGAAGTGCAATGCGAAAGCCTGTTCTCACTTTCAGGTGACGTAAATAAGAAGCAGTCAGCAGTATCTCCCATAAATGTAAAGAAACTTGTTTGTCTTAGCAAGTGGCTGAACAAAAAGTAAGACTGAGTGGACTTGTAGGCTCTAAAGTTTTACATTGTTTTGGTTTTGAGTGCAGTTATTTAACAAAAAAAATCTACATTTGTAAATTACACTTTCACAATAGAGGTTTCAGAGTAGCAGCCGTGTTAGTCTGTATTCGCAAAAAGAAAAGGAGTACTTGTGGCACCTTAGAGACTAACAAATTTATTAGAGCATAAGCTTTCGTGAGCTACAGCTCACTTCATCGGATGCACCAGTGAGCTGTAGCTCACGAAAGCTTATGTTCTAATAAATTTGTTAGTCTCTAAGGTGCCACAAGTACTCCTTTTCTTTTTACAATAAAGAGATTGCACTACAGTACTTGTATGAGGTGAATTGAAAAATACCATTTCTTTTGTTTATTATTTTACAGTGCAAATATTTGTAATAAAAATAATAATATAAAGTGAGCACTGTATACTTTGTATTCTGTGTTGTAATAGAAATCAATATATTTGAAAATGTAGAAAAAATCCAAAATATTTAGTTAAATTTCAATTGGTATTCTATTGTTTACCAGTGTGATTAATCATGATTAATTTTTTGAGTTAATTGTGTGAGTTAACTGTGATTAAGCGACAGCCCTACTTATATATATATATAGTCTCAGACAAAAACTACATTAAGATGGGGGTTTGTTCATCCTGATCCTGCAAACACTTATGCAGATGACTAATTTTAAGCACGTGAGTAGGCCTATTGATTTCAATGAGATTACTCACATACTTAAAGCAAAGCATTTGTGTAAGTGTTTGTAGGATTGGTGCTTCTTAAATGTTATGGTGAGTATCAGCCCATTTCCTCCCTGCCCAGACCTGCCCCATCCATTGATATGCTCCCTCCACCTGAAATGGGAGATGGGGCACATTAAGTTAGCTAAGAAAGTTTTAGTCTCCTTTATTCTCTGTAGTGCAAAGTGGATTTACAGTAGGGTAGGCTCAAGTCGTGTTGTATATGTACATATTACCTAGATCTATATCAATAAAGATAGAAAAACACACACACACACACACACACACACTTTACCACTCATGGGTAATGCTTCCATTTGAAATGCTGCCAATGGAACTCTTTATGCACACATGTTTTACATACACACAATGCATTTTATGGAACAGTTAAAATAATATATCATATGCTCTGTGTAGTATGTTTCCTTTAGCATTTGCGGGTACTGCTTTCTAAGAGAAAAAGTATTCACTGGATCAAGGTTTTCTGTTCATAACAGATGGTCAAAGGAATTGTACTGTATGCTAAACAAGCAGACCTCTCTTTAGCCATATAAACCATTACAATCCTCTATACTTGAACAATCCTTTATTAATAACCTTTTAAAATTTTGCTAGGGATGATAGCAATAATGCATGTGTATTGTTAGAAATGGAAATGTAAAAAGTCATAAGGAAATTTTCAGGCAAATTAATATTTATTTTTTAAGAAGGTTGTTCTTTTCTAATAATATTGTTTGCATGTGTATCCGATTGTAAGATAAGGGGAGGGTCATAGCAGATAAAACATAACAGGATCATTGAATGAAAAATAATTTTCCTTTGTCTATTTGGAACTCATTTGCATTAAAACTGCAGCATTTTCAAACACTGTTAGTGAGAAAATGCTCATTTATGCATTCAATATTGGTAAAGCTCTCACAGATTGATAAGAATACATAGGAAGTGAAACCTATATGATACACTCTGTCTACAAAGAATATAATACCCAATGAGGTGAACAGTACAGACCATAAATGGTCTTTTGTATTGAATTTATATTTTGTTTTACCTCTATTGTTTATAACCATTTTTTAGACTCAGCGGCTACATTAAGGGTCTGGTTAGAATTCTGCCCCAGATCAACAAAGCACTTGTTCATGTGCTTAACTCTAAGTACATGAATAGTTCCCTTGAAATAAATGGACTGTTGACAGGCTTAAAGTTAAAAGTGCTTAGCTGGATCAGGACCTCTGTGCCTACCTATATTCCCCTAAGTCGTAACTGAGATGGGAATCCTCACTTTCTGTACTAAACGAACTTGTGTGGAGTTGGTGCAAGCTATTAAATGAATGATTAACAAGTTTTTTTTTGTATTCCTTTCCAAGGGCCTGAGCCAACTACCACTGACAATCATTGATTTCACTGTGAGTTAGTTTAGGGCCCAAATCCTGATCCTATACTTTCCCTGAAATAACTATACTACTTGGTTACGTTTAAAAAAAAGATGTTAGGACAGTTAAAATTGGAGTATGAAAATATATTTGCTTTAACACAATGAGTACACCTGTTTAATATTTAATTAGCTTAGTTCCTCTTCTCAGTTTGTCCATAGCCTCTTTGCATCAGTCTCTCAAATTTACCCTGCTTGTTGTTTTTGTCATTTAATTTTGTTGTCATCCACGAATGTAATCATTTTTGGGATCCCTCTTTTTGAAGAATGCTAGAGGCATGTTACATCGTATTATTATGGTTTACTATCTAAATCTAGATGATCAACAGCAATGTTTTACATGTAGAAATGGCAGGATACTGGGGAAAATAATCCTTAAAGGTAGTTTATTGTTTTCTAAAAAGAACAAAATATGGGTCCACCTGTATAAAACATGTATGGATGGTGTTTAATCTAACTTAAGGCTTGTTCTCTTTTATATCTTTGCCATCAGATATATATGGTGAATCTGCTATTTTCATTTCTATAATGGCCCCCTTCAGATATATTAAAAAAGATAGTGGAGGGAACAATACCATATTAATAGCCTAAAACCAGTCAAATTATACCAAAATATTTTATTTGCGTGTAATTTTATTTCTAGCATTAATCATTGCATTCAACACACCTCACAGCTATGAAATGTGAAGATATTCACACAAGTTGCTTTGTCATTTATTATTATTGTTGTCTCTGTTTAATACAAATAAAAATGGTGTCTATCCTGAAATGCTCAGAATCTAATATACATATATAAAAGCTACACAAGTTATTATTTTTAAAAAGTGAGCCAAGTTATAAAGAAAATGATTCTAGTTATGCAGAAGCCAGCTGCTAATGGGATTTTATAATGATGAGCACCTAATCATCAAAATAATTCTAAGTTTTTGTGTTAGTTAATGATTAACCTGACTCTCTACTACCCCTTTCATGAGCCAGTTTTTGCCCTCACCTATAAAAAGGGAGGGGTTCCTTCTGAAGTCAATTGGAGCTACATCTGTATGTCAAAATGCAGAATCTGCCTCTTTATCATTAACCACAAAGAACATCATTGATTATTGGCAGTGTGTAGGACCTAAAGATTTTAGAGAAACAACTGCATCCAAAACAGTTTTCAAGGTGTATTTGACGATAAACTATATGAAGTTGCAATAATTATGTGGGACTGATATTAATTCTGGATTTGGTACAGATGGCACAGAAGAGCTCTATATTCTACATTTAAGATAGCTTAATATATATGATAAGGAAAGTACTAAAAATACCTATACTGCATTGTTTTGCAATAGAACTTAGGCTCCTAAGTCATTTAGGAACTTTGGAATTTTTTTCCCGCTGTGCTTATAAGTTCTTCAGGAGAAGATGCTTACATATTTCTTGTCTGAGTGGGATGTATTAGAAATCTTGTGTACATACATTTTTATTTCAAACCAGAGAAGCCTGGAAGGTTTTATAAGCCTTGGAATTTGGGTGCTTATTTTAAAAGAAATTCTTAAACTTTTGATATTCACTCTTCACTAGATAAAACCTCAACAACTTGGGTCTTTTCACCCAAGCTTGGAAAATACAAATTTGTCAGCTGCAAAGATTCTGCATTCTGAGTCTTTGGGTCATTAAGGACTTACATGTTTAATCTTTAACAGGTAGAAACCTCCTTTCTTTCAATCTCCTCAGAATATATTATACACGATAATACATTTTTAACAAAGGGAACTGTATGATCACTCAATTCAAGATTTCCTCTGATTTAGATAAATCTCTGTCCTATTTCATATCACCACAGACAAATATCAGAATCACAGAAGTCAGAGATGAGTGAATATCTAGTCTGTCTTCTACCAGTGCAGGATTGTTCATATAATACATTTTGCAGTATAGTTTTTAAATTCTTAAACATTGAGGTTTGCCTTCCTCTGCAGCAGGGGGCATGGTTCACTTGCAAGTTTAAACTAGTGTAAATGGTGGATTCTCTGTTACTAGAAGTCTTTAAACCATGACTTGAGGACTTCAATAACTCAGCCAGAGGCTAGGGGTCTATTACAGGAGTGGATGGGTGAGGTTCTCTGGCCTGCAATATGCAGGAGACTAGATGATCATGATGGTCCCTTCTGACCTTAATGTCTGTGAGTCTATATCCCCCTCTTTTGTCTTAGCTGAGCTATACCTATTTACATCTTTTTAGAGGCCAATTAACAAAGTTCTTCTTTAGGGGCCAATCCCAGTAGGTGCTGAGCACCTCAATTTCCATTTGAGTGCAGTGGGAGAGCACTCAGTATCTCCCAGGAAATGCTCAACACTCCTTGTAGGATGAGGTCAACAGTCTAACCCAAGTAGTAAGGAACTGAATCAGAAACAATCGAGAAACAAGATTCAATGTCAGCGTCAGACCTAGAAACTTTAGAGTTAGAGCACATATTTTTTTCCCCACATCTCTGACCCCAAATTTGAAACTGATCCCTAACTGAAGATTTCTCTCCTCCTATGTGGCTCTGCTTCCTTGTTTCCTTCTATAATTGCACAGTGTGAATAGAACAGCAGCTGCCTTACAGTAGAAAGCAATTCATGAGTTAGGGGGCATGTGTGACCAGAGTTTGTTTGCTTTGCCCTCTATAAAGCAGCAGGTGCTGCATGCATTGCTGTGTGTAGTGCACTGTTTAAAAAGCCTCCTTTTTACAGATAAAGAAAAGCTCAAGGACAAACTTCATCCTCAGGACTCCTTTATAGAAAATGTGCCAGCATTATGGATTTGGTCATCAGAGTCAGACTTCAGGAGTAACATGCAATCAAGTCCACAGCCCAGCTGAGCACTGACTATTTGAGGATCCAATTCTCCAAGGTTTAATTACATGAAAATAAGTATTAAATACAATAAGGAGTCAGTAAAATACAGGAAATAATGTTCCTAGTCTAGGACTATGAATGAAGCAGGCAAGATACAACTGGAATGAAGAAAGCGTGAAACAGAATAAATAAAAAGGCTAAAAATAAAAGACAAACAGCGAAAAACAACACAAAAGAACCAGATTCTCCACTGTGTCCAGAGGGGAAGGGCAGATCTAGCTTTTAGATTCCTGGTCAACACTGGCTTGGGATACTGCATCAGCTGGCTACCATCCCCAAGGACTGTATGCCAGCACTGACCGTTGCTGGAGCACTTCGTGCTGAAGCAACTCTGCCTCCAATACGCTGCCTCATCAGTCCCTGTGTCATGGGTTCCTCTGACTCCACACCTCCTAGGGACACCCCTCCACCAGTGGTTTCCCCAGAATAGAGGTTATAGACTCTGATCCCTTTGTGCTAACATCTGTAGCACAACGGGATCAAAAAGGGGTTGAGAATACGTTCCCAAATCTACCTGTTTGGGTATTTCCATCAGCTAGTGTCTGGGCACAAAACAACCCTGAAAACCCTAAAATTCAATAATGAAAATAAATTTTAGTCATATATACGTATGGCCAATTGAAATAATGGGTGATCTACAATTTTCATTTCTGCTTTAATACATTGCTATAGTCAGTGCTGTGTAACTTGCAGTCCCTACTAACACACAACTCCCAATGAATGAGAGCTTTGCCTTAGGAAAGGCTGTAGAATCAGCTTTTTAGTTTGCAATCAACCCCTCTAACTTGCATGAGACTCATTTTAGTCATATATAGCTTTGTCTTTGCCTATTTTATTAAGATGTGAACTTTCTACTTCTGAACAATGGTGTCTGCTGCAAGCTCATCCCTTATAACCGGATTTGCAGCAATTAATTGGTCTCCTCTAAGCTCACTAGCAAATCCATATACTACTGTAATTACCTGAATGTAAAATATTTAGGAAATATCTATCATGGTCTTAGGAGTCTCAGAAATCACTGAAAGCAAGTCAGTGAAAATGCAAACAGCACTGAAGGGACTCAATATCAGCTTCTTCTTTTTTCTCCCCCCTTGGCTCTTAGCATTTGTCTCTAGGGCAAGGCCAAATAGTGGGCATGTGTCATAGAGACATTTATCATGTAATTACAGCTTTAAGATCAGTTTCTGTTGATGTGAGATGATTACTGTGTATTTCACGCCTTTCAGGTTCCCAGCTGGGATTCAGAGATTTAGGGACATGGGATATATATTTTTTAAATTTACGAGATAGCTATTAATTTAATTAATTGTACCATAAGAGTCCACTCAGGCACCAAATAAGAATTCTGAAAGGCAGAAGGAACCAGATGGCATATGAAATTTCAATATTTTTAACACGTATAACTGGAATAACAGAGGGCTTTGTTTTCTCTTCATGGTACAGTATTACTGAATAAGATAAAACATATCAACATATTTCCTTATGAATCTCTATGTTAAAATAAGAATACTATAAAAGTAAGACTATTCTGAGATTATGTTAAAATGTATTGTATTCGTAGGTTAATAATAGCTACAGTGCATTGTCACATTGCATATACCACTTTGAAATTTAAGATTGGCTATTATAAATAAATAATTTCTTGAATCCACAATATGCTCTTATAAATATGTTTGACTAATTACTGTAGCAATCACATAGTCAATGTTATTATCCACCTAGCTTTCCAATGTTTTTCCAAAGGTCTCTCCATTTACATGGGATTTAGTGGAAATTATAAATCCCCTGCTGAGTACCTAGCTTCCTTTGACATCAGACCACAGTTTCCCACCCTCCTCATAGCAGCTAATTCCCTGTAAAAGTAAAATAAAATTAAAGTAAATCTTTTTAAACACTCACAATGGCTTTCATTAACTCAAAAGCCAGTTGAAGGCTTTTTGCTACAGAAACAATTTAAATTATTTCTTTGCATTATTTTGCATCTTGAAATACAGCCGTATTTCCTGTCTGTAAGACACCATTTTCTACACTAAGCTACAACAGCTGTCCCCAAGTTACACTCAGTCAAAAAATTACAAGTTTTGCCATTTTTTGCCAAAAATGAAACACATTCACAATTTTTTTTCCAAAGAATTCATCCTGTTTTTTGACCACCTTTGGCCCAAATATCAATATTTGGCATGGTCAGCTGGACCCAGTTAAAAACTGGCCAAGTACATTGTATATGAAGGGTACAGTATAAAGGAATTGCATATCTTCACACATAAATACAGATTCACTTAGTTTTACTTGGGAAAGATCATGACCATTTACCTAAACACAAGAGGGTCTGATTCATCATTTTGTTAGGCCAGAATGAGTCACTGGAGTCAATGGAGTAATAATAGCATAAAACTGGTATAATGAAGTCATGAATCAGGCCCGGGGGCTAAATCCTCAGCTGGTATAAACTGTAGCTCCAGTTAGGTCAATAGAGTCACACCGAACTATACTGGCTAATGATCAGGTCCAATGTCTTCTTTTTATTTTGACAACTACACAGTTTAAAATAATGAAACATTTGCATCTCTGGCATATTTAACCTGCAAACTGTTTTATTATGTTCTCTTTGTGGAAGAGCCTCACCTTGAGTAAATGGTCACAACTCCACTGAAGCCAATTCACACCAGCTGAGGAACTGCCTCATTTATTTGCCAAGATCTTTGCTTCAGTTGAAGTAAAGCTAAAATGCAAATGAATGTGTGGTTTAGAATTTTAAAAAGGAAGATTTAAATATGATTTAAATAGTAAAAATAATAAAAAAAATGGGGAAATGTCCTGACAGGAAAAAAAAATGGTTTTATTCCAGGGCACAGCCTTGAACATGACTGCCCCTGAGATCAGTGCCTACTGCCAGCAAAGCTGCTCTCATGCTTAATTTACAACTAGCAAGGTTCATGTACTATCTAATGAAAAATCTTGATGGGAACTTTGCAGTAGACAGTAGGAATGTTTAACAAATTATTCACATTTGTGCAGAGGGGAGAGGGAGAAAGATCCTTCTCCCCCAGTGAATAGAAATAAAATGTTTCCAGCACCACAGAGGGGGGTGACCCTATTTTTAGCAGCAGCTGCTTTATTTTTCTTCTTTTCTTTTTCTGATACACAAGTTGCTATATCCTGGTATGACATACTGTGAGGCTGCTTAAACAAACACCATAAACCTTGGACTGTGATCAGTCCACAGCAAGCAATCCTGATTTAAACATTCCTTCTGCCTGTCCCTAGAGGATGTCCAGGTGGAAGTTAAGGATTCCATGGCAGCCTTTGAAAAGAGCAATTCCATTTATCAGTAGAGCAGATTCTTATGTCCAAGACTATGGGTGAGCTATTTGTTGAGTTCACTATGCGTACTGTGAATGCTGACACTGTACTGCACCTGTACTGTACATAACATTATTTTGATTATGAAATAATGCCTTCTGGTATAGCTATATTTTGTTCTATTGCTTCATGGTTTAAATAATTGAATTTCACTTTTACAAGACATATATTACAGAAGCAAAGGGCCAGATTCAGCTACCCTGCTTGATGGTGACTTGAGGAGCAAGTAGTCCAACTAATGCTAGCCATGACACTTTTCTGCAACCTCTCTTAGCTGAGAACTGGCGATCCTACCATATTCTTACTCAGTGGGAAAGGTATAGGAAAGTAGCATTGTATGCTGTGGTGAAAACATAATTCTTGTGAGATGTGCAATGAGGACTAGAAGAGAAGCAGAAAGATAATGGAGAAGCCAGGTTTGAAATACATACAGTACAATGTATGTTGTGTACTGTTTATATCTTCTGAAGGAATAATCAACTCCATTCATATGAGTGAAGTTACCCCTGATTTACAGGAGTGTAAGTGAGAGGAGCATAAGGCCCACAATTTATGCAAAACCAAATGGTGTAGGTATGGCATGGATACAACACAAAATGAAAAATGAGTGCCATTTTCAGCATAGAGTGCAGTCTTTGTTTCCTAACAAGCCAACACTTAAATCAGTAATAGCAATCTTATGATTTAAGAGGATTCTCAGAGTCAGTTCTCCAAAACTGAACCCCAAACTGCAATTACTGCAGCCTCTTAAGGAAAATAAATGGAACAAAGGAAGGAGTGACAAAGACTCTAAGGTGCCACAAGTACTCCTTTTTTTCATTCTAATGAAAGTAATGAAACGTAAGCCTCAGGTTCCAAGCAGAAGTGCAACAGTATGGAAGTACTAGAAATTTTTTTCTTATGACATACTCTGTCCCACTTTGAAGTCCCAGGTTTTTAGGATTGTTTAGATAAGGACCCACTCTTCTGTGTGCTTATCAGAAGTAGAACTCTGATTTTTTCAGGTAAAACATATGGTGTAGTAACATCCATATAGATTGCACTGAAAATCTTAGAGAGGAATTTCTGTTTGACTTTTTTAGGTTTATATCACTAGATAATTTGTTTCTTAAACAACTACAATCTAAGTTTCCTTAAAATGAACTGCTGTATTGTACTTAATAGCCCAGTGGTTTCCTGGATTAGACTGATAGAGCCAGTGATGAATAGCGTAAGTAAAGTTAACAGCCATTCTTAAACAACTTTGAGTGTCATTAATTTTGTCATACGACAGATTAATCTGAAATGTCAAGACTTGCTGTACTAGACCTAAAATTGTATTTTCAAACCAATTTTAACAGATTGTATTTCACTCTTGACACAAAATTCATTTACTTGCCTTAGATTGCAGTTTTTATTGTAATTGTATCAAATTAAATCAGGACATTAGATCCATTCAAAAGTAAGTCAGAGCTACAGTAAGATGGTTATGTTACATTTTTTCATATTTTGCTATTTATGACTCAAGATGGATGAATGGAGTTTTTACTTTGGATTCAGAAGAGCGTCTGATTTATTTAGGTGACCATTCAGAGACGTTTTTCATATATATCAAATATGGGCATAAACAACACCTACTCTATTTACATTGATATTGCATAAGATTACCAGAAGAAAGGTACAGGAAGGAATGAAGGAAATAGACTCCAGGAAAACATAAGAAGTCATTGCCTTTTGTTGTTCTTCTAGAACACAGCATTTGAGCTGAGGGAATGGAAATCATGAATCTCTATCAATGAGATACACAATGTTCTTTTATGTGCTTTCCAAGATCATTCATGAGTGAAGTTTTCATAACTGTGTTTTGACATGAATGTTAGTGCCACAAGTGACATTCTAAAGCCATCCTGCTTAGAAAAGTTTCCAACATCCAATCAGTAAGCAGAAACAATATCACATGACTAAAGTGACACATCAGAGTTAAATTCACCCCCATGCAGAGGACAGGCACATGATGTGAGCTCTATTTAAGTTCTATTAAAGCCTTCAAAATAAGGCTTAAGTGAAACTGAAATGGTGTGTAAGGCTATGTACAAAGGTGAATTTCACTCACAGTGCAAATAGCAAATTACTAATAGTAAATAATTAAAGCAGTAGTCATTTCATCAGCAATCCATAGGTTGAATGTGTCTGCATAGAAACATTTCTTGAAGAATTTGGAATAATGAACAAATCCATAAGAGTACAGTTCCATTCTCAGATAATTCATGAACTGAAATACAGGCAAAATTTGTCGAATTAATTATTTACCATGAATAGTTCTCTAAGTTCACCATGGCATTATCACACTTAATTTATCTCCTGCCTTAGGGACAGATGAACAAGTTTAGATAAAATTAGAACTAACCTGAATTTTTACCTAAAAATTCAGACCTGAACAACCCCCTCCCAAATCTTTTCTAAGGTGAGATCTAAGGTTTAACTATAGAGTTTTTTCCTACATGCTCCTGGGCTTCCAGGATTTTTGTCAGGAATGAAAATGGTATTGGAGGTAGGAGGGCCATTCTTGCTTCATCTCCTGCTCAGATAAACAGTATATACCAGAAACCATATAAGAAACAGCTGTTATTGCAAGATACCCAGACCAACGGGAATAGGATAAATTCGCCTAATCATACAAACTTTTAAGTTGCTTTTCTGAAGTGAACAAAAATTTGGAGCTTTTTGAGGGTGCATCCCTACCCTGCACCCATATATAATATAAATATATTTATATAAAACACTAATCATTTCTAAATCCAAGAGTTAAGAGAAAATTATGCCACAAAACCTTATTACCCGACTGTGCATGCAGCACATGCTCTCATCTTTGCTTCTAACATTGTGCAAAATTGCAAAGAGCATATGAAAGGTACTGGATAGCAGACAGCCAAGGCAACGTACAGTATCTGTGTGTGTATGGCCACTATCTCCCTTGCCGGCCAGCAGATACACTGCATACCTAATTTGAAGGTGCTGACACTGAGGCTCTAGAGGCGGGGCTATTGGTGTTTATGTAGGGCCAGTGAGTTGAAACCCCTCCATCGAGGGCATGGAGGGACAGTAGTCTCTCCATCTGCCCCTGGGATGGAGTAGCACCTACAGATGAGCTTGCTTTTTGCTTGGGTCCAATGGAAATGCTCAGGTGCTTAAAGTTTAAATTGTGCATAAGAGTTTGCAGGTTTGAGACTTTAGGTTGCAGGCTTTTGGAGGCAGTAAACATGTCTTTCCATGTCTACTTTGAAGCAACTGGTACATTTGTGTGTGCTATAAAAATAGTAAAAAGGAAAAATATGTAAATATATGGAGCAGCATAAAGAAGGCATTGCTGCCTGAGGATTTTTCTAGTCCACAGGCAGCAATGCCTTCTTTATGCTGCTCCATATATTTACATATTTTTTCTCACACATCATGTGTACTATTTTCATGAATATCTTATATTGTATATTTTGTGTGCAAAATATTCATGTTGCATCTACAAAATTTTGACTGACCCTACTATGGAATTTTGCCTTCCTCTATTGTAGTTTTAGCCAGAGTAGCCACTTATATGCCAAGAAAAGATATGTAGATGAAGTGAAACAAGGAAGAATGCAAATAGCTTTGAATACTCCATCCCAACCTTTTTCCACATAGATAAAACCTAGCTATGGAATTGGAGCATGAATATTTTTATTAAACATAAATCAAGTTCCTAATCATTAGGATTTGCCAGAAAGAAGTAGCTGGTCCTAATGAATATATAGTAATAGACATGAGTTTGAAATTAGATTTCTGCTAAAGAACTGTAAGAGGATACAAGTTATATGACCTGGAATTAGTTCCATGTTCAAAATGTGTATGATGGAAAATCTCCACTTTGACAGAGAAAGGCATTTTTTGACCTTATTATGACTGGCAAATGTCACTGAAGATTTTGTTTTCTTAACTAAAAAAAATTTAATGAAAATATTTTCCAGTTTGAATTCACTGTGGGACAGTGTACTTTAAATTTACTAGCACCTTTCTGCTGCTCTGAGCAGCTCACAGTTAAACTTACTTCAATTCTGAGCTGAATTCCTTATGTATCCAAAACAGTAGCTAGACTTGAGACTCCCCTATGATAAACATATTACATAAACAATCATAAAGAATCCTAGTATATTATGTGCATACTATTAGCTGAAGGCCATAAAGTTGTGTGTGTAAACAAGCCGAAAAATGGGGCTTGTTTCCATGTGCTGTGTTGTAGTGAGCAATGTTGCTATTTGTACATGTTCCCCAGAGTTGGTGCACAGAGCTGGAGGCACAACTACCTCTTTGCTTTGTGTGTCTGGGGTTATAGTGTATGCTGGTCATATTGCCATGTAGGTGGTTGGGTTGATTTACCTGTGTGTGTGTTGTGGGGGTTGTGCTGATTTGTGCAGGTGGCAGTTAGGTGTATAGTGTGGCAGTTAGATCAAGTAATCCACCATCTGTTCAATTGCCCTCATACAACCAATAAAATGTCTGCATGCAAATTAGCTGTAGAGTAAGGGTGGTGATTGGTTGAATTACCTCTGATATCACATCAGATATCTTTGTACTGTTTATTCTTTGTACAGTTCTGAGAATGGCAGGGTTGTGTCTAGGAATCTTTAGGCATAGACACATGCTGTACTGCAGCTGTGTACTGCATAGGTATAATTTGTAAAGTCAAAATGGCTGAGAACTTAAAAAATGGA
Source organism: Dermochelys coriacea (assembly GCF_009764565.3). Taxonomy (NCBI): domain Eukaryota; kingdom Metazoa; phylum Chordata; order Testudines; family Dermochelyidae; genus Dermochelys; species Dermochelys coriacea. The sequence goes on along the minus strand of NC_050074.1, from coordinate 106,758,166 downwards.
TGATAGATTATCACTGGGTTTCACAATCTAACAAAAAGAGCCCTCATTCATACTTGTAGCTGCTTCTATCACTCCACACTGAATCAACAGAGACAAGGTGGGTGAGGTAATATCTTTTATTTGACAAACTTTTGTAGATGGAAGAGACAAGCTTTCGAGCTTCCAGGAGGAAGACCTGAAGAAGAGCTCAGTGTGTAAGCTTGAAAGTTTGTCTCTTTTACTAACAGAAGTTGGTCGAATAAAAGATATTACCTCACCCACCTTGTCTCTCTAATATCCTGGGACCAACAAAGCTACAGCTACATTGATTCAACGGACATTTCAGGCTTCAGAGTGACTCAGTGACATTCCTGCAATCTTATTGTACAGATAATATACTGTAAATAAATAGGGCCAAAGCCTGCAATTGTAATACAAGCCAACCCCCAATGGTGTCAATGAGAGTATTGTACAGAGTGCAGAATTTGGCCCCTATAGAGAATACTCAGTGGTAAGTGTGATACTTAGACCCTAGGGTATGATGGGCAGAGTATAGACATCTGGATTGAATGTAGTGCTGTATAATTTTTGAGTTTGGAATGATCCCTATCAAACAAATACAGTAGCAAAGAAAAACTAATGAGTAGTTGTAACTGGCCATCCCCAGAACTGTTGTGTATCTTTGGATGACAAAACAGATTTTTTTTAAGGTTTAAAAAAATTACAGAAAAATATGAAAAGTAGACTTGACCATTGGTTACTCAGAGTGAATGCACATAGTACTCAACAATGTTGCACTCCTCTACAGTACATTCCTTGTATTTCATATGATAATGTTGATCATTTAAAAATTAATTTGATCATTTGAATTAGTTTATGAAAAAGTTAATTTTCATTAGCAAAGCAGTAAAATACAGGTAGTGAAATGCAGATTAGGAACAAACAAACTGGTAATGAGTATGTGAGGATCAAAGCAAACATCATGGCAAGTCTCAAATCAAACTGAATCTAGGTTAAAACCATGTTCATTTAAGTCCCCCTCTTTCCCTCCCAAAAATATTTAATCTTCCCTGAGATGTCAGTAAATATTCTTAGTCTCTGCTAGCCAACTGCTGTCTCCTGAACAGTTTCCTAAAGTTGTTGGGGAAATAATGCATTCTGAGTATCCCAGACCATGGGAGTCAATGGAGCATGTAGATTAGAGCATGCACATAGAGCCTAGTGGGAAGAGTGCTATATTTGAGATTTCCCTTTAGAATCCCACAGGTCTTGAGGTTCAGAATACAGCTGAAATATGGGATGATGAGCAGGACATTCAAGGCCCATATGGGATTTGGAAGAGAAATTTTAAGACAAGGCATGTATGTGATGTGGCAGGCAAGCAGATCTGCAGGAATCAAGAACTGTCAAACATGCTGAGAGGATAGTGGTACATGCAGAAGCTCTAGTGTTTGTGCCCCTGGTTTACTTTGCTGAGTCCCTGGTGCCTCACCACACAAAATCCCTCCTGAAACCTGATCCCCTTCCTCCATTTTCACTCTTTGTACTAAACGGCAGGGTCCAGGAGAAATAACCCAGAGCAAGGGGAAAAGTAGTATGGGGTTGGTGTGGTAAGGTAGGTGGAAGGATAAAACATGGAGAAGGAGGGAAAAGAAAAGTCATGTGAAGCTTTGATTCATTTAGATAAAGTTCTGATTAGCAACCAAACTTTTCAGGACTTGTGTGAATGAAATGGAACTTCCCTACCTTTTCAGGTCCCCGTCACTAGTGCCCATAAGAATACCAAAAAGTCCACTATATAACTAAATGACTGGATTTATTTTGTGTTTGGAGGTAAAATGAAATTATACATACACCAATCTACATCCTGTCACAATATTCCCATGACAGTGGTCTGGAAAGAATTCAGCAACATTCTTTTTAAAGAACGAATAGGTAGACACTTAACTATTTGTCTGGGCTTTTCCTGCTTCATCAGACACAAAGTAAATTAGACAGGTCAAACATCATAGATCTAATCTCACTGAACTGAAAACATAGTAGCTCTCCTTGCCACCAGAGTATAGTCAAGCATACGTTGACCCCACCATGAACCGAAGGGGAAGAGGGATCACCCACAGGTGCAGTCTGGCAGAACTCAATGTTGCATTCAAGTTTATTCTTTGTACAGTTCTGAGAATGGCAGGGTTGTGTTTTGAATCCAATACCCCAGGGCTTTCACTTGCCTTCTCACAATTACCTGTGCAAAAAAAAAAAAACCCCAAAAAAACACACACAAAAAACCACAACACCCCCCCCCCCCAACCCTAAGAAGAAGAAGAAATCTTCTGTGGCATGGCGGACACAGTCAAGGGCAGTTCAGATTAAAGGCTATGATTGGCACAGGTTACTGAGTAGAAAAGCCAACAAAATAAAAAATAGAACCATCCTGTTTAATAGAAACAAATTGCTCTCCACTTCCCAATGACACAGATAGCAGACCATTTGTACCTGCTGCCCTTTGTTGAGAACAACAGAAAGGAAATGTACTCGTCCTGAGCAGGATAAAATTCTTTTTGTAAGACTTGGCCATCTCAGTCCACAGAACAAGCACAGCGGTTAAGTAGTTGAGCTTCCTTGTACATTTGTTTGATTAAAGGTCTGTAACACTGGCTCAGGTAGAAACAGCTCAGCTGCACAAAACAGCAATGAATGAAGGTCTTGTTAGAGATCAGTCAGTGAGACACTGCAGAGCTGGGTTTTGAATTAGTTCTGAATAGGAGCTTGTTGTTTTCCTTGTTCACTTTAGTATGGAAGCTCAAAACTGTACATTTTAAATTACATGTGATGGGATCTGGGCTAGTTTGCATGTGTATATTGGGGGACTCGCTAAAATGAAGACAAGCTCTATTGCAAGTCGACCCATGAAAACAAATATCCTTCAGATATTCCTGAGTGCACCGGTTAACACTGGCATTTCTGAAGGTCAGAGTGGTGTGTGTTAGAGCATATTTATGAACTGACCAAAAAGAGGGTTTTAACTTTGATCATAAGGGGCAAGTCAGAATCCAACCTAATGACTGGTTGTCAAAAGAGAAAGACAGTGTTTATTATCAGTTACTATTTATATACTGTTTCAGATGTGCATAATGGATTTCTCACAGTATAAACATGGTTCAGAATTATATAGAAAGGACTCCATTAGGATCTAATTAAGTAAAGCACTTAAACTAGTGCTTAACTTTAAGCATGTGAGTAGTCCCATTGTGGTCAAACATGCTCAAGTGCTCTGCTGGATTGGTTCACACACACACTTTCTACATACAAATAATGGAAAGCAAGTGCAAAAAGCCTATTTGCATTCATTCGTGTGTGCAAGCTGACTTGTGTACAGAAATGCTAACATTTGGTTGTACAAATGTGGCTGTGCAAGAATTGGATGCACAGTTGATTGCCAGTACAAATAAAGGGCATATCTTGAAAAAGTTACTGATCGTATATGTATGTTCACAAATTAGTTTATGGTAATTACCAATGATATAATTGAAATTATGGATGTGATGTTTTTCATAATTTTTTTTAAATGGCAAAACATTTTACAAATTGGCCTTTTAAATCCTTTTTTGCTGAAAATTGGAGTCCTCTGCCAAAGTTTATGTATTCTGCACATCAAACCTGCAAAAGCTGATATGCATGCTTAGACTTCAGCATGTGAATAGTCCCCATGCCTTGAATGAGATTATTTAGGTGCTTTACATTAAAGATGTTTAGTGTTTGACGATTCAGGGCCAAAATAACTAATGAATTAAAAAAAAATCACATTCATGACATCATCATCATTTATGTATTTCCTAGGAACTGATCCTGCCTGTGGAGAAGATCTTCAGATGGTGTAACTTGTTATAGCGCCAGTTACTTCAGTGTTGCTACACATCACCTGCACTACCCTTTATTCTTTAGAGATAGAGAAGCTTTTCACACATGTTGCTGATTTCAGTGGGATGAACACTGAATGTTTCAGTTCATTTTTTCTCGGAATAAACAAAATATGGTATTTTATGCTGACAATTCTCCCTTTTACATGGCTCTAGATTACTCATGGTATTTAAGGTTAAGCATGTTTATAACTGTCCTGGGTCTAAGAAGGAAGTAAATCCCTTAGCTAAATAAAAAAAATCCTCAGAGTTAAAATCTTTTGCCCTACAAAAGGAAAATATTATTTCAGTGACTAGCCTACAGGAATGGAGTTCGTATTTCTGATTTTCAGAGCACATCTATTAAATAAAATAATAATAGTTCATAATTCAGGGTAACATTTTCAAAAGCACCTAAGTTACTTTGCATCTCAAGTCCTATTGACTGAGTGAAACTTAGGTTATGTGTCCCATATCCTCATAAAAGCATTTAGGCACCTAAGTCAATGGATCTCTTTCTATTGATATTATTGGACTTAGGATCAGTCCCTCAGGACTCCTCCTGCCATTATTACTCATGAGATTAGTTCTTACTTACACAAGTGGTCTCACTGATGACAAACTTGTTTTTTTAAACAAAGGAATTTTAATACTGTACTTTGGTACAATTTGTAAATTCTGATCCTCCCTTCTTTTGTTTTCGTGTCTTGTAGTTTTAAACTGGAAACTGGAAACCCTATACCCTACAGTAACTTGGGAATGCTACAAAAATCCTGCCCCAAAGCAAGAGGGAAAAGGCCATAAAGGAAGCAAATGACTGCTGCTAGAAAGATATGGAGCTACGTCGAAATGTATGAGGAATGAATGAAATACATTGAATGGATGAAAGATCTGAATAAGCACCTGAGGAAGGCAGGCAAGTCAGCATGAACATAAAATTTCCAGACTGTACAAAATCTCTATTACTGTATCTCAGATCTAGGTGGAGGAATTTTGTTTCTGTCAGCTGTCTTTGATGTTCACTTCCTGGCCTGTGTTTAAATGAAGATGGTTTTGTTGCTGCTGCATCTTGCTGAATTTATTAAAATTCAAAAGCAAAGATTTATCAAAATCAATTTACCTTTTTTGCTTTTTTGAAAAACTGTATTTTATTTTTGCCTGAATATCTAGTGACTTCACCACAACATATGTTGTTACAAAAATGATCTAAAGATTTCATAATGTTTAGGAACATATTGTAACTTGTGGATAATAAGATTCATTGTAAATTTGACTGACAATGTAACAGCAAATGAGCAAAATAACTATTAAAACATCCTCTATTGTCCAGTTAGCTTTAACAAATTAATCTTATTCCTTTAATGATATTTACTATTCTAAATACATTTAGTTAGAAACATTAGATGTGTAGCATTATAACTGGAAATCTTGTAAAACCTCAGAAATGTACTGTAGACAAATCATTTTACAAATCTTAATTATCAAGGAAATCACCTCCACATGAAATAGTACAAGTACAATAAAAACTGAGCCAAACCTTTGCTAACAACTTAAGCTTAACCCAAATTAAACTGTTTTTCTTGAAGTTTGATAGAATTCAGTTAATTATTAGAGGTAGTTGTAAAATGGAGAAAAAAATTCACGAAACTTTCATGATAGTTTTGTCTTGTTTTCATCTTGACATTTCAAAGAAAAATTGAAAATTTTGGTGACATTTTGAAAAATTTCTACCATCTCTATTTGTTATTTTTTTCATATCTACATTTCTCTGCACTTGCTGATTTCAACAGAAATACTGAATTACCATGAGCATTATTGTTTTGTTATTTCAAGTCCAACTAGAAGCAGGCAGTATTAGAAATCTTATCAGAAAAGGTATCTTTGCAAGATTCCCAGTCCTGTTTCAGGAATGGGTAGAGAGCATGAATAATAAATTCAGATGAATTCCTGAGTTTCTGGATACTTCTCTGAACACCTCAGAAACTTTTGAGTTTAGTGTATCACTGACATATATTGTTCGAAATATCATTGATAAGAAGTTGACATCAGTATCCAGAGAAGATATCTGTGGGCATCCAGATGATGGAAGGTCCAGAATCATGTAGCACAATGAGCTCACCTTTAGCCTTTTAGACAAAGTGAACAAAACAAAAAAATATCTGACAGTAGAAAATGGTTGAACTGTACAGCCCATAGGGGCCAAGGAGGGGAGAAACTTCACAGAATAAACTTAAACCATTTGATCAGAGAGATGGCTAAGCTCAAACTTCCTTAGCTTCAGAGGCTGCTAGCCACAGATGTTGTCAACATCTCAGTTGTAGTATAGCAGTTAATAGTGTGAAATATTTACCATTTCTGGTAAAGTTCTACTTAGCTAAAACTCTCAATAAGAAATGCCATTGTGTTTTTGGCATCATTTTGTTCTGAGATTATAGCTAAAGAGGTAGGCAGACAGAAAAAAGTGCAGGAGATATAGGTATCTGGGCCACAATTTTCAAATAGGGTGCCTAATGTTAGGCTCCTAAATCTATCTTAAATAAAATGGCTCAAATAAAAGGTTTGATTTCAAGAGATGATGAGCACATACATCTCCCATGGAAGTTGATGGGAGCAGTGTCTGCCTATGGGTTTAAAGGTTTATCTTTAGTCACCCTATTTGAAAATGTTAAATTTACGACTTACCCTTTGAGAATTCCATTTCTCAGGTGCATTTCCTTCACGTTATTGAATAGTTTTTTGCTTGGGTATTTTTGTATAAAGTCTGAACAAAGTTTTTTCCTGGAATTTATAATACAAATAAAAATAATAAAAAATACACATACTGTAAAAAGAATGAGCAATTTCTAGTGTTTTGTAGCTCATTTCAGCTTCTGTATAAATGCATCATCAGAGATGTTTATGAAACCAATAGAGCTTGTATCCCTGAAAAAATTCATCAGTGTGCGCTACAGGAAGTCCTCTCTCTCTCTCGTAATAAATGTACATTTTGGTCTCTATCACATCTGCAGAAATCACTCGGAGCTACCATTTCTCCACTGCAGCTATTTTTAATTGGAATACGTTTCCTTAATTAGTCAGGGCACATAAATGATGTTGTTTGGTTTGAGTCAACAATGGATAATTTGTTACTAAATCCTTTAATAGTTAATGTTGAGGTTTCTGTCATTACTTGCTGCTCTTCTCCATCTTTATTATGATAGACCCTTTAAAAATGTTTAGGAAAAAAGTCCTTATTAATCCTTTTAAGAAAAAGGCCTCTGGTACCAGATTAAGTAAAGCTTGTGTCTGAAACTATTCTTTTCTGTATGACACATAGTAAGTGGTCAGTAATCCACATCTTAATCTCCTTGTTGCACAGCTTGGTTTATAGTAATTGATACTCCTGTGACTGTAGCAAACTCCTATTGTGTTACCTTTAGAGTCCAGCTCTTCTTCCTGTTTCTTCCATTGGAATGTCTGATAAAGGCAGCCTTGAAGTTGACCATAGTCTCTTGAGGAGCTGCTTTTAAGAGAAAATTTGATTTTTTTAAACTCGCATTTATATTACTTCTGGATTTTCCCCTGGGCATTGTGTCAAACAACATTTCAGCTATTTGCCAACACATGAATACAATTGCTATTTCTTAAGGAATACCTTTTAAAGGTATTTATGGCCGTGCATACCTTTCTCAGAGCTGTAGCTAAGCTGTACACTGTTTTTAAACTCTAATGTACTCGAGAGAAAAAATAGCTCAAATAGAATTCTTCTTGACTAATAGGCATTCGTCAGGATAAAATATAAACACCATGCATTTTCAACTAGAAGAGAAAGACATGCTTAATAAAACTATCTCTATAAAAGATGAGAATACTTTGCACAGCAGCTTCCATATGAGCAACTCAGAATTTATAAACATTAATGAATTTAGCTTCACAGTTAAGGTAACTAGGTAGATAACATTACTACTGCATTTTACAGATGAGGAAAATAACGCACAGCGTTATCATAGTTCTGATCCTGCTCCAACTAAAATCAATAGAAAAGCTCAACTGTAGCAGGATCAGACCACTGATAATTTGTATAAGGAGCCTCAGACAAAGCTAGGAAGAGAAGTCAGGCCCCTTGGCTCCTAATGTTCTACCTTAAACAAAAGGCAATCCATCCTCCTATTAAAAGAATGGTTCAGGTCATAGCCATTGTTGCCAGTTCTGGGAAATGCAAAGTTCCATAAATTGTTGGACCCATGCATGCCAAATGCAGAAACTCGTGCTTACTAGAATAGGAGGGTAGCTACAATGAATCGCAGAATGCCTGAGTGAGTTTTGGAAGATTTTTGACATCCTCCAACACCAGCATAAAACCTCATTAAAGACAATTATGAAAAATAAAAGGATATAATAGTTAGTATATAATACAATCCTATGTATTAAAAACTCTTAAGATTTTGAGTGTATTATCCACAGAGCTTATCTAACGAGGAAAAATAGTTCTCTAATCTTTGTGTGTGGAATGTAGACAATGTGAAGTTATTGCATAACTTAACCTGACAAAACAACATTAGTAATTGGATGCCATCTGGATCTCAATCTAATGGAACCTGACAGGCTGCATCTGGCTAGGTGATGTATTTTTGGGTTCACTGATATGGAGATGTATATTGGTGGAACCACATGAATGAAACTAGAACCATTCTAGAATTGGTAGAAAACATAACTTGTTACTAGTATATGTTAAATGTAATACCACTGTATATTGGTGTTGTAAATGTCTGTAAAAACGTGAATCCCAAATGTTGCCCCACAGTAATGCTAAGACCAGAGAGTCAGAAACAAAAACAAAAATAAAATCCCAGTCAGATTTACTACAAAATAGTGTATTCTATAATATACACTGGTTCCATGTCCCCATGATTCTTCATTCTCCAGTGGGATGTTGAACATATTGCATGTAAGAAAAGCTACATAGAGAAATTTTTAAAGGGTCTCTGAAATAGTCCTAAATTTAGGACAGCACTGAAAAAAAGGCTAGAAACCCTGTTTGGATTAGAAATGTGCTTAATATAGAAGAGTACTATTAAAAAAGCTTTAAAAATAAATTTAAAAGAAGATCTAAAGAGTAATGTATTCCACCTTCTCATTGAAATTCATAATGTGTTATTGGAAGAGTTATTACAATAATCAAAATGCATGACATTGCCACTGCACTAAATGAAACCAAAATAAGGGTTAATAAATTGATAAATAATAGTAATTGTAAGCTTAAAAAACACACTGTGGAACTGATGTGAGGTTTAATGGCTACATATAAATTTATAAAGATTAAACAAATCTTGAAAGACTTCAAGACAGGGAAAATATTAGAACCAGACCCCATCATTGATAAACAAATAATTGGAATGGTATAGAGATGAAACACAAATGATAAAGGAATCATGTACCCTCCAGAAATTAGTGATAGTGGCAATGTTACCTTTTGATTGTTCTCCTTAGGAAGACCTGCAGATTTATTTCACACTCTTCCTACCATTAACTGGAGAAAACCATGTATATAGCACACATTGGTGTGTGTACATGCAGTGGGAGTTTTAGATCCTGATGCAACACGTATGCCGATGTGGAAGGAACCTATCTTGGATTACTGCAAATTTGGGTGTGCAAGTATAATACTCTTGGGCCCATGTAACTCTTCTTGGCATAGATCATAGTAATGAGGAGGAACACTAAGAAAGGGCTCATCTTGCTGGCCCAGTCTGCCTGAGTGGCTGGAACTGACACCAAACCTGAACCACTTAGGGAAATGAAGAGTTTGGTATGGTTACACAGCACACAAAATACAAATATGGAAGGAAAGTGTATTAGTTGATCAGTCTAATTGGCGTTTTATCCCTGAATTTGAAACTATAAGTGGACAGGTTAAAATTATACCAAAACTTCAATTTGTGATCCCAGTGGCAATTAAAAGCCAACCAAAGTTTGATAATGAGACTGAGTTTGCTCCCTAATTTTACAATACCCACTGGAGAATTGGATTTGTAGTCTCCTTTTGACATGAACCCCAATTTATCTTGTTTGTGTGAGCAATTTCATGATGTTATTAAGCAAATCCACCAAATTACAAAACCAGTTAATTGGTGGGAACTATTAAATACTATCAGAGATCATCCTATGATAGTATTTAGCTTTAAAACATTAATGGTGAATGCTATATTGATTATTTATTGTAATGCTTATATGTTGCAGAATGTAATGTTTGTCAAAAGATTGGCAACTGAAACACAAAAGAACACACATACAAAACTACATGATCTTACTTTGTAAAGCTAGGAAGTGAAGCCCTCAATAAAAAAAAAAATTTCCACCAAATGCATCCGATGAAGTGAGCTGTAGCTCACGAAAGCTTATGCTCTAATAAATTTGTTAGTCTCTAAGGTGCCACAAGTACTCCTTTTCTTTTTACTTTTTTTATGTATATCTGTCATTTCTTTGATTGTAATTGTAATGGCAAGAAACTCTTTAGGTTAAAATAAAGGTTTGAATTAATAAACATGAGTGTCTTGGACCGGAGTGTGCATCTTTCTCACCCAACAGAACTTTCTGTAGTAAGCCAGAACACCATTAAATCTGGGTGATCTGTTACTTAGAAAAATTTCCCACAAAGGCTTTCATGCCTCCATACGTGGCTAGATAAATCTCACACCAATTAAACTCCATTGCTGTCAATGGAATTACTTCTGATTTAAACAGTTATAGTGTAATTAAGATTTTAATCAAGCCCATACTGTACAATCCTGCCACAAAAGCAGCAACTTTATGTCCCAGGACAGGTGCTGTACATCCTGTAATATCAAGCTAACATCTAAAACAAGGTCTGGATTTCATTCAATGGTCATATCCACCATATTCTGACATTCACAGTCTCATGTTTGTAATGTACAGTATATTCCAGAAAAATTAAGCTGTGAAGAGCAGAGAGAGCAGCAGATTCTGTTCTAGTCATATTTTACCTCAGGGCTGGGCATGAATTCCAATTTCCTGGCTAAATTAACGAGGCTAAGATTCTAACTACCAGTAGCACTTTTGTATCCTCATCTGTAGCCATTACTCTACTTCCTCCTCCTCTTACAAAAATTAAGGAAGTATTCTACATCATGGGATACTACAGTTTGCAGCAATATTACTCTAGTATTTGGAACCATAAATGTATAACATCACAGTTATCTTTATAAGCTTCTCTTTACATCACTATATTAGATTTATGAGATCTTTTATGAGTACAGGTCTTTGTAAAAATGGAAAAACATGGATTTGCCTAAAAATGACCAAATCCACAAATTCTCCCAAATCCCATTTCCAAGCAGCCTTGCTGCTGATCTAGGCCCCTTATCAGCAAATCATTCAAGTACAGGTTTAAATTTAAGTGCACGTTTACAGCCCACTGAAAACACTGGGACTGAAGCAAATGCTTCAGTGCTTAGTTGAAAAGGGATGGGATTACTCACATATGGAAAGCTGAGCACATATTCAAGTGCTTTGTTGAATCAGAATCTATAGCGAGATGGCCATTTAATGAGCACAAACTTCTGGCCGAGGGTTGCTTTGCAAGTACCCTGCCCATTTTAGCCCCTTCTTGCAGGCCCCGTAAGAACTGCACACAGGTGTTCTCAAACATCTACATCTCCTGCCTGGGGCTGGTTAATAACAAAAACAGTTCTTAATAATCCTCAGGCTCCCAAAATAAAGTCCATCTCAACACAACAGTATTTTGTCTACTTAGCTTTGGTGTCCTCCCTCACAGGGTATTGCCACATTGCACATTCTTCACAGTGGTGTGTAGAGTACATACCTGCTCAACCCCATCCAGGTTGAAATACCATGTAGATTGTGAGACACTGCTTAGGCAAGTAAAGATGGGCCTGAACCCTGTGACTATGTACCCTGAATGGCTCTCAAGCCCAAGCAATGCTTTCCACATCTACACTACTCTGGTATAGACTTCCACTGCTTCCCCACTGCTGGGGTCTTTCCCCATCACAGGAAACTGCCACAATCTTTCCTCACTGCCTCCCCCTTTCACTGACACATGCAGCAACACACTGCAGTGTGTACACAGCCAGCTTTCCCCTGCAGCATGTAGCTACACATACCCTATACGCCGCCACCACCAGTGGTGTGTGGTGTAAACATAGCTACAAACAGAGCACTTTCCTCTCTACAAGTCTATTCTCAATTCAGGCCATCCTCCCAGCTCTTCCAAGCTGGAGCTTAACCTTCTACCACTGACCTCTAGGCTACACACAGGAGCCCGCTGCTCCCTCGGCTTCTTTGCCACTGCTCCCTTAGTCTCAGGGTCTTCCCTGCAGGAGTCCTACTCACTCACTTCACTTTCCTCAGCTTCCCACCCTTCACTGCAGCCTCCTTACAGGGCAATTACCCTAATCTCTCCCAGGTGTGGCTCATTCTGTAGCTAGCATTGACTTGTCCCAGCTCTTAAGGGGTAAGCCACCCCATTTCAGGGCCTTAGAGATATACCATTCTATACATCACAAGCTACTAACTCATGGAAAAAGGTCAAACTGAGCCTCAGCTTTTGAGCTTGTAGAGATTTTTATAAAAACTCACCATCTTGATTTGTGTTCAAGTACTTTAAAGTTCACATATTTCTTATCTGAACTTTGCTAGGTGCAGTAATTTTATTCACGCTCAGGCTGGATTGGTTCTGCTTATTCAGATCATATTAATTACAGGAAACTGGACTCAAGTTCACATATCCCATTCACCATCTTTCCCTTAGGCTAGTCAATTTATCTGACATTTAATGAGAAGTTTTAGATTTTGCAAGTTATCAGAAGTGGGCCATGAGTGTGTTAGCTTGTGACTCAAACAAATTGGCTATTCTGAAACTTGTTTTAAAACAAAAGGCATGGCATCTCCTCAAATTACTATGCTTTTATGTGTTAATTGATCCTAAGAATGCTGTACAATGTAACAACTTGTAAAGTTTTTTGTTGTTTTCTGAAGATTGTGCATATCAGCTCTGTCAACTTTTAAACCATCATCTGAAAACCTGATGTCAGATGAAGTATTTTATATACCCAACCTACTCCCTGGTTGTGCTTAAATTTTGTATACCCAACCTATCTGCCATCTGGCAGGGGTGCCATCTTGAATGACCTTGTTCTCAAAAGCATGTATCCGAAGTACTTCTGGTCATAACAAAGTATCATAGTTCATGCTGATTTCTTGATATGTCAGTATTACCATAGGACAATTACAAATACCCTTTGAATGGTGGTACTTGTAGAGACTGGCTCATCATGTGTGGACACTTCTTTGCACACGGAGCATTTGAGAACTACCTGTAGACTCATTTGGGCATTGCAGAAACAGATGACCATTTGATTTATACAGGACTCTGATGTTTTATAATGAAACTCAAGCAAGTCAGTTACCCATGTTGTCCATTGCCAACATTTAGACTTTTCTGATGAAGTTATGAATGTTGTTGGCCTTCTTGGGTTTGATTCTGGAAACATTTTCTTAGCCAGATGGGCAGGAGGAAGGGAAAAGAAAGGGAAAGAATTCACCCAGGGCAAGCATTGCATAGGATACCATAGGTAAAAGAAGAATTCCCAAGCCAGAGAGGGCCTGCTGGGTTGGGGCATGAAGGTGTGTGTGTCAGGTGTGTGATTCTCAGCTGCTATATGCTGTGGAGAGATCTGTAGTTAACCAAGGCTTGCTCTGCTTTATCCCAGGTGCTGCAATGACTTCTAGAGCATCTCAGAATAGACAGGTTGAAATGTGACTAACCTTTGCCTCCCGAGCCCTGGGTTTCATCTTTCTGTGCTGTGCCTCCAAACACCACATAAATTGAATCTACTGTCATGTATTCAAACTAAATAATACCTATTTAATCTAGATTAAACGCAATATCAATTTCAGGGAATATATAATGGGAAGTCTAAAATATGTGTCAAATTCTGCTCTAATTTAAATGGTTGCAATTCCTACGTAACGAAGAACAAAAATTTATCCAGTTTACTTAATATTTCTGAATAGGGGTTTCTGAATAGTAGAACAGACATTTGTAAACTCCTTCCAGAGTTATACTTATTTATGATTTATATCGTAGCTCAAGGGCCAAAATGAGAACTAGGGCCCTACTGTGCTAGGTCCTGTACAATCACAGACTAAATAACAGATTCTCTGAGACCATTAGGAGTTACAGGGTGCCATACCATTTGTGATTGGAAAGGTAGTTGGACAGATTTGCAGTGGGGTTACTGATTAGATTTATGACCTTAATGTCGCCATAATTTGGACAATCTTCTATTTTAAAGTTTCGTATTGCTGCCCCTCACCACAGGACCAAGTGACTTTCAGTTAAATAGAGATGGGCCATAGGAAAGTCCTTACTGCACTTACTAGAGATGCCTTTTGGGAATTATGTTCTTATCTTTTCCCTAAGACTGCTAAAAGAACTGTAGTTTTGAATAAAAACTGGGATCAAAAATTTGAAAACCTGAAGATTTACAAAATAATCTGTTGGCAACTGTTGATTTTACTGTAACATTTACTTCATTTTATGCTGTTCTTTAATAATTATTTCACTGGATAAATTCCTATTTTCTTTTAATTGGCAACATAAAAGAATTTTAGATGTCATTATGTGCATATTGATGCTTATTTTAATGCTTTAAAATATTCCACTATAGGATCATATTATCCTTACTTTCACGATGTCATTCAGCTTCTCAAGTCCTTCCTTTTTCCTTTATAAATATTTGTACTCATGGAAAAACAGTTCAGCAAATTTGCTTTGCCCTCAGATATCTGCTAAAAGAGGTTGCCATCTATCGATAACTAACCCAATTGCACATTCTTTGACTGTTAGACAAAAGTCAGTGGGATTTTTTAAAAAGTATGTTGTGTTTTTAGACTTAATTTCCAATTGAAAGTAAAGCTATGACAGCTGGTATGAAAAACATGGAATATTCCAACAGTGATATACTGAAAACCTCATTTCTCTGCATTTTTGATCACTACTCAGAATATAAACAGCCTGCTGAGACTCCAGTTGCCTTCTGCCATATATACATTTCAGTTTAAATTACTTCCCATTCATTCTTCCAATTTTCTTTGGGAAAAAGGGATAAACAATGTCTTCAATGCACTTTCCTACTGCACCCAATTCAAAAACTAAAAGCCAAATCCTGGGGTCCAGCCAAACTACAAAGAAAGACTGGCCACAGCAATGGGTGCTATAGTGCACTTTACGGATCCAGAGGATCAGTATGCAGGCATACATTAGAATAGCCTGATGGATCCCAAAGACATGGCCCCTCCCTGGAGAATTTATAGTCTCAGAAGACAAATATCATGTGAAGAGTAGAGGGAGAAGGATACAATCCAACACACACACACACACACACACACTTTACACGTTTGCAATTTAAAAAGTCATTATTATAATTAGACAAAGTAAGAGCCAACTGTCTGTATCTTCCAATCAAACTAACCATAAATTACTCTGACAAAGTAATACCATTATTGTAAAGTTCACACAGTACAGGATTTTTCAAGGAAATTTGACTTGCAGACAGGCTGATGGGTTAGGAAAAGCTGTTTTTGAACTAGAGGGAGACAAAAGTACATTTTTAATCAGAGTAATTTTAATGACTTGTAATTCAAAATTAGTTTGACATTTTTTCCCCTTCAAACTTCTCAAAAATATTGTGTTTTGCTTTCAGAATACATCTGGCAATTTTCAAGCCATGCTAATTTTCCAAACTAAAGTTAATAGGGGCCTAAACAGGCCTTTATAAGTATGAGCAACCTTAAGTATGGAAAGAAGCTAGAGAAAAAAAATAGAAATAACCATTTACAATTACATTCCTTTTAAAGAAGCATTAAAATACTTCATTTCTATCTTTAAATAGCCGTTCTTCTAAGAATCAAATATTCTTTGCCTATCTTTGATATGCAGACCTATTGCAGCAATATGTAAGATTTGTGAACTGATCCATCCTGAATAAAAGTCAAATTACTTTGGTCTTGTCAGTTCACCAAATCTGTCATCTTTTCCCTGGTCTCCTTTTCTTGCTACATTTCCTTTATCTGTGGTTTCAGTTTTAAGAGGTGAATGGCAAAGAGTCATCTCCAATTCATCTGAAGATAAAACACATTAAGCTGTTGTATTCACATTTAATTAATGTTTTCTAACTCTCATTTCCTATTTTCCTACCGAAATTCTTGCCTAAAGTGCTATTTGGCAAATAAAATAACTCAGGCAGAGGGATATCTGATCCAAGTGTTTTGCAAGTGATGACTGTATAAGATAACCTTAAGGAGTTGATGATTTTTATTATTTGTGGATGGCCCTCTCTAGCTGATTTCTATCCCTTATAGAAACATTTTGCAAACTGTGCCTTTCCATTTGTTTTAAAGCATCCCTTCACATTTATAAAATTGTACTTCTATCTTTATCAATCCGTGTTGTGGCCAGTTACTCAAATAATTTAATCTGAGATTTGGTCCCCTAGTGCTTCTATAATAAAATAAATAATATTTTGAACTTTTTTAGCTCATTTGAGCATCCCAAAGTGCTTTACTAACAATAATGAAATTAAGACTGACAATAATCCCTTTGATGTAGGGAAGCATTGTAAATTTCCATTTTACAATTAGGGAAACTGAGGCACATCATTAGTTTTACCAAAGGTCACACAAGATCAAGCTGGGAATGGAAACCAGATCTCATGACACCCTGCCCTGTGCTTTAATGAGGTGATCATTCTTCAACTCCCGAACAGGTCTGCCTTTCCCTGCAGTGAATGCCAGCACAGAACTCATCATTTGTGGGTTCACATGTGTACCCACTTTATGTCATCTAGGCCACAGAATAACAATACAGCATTTGGTTCTATTTGCGCCAGTAGATGTCACAAGCTTACATGGGCTAGCGGGAAATGGAATGATGAGATGATGTCTCAGAAAACATGTCCTGTACAAGAAGTAGTAAATGTCTGAGTGTGGATAAAGAACTATAAATTACTAGACTTCGGCAGCAGCAGCATGCTGCCGGATGCGATGCAGCCAAGGAATAGTTGGGGACCACAGCCTATGTCTGTGAACCAGGTGTGCTCCGTGTGGAAGAAAAGTTTTTGTTTCAACTGAGTGTCAAACTGTGCTCCAATGTGCTAGTTTTATCTATTAAACTCTCTATGTAGGTATTTATAACATACTCTTCATTGTAACATCTAAGTGCAATCATGTAGATGGCAATAAACAAGAAAAAAAGTACCCAGAGTGATGGGGTTATATTACAAAAGCAGCCAACATAAAGATATAATACATTCTAAGTGTGTGTGTGTGTGTGTGTATGAACCTCTTTTATCTTAATACCATTTAATGTTGATCACCATTAACATCACTTCTGAATTTGGTATCTTAGTATGAAAACAAAGTTGAAGACTTATGTTTGTAATGCTCATTTGGATGGTCATTTGTGTGGGTTGTTTGGTGATTATTTTCCTTTCTTTATTTTTATTTTGCTTTTACTTTGATAGGTGTAATCCATTAAGAAACAGTCCCAGCCTCGTTTTCTTCCATTTAGCATTTTTATTTCTTCTGATGGAACAACGGATGAAAATTCTATTACATTTAAGAATGGTTTATAATCTGCAAAGATGTCTTCCTCTCTCAAACTTTTGTCAGTGACCATAGCTGCTTATATTGTTTATATCACAAATTAGATTTTAATGTGAATGCTTGCTACACACATTTTTCTCAGCATTAACTTTATGGCTTAGTGTCTCTAAAATAGAATCAAGGAGTACAGGTGCTTGTCCACTTTTATTGAAACCCACTCACTAAACAAGAAAAACTGGCTTTTAAAAACCTAGTAAAACAATGTATACAAATTATCTGTGTTTTAGTTTGATATTTGTACACTGTAATTAATTAATGCTTGCATCAAGCCTTACCAAAGGCAATGCATTGTCTTTCACCCCTCTTCTTCCAAGGCTGATGCCTAAGGAGGTCATTTTGGCTGATGTAATTCATCTATACTTTATATACTTTATTGTGGTTTCTTTCTTACCATCTGACTTCAAGGGCTCTAACCTGGATGAAACAAGCTTTCAAAGATTTGTGTGTTCTTACGGTTCACATACTCTTACAGAGCTGATTTCTTCATTCTTAGCCACTGTGTTCACCTGCCAGTATATGAATTCAAATCTTTATCTAATCTATAGCAATTAAATATTAATTTTGGGACAGATCTGCTCCCATTGAGTCAATCTCCCACGAACTTCATGAGGAGCTGGAATGCAGAAGTTTTAGCCCTAATGTAAATGGGCAAAACTCCATTAAAACCAACAGGCCACATCATGATCTTACACCAGTGTAAGTCTCAAGTGCCAGCATTGAGGTCAATGGAGCTACTCTGGATTGAGCCTGATGTAACTCAAAACTCAGCAGAGTTGTTCTCACTTACACTATGATGTCTCTTAGTATCAGAGGATGGACTCTATTGTCCAAGACTGAGATTCCTCTGTTTGGAAGGTCCCTACATGTTGTTCAAGAGCAATTAACTATTTAACCTCTCCTAGAGATTTAAAATACCAAGTGCTTCTATTCTCTGCCTGTCCCAAACCTAAAAGCGCAGAGACTGAACTTGGTTGGACCAGCCCAAGTTATTCGGAGTCTGACAGAGCATTTGCTTTCACAATACTGTACCATAAAAACCTCACATGTAATTAATGGAACACAAGAAGCCAGAAGCTCAGCTGCTGTAAATAGGGGTACCTATACTGAAACCAATGCAGCTAGGCCTGTTTACGCTATGTGAAGCTCTGGCTCATATCCCTTTTCAGCAGACAAAGTGATAGCATTGTGCATTCACAGTGCTACAAGTAATTTTAAGTTCATCTTCACAGTTATCAGGTTTCTCTCTTTATAACAGTTGTGAAATGTATAGTATCAAAGCTTAGTTCAGTTAGTTTTGTACACTTAAATAGTTGCACAGTTAACCTTTTTCTCTTTTGTTCAAAACCAAATTCCTGCCAGGTATTTGGAATAAACAGGAATTATTGGAAGCTATACATGGCGGTGCTAGGTCATTTCAGATGAAGGGCTCAGTCAGAATTTCATAAAGTATTTATTTAACTGCCAAAAGAATTCCCAACCTCCCTTTCATGTATGTTAGAATTGATGCTAAGTTTCTGAGACAAGGCTGCGATTGTGGCTGTCACCAAACAATGACATATTTCTTTTCTTCTCTTAAATTCTCTGTATCATTCTATATAAGAGGGCAATTTGTCTGTCATGCAGTTAAAACAGGGCCCACTCACTACCCTCATTAAACTGACAGCACAGTTATTAGCAGTAAACGAAGCCAACAGGCAATGAATTTAGCCACTGTTTTATGGCGAGCGTCAGTGAGATTTTTTCAGTAATTAATTTGATAAATATATTAATTATGAATTGAGTTGACAGTACAATCAGATTGTCAGCCTTCCAGACAGGCTCTTGTGATAAGTAGCTTTGTGATGAAGTGGTCGGATTTCAGTACCTGTCATCCTCCAGTGTCAGTTTCTTATCACTGTCCTGGCCATTCACTCTGTAATTTCCTGTGTGTTGTAATTAAATGGTGGCTTTCTGATTGGAAGTGACTCCTCAAACTTAATCTCTCTTTCTCTCGGAATATGATGTAAAAAAGCCCTTTGTTTCAGCAGCTTTTAATGTTTAAAAAAGGAGCATATTATGCTCATATTTGGTTATTATACCAGTGTGTGTTTGGAAATGCTAGACTACCTTCAACCTTTTCATGGAATTGGCTAAAGCAACTGTGCTCTGCTGTTGGTACAGTAAAGTGGTCAAATCTGCAGTGAAACAGAAGGAAACAAACCCACCAGCTAATAGAAAGTCTGACCTGTCTTTTGTGTTTGTAGAAGTGGTAGGCAGGCCTGGTGCAATATGCATTACTTAGAGAAGAGTCATTGTGGGCACCTCTTGCCAGTTTCTTTTATTATTTATTATTTTATGTAATTCATTAGCAACAGTACCTGGTGTCACTTGGCTCTGGAGAAACATGTCAAGATAAAATATTTCAGAAACACTTCTAATGTAACTTAATAAAGTGGTTAGGATTATTTATAGATGCAAATTTAAACAAGACCAAAAGAAACCTGGCACAGTGGAAACCCAAGGCTCTTTATACTTTGGTGTGATAATGTTACTTTTTAAATTCTTTAAACTTGTCATAAAAATCACTGTGGACACTTTTAGAGAATAATGCAGATCAGTGCCTGTTTCAGATATCGTTGTGGAGTGGAAAGAATGTCTTTTGATTAAGAAAGAGGAGCAGGTATCAGGAGATTGGAGGACCATCAACGATTTGCTTTCTGACCTTGGGTAAATCACTTAAGCCTGATCCAGCAAAGCACTTAAATAATCCTATTGACTTTCATAGGACTACTAAGCACTAAAGTTCTGTGCTGGAATGGAACCTTAATTTGTCTGTTCCTCAGCTTCTTCATCTGTAATATGGGCATAATGGTACCTACTTAAAAGGGAAGTTTTTCAGGCTAAATTAATCAATGTTTATACAGTACAGCATGTTGAGATTCTTGGCTGAACAGTGCTAAGAAAAGTGCAAAATATTGTTTTAGTTTTCAATATATCTCATGACTTTAAAGATGCTGTACAGCTGTGGCCACTTTATTGCAGTAGGGTGACTGACAGACACGCTACAAACTTGACAGTGCTCTGTAGTATTGCGACAATTTGTGAGTAGAATGTGCTGCTATGCTAGAATTATGGTTCTGCACAGGAATATCTGGGAATACATTCCACCAGCACGGAACTAGAGGAACTGATGCTCCTACCCAAAAGAGAAACAGTGTGCCAATCACCTTCCCAGCTTGCCCCTGCTCCTTTTCATCTTCCCCCAGGCACTGTGTGGTCCAATACTTCCATCTTGCTTCCCACCTCATTACCCTTCCCTGTATCACTGTTCACATTCCTGATCCCAAATGAGCATCAAGAAGCTTCCCACATCATTAACCTGTGACCGACTGCCATCATCTGATCCAACCCAGGACCCCTTCCTCACTGACAATGTGGGTAGAGATTTACACTCTGTTAGGCTCCATTCCTGGGCTTCTATCATTTAACTAACACTTCCATGCAGATAGAGGGAAAAGAATATAATGAGAACCCCTGACCTCCTGTCCAACCCCACACATCTGCTGGCCCTGTGTGTGTGCTGGCACTGACTTTTAATAACTTTATTAACTTTTAATAAGTTTAACAAGTCTGTTACTAATGTTTGACGATGAGCTTTAGGCTGTATTGATGAAAAGTAAATCACACTTACATTCTGACAGTCAACATGAAGACCAAAAAGGCCATCTTCAGTTGATACAGCGGTCTTTTGTATAACTACCAGGGTTTGCATTATATAACACAACACAGAGCCCTCTAGTGAAGCATGAAGAACAGTTTTTTGAACTTCTCATCGGGGCAGTCTTTATGGATTATTTGCACATAACCAATATGCTGCTTTCTAAAAAAGAACAATTTTATCCTCGGGACATATACTATTGTATGAGGAAGACCTCTTGTACTACTGGAGGAGGAAGACCTTTCACTGAGCATATGCCAGTATGCCATAATTTAAGATGAAATTGAGCAGGCCCCTAGTCTACACTGCAAATTAGGCATTAAAATTATCAAAATTAGCCTGTTTAAAGACTATGCAGTACCATTCAATTGATCTGCAGGTATATAGCATACTGCAGCCCTGAGAAAGCAGCTACTTCATACTAACAGTATGAAAGCAGCACCCCCTATTTTTTATAGCGGCTTGAAAGTTTTTGAACAAAAAGGGGCATGGGGAAAGCTGTAAAAAAGGCTTTTTTCCAAACATGAAAACTTGACTTTTAAAAATGTGCATTATTCCAGGAAATTAATTGCTTTTATCAAAAAGTGTTTCTAAAATGCTATCAAACCTGTTATCAATTTTTTTAATGTACTGAAAACCCAGGAGGGTTTGATAAAGAAAATTAAACAATTTAAAATAATAAATAAAAAAAAACCCAAGGAGAAACAATTTACCGTTGCACTCTGCGAAATAAAGATAAGGTCAACACTTTAAAATTTTACAGGTTTTAAATTTCAAGCAGCTCTGCTTATGGTCACCCCATTTGAGTGTGTGATCCAAAGCTTGTTGAGGTCAGTGGAAACACTCCCATTGATTTTGGATCAGACCCGTAGTGCCTGTTCTAATATTAAAGGATTCTATGACTGCTACATTTACTTTGCAATGAATTCTATTGTTTGTGGTGAATGCACTGAATCATAACTTTACCATGAGTCATACAAATGATCTGATGACTCATGCGTGGGTAGGCAGCCCAAGTCTATTTTTGTCATATACTATCTGTGGTTCAGGGCTTTTCTACAGAGGAAAGTTTTACCAGTTATACTAGTATAGTGACAACAATATAGTATAAGCCTTCTGGAATAAAAGTGGCTCTTGTTGGTTTAGCTTCCAAAGTGACATAAGCTAAACCAAAAAAAGGCACTCATAGCAGAATAATATTGTCCACATGGGGCATGATACCAGTGCAACCACAGTGCTTTAGATTCACCCCTTAACTTATACCAGTATAACCTTCCTGTGTAGACTAACGCCCAAATTGTGCTGAACAATGCAGTACATTTCTATAGCTTATGTTTAGCAGTGTTAGGTCCATTTCCATCTACCATGTCAAGGATGCATTAAGTTGTGAGAGTGGTGCTTTACCCATTAACTATTATGGTTATTTTCAGGAGGATGCGTGAATTCATGCTCCCATCTGTGTAAAACTGATGACAAGCATTTTAGTTTTGACCTATGGGAATCTGGCATCATTTCTAGGACAGACAGCCAGTCTGGAAAATTGAGACAGTTTCTTAATGTATTAAATCTGAAGACTTTGAGGACCAGATATTATACCTTAATAAACTGTACCTCAAGGAATATCTACTGTCTAAACATGTGAGCTTGGGTTTCAGGAAGGGTTAAAAGGTTGTCATAGTTCTGTGAATGTCTGAGAATTTGAAAAGAATATCAAATGAACATTGGTGTTTAGATGTTAAAGAGACAGATACTATTATTTATTCATATGGCAATGAAAATTGTGCTAGGTACTTTAAACAAAGATTTTAAAAATGTTATTGTTTCTGCCTTAAAGATCCTACAATCTAACATTGTAGATAAAATACAGCTGATGGATACTAACAAGGGGTTGGAAAAGATAACAAGGGTTAAAAAGTGATCATACATTTCCTTATTGGCGCAATTGATGAAGAACCACAGGGATAATTAATAAATAAATAATACATTAATTGGGTGAAATCCATCCTCACTGAAAGCAATGAGAGTTTTCCAATTGACTTCAGTAGGGCCAGAATTTCACCCATTATCTGTATTATATTTTTTGAGTGAATCTTCAATCCCAATTTGAAATTTTTGATGCCCTTGTAAAATCCAAGTGGAAACTATGGAGCTTGTGTGCATCTGTCAGACATCACCGATTATTACAGAATAAGGAATGATAAATATGTGGGATGCTTTGATGTTAATATTGACTTGAACTCCCACCGTACTCAAGCAGAAAATAGTTGACACTACTGTTTTCATCTTGCATTAAGGATTTAACAAATGCATGAAAATAAATGGGAACTGTTAAAATAATAAAGGTCTTTGAATTAAAAATAGCCTCAATTTGTTTAACTTATTAAGCCTCTATCCCAAATGTCAGACACTTTAGCAAGTTAAAATATACAGTTAAATAGGCAAAAGACAAGCACAACTTATTTAATGCACTACCCATGCAATAACAATAATAGTTATCCACAGCAGTAGTAAATTCCATATGAACTGTCCATATTAACCATCATAACCATTAACTTCCCTCCCCAAATAACTTAGAAAAAACAGACTTTATAGCATGTTTGGGATGTCATTAAATTCAGGTCTATTATGATGCATAAATTAACTTACATGACTGAGTTCTGAGAGGAAGGATGGTCTTGTGATGAAGACACTGAACTAGGACTCAGAGATCTGGGTTTATCTCCCGGATCTGACACAGACTTCCTGTGCTAATTTGGGCAAGTAATTAGTGTCTCCATGCCTTAGTTTCCCATTTATAAAAAGGATAATAATACTTCCTCTTATCCACGCTCTGAATGTCTTCTCTTCAGGGCAAGGGCTGTCTTTTACTATGCCTAGAGCAATGGACTCTTTGATCTTGGTTAGATCCACTAGATATTACTGCAGTGTTACTATTAATAACAGTAATAAAATACATTTTTACCTAAATCTGACAGTATTTTGTCAGACCTGATGAGCATACTAATATTTTTTTTTAAATTCTTTCCTTAAATTTTGGATTCTGATAGCATACAGTACATACATAGTTCTCTCAGAATATTGGGCGAACTCATTAGACATTAGATATGGTTGAACAGTATTTGTCACATCAGAATGTCAATGCATTTAGACCTCTTTGTTTTGTGAATTGCCCATGATCCATTCCCAACTCCTGCCAATGTTTGAATAAACCACTAATATTCACCGAATAGTTTGGGGGAAATACTATTCTGATTATAGGTAATTAAAAGTCACCCATTCAGTCTGGTGGTTAAGCATGTGCTTCATTTAAAGCATGTAAGTAGCCCTATTGACTTCCATATGGCACAACAGTAGTGTTTGTTATTAACAATTCCTGTTCCCTGCTTGGTCCAAAAGCATCCAATGGCCTTTGGCAGTGGTTTATCTGACCTTGTAATAGTCAGCTCTCATAGGCTAGAATAAAAGCAAAGGGATAACATCCTTGCCCATTTCCCCCCCCCCCCCCAATTGCTGAATAGGTTATTTACTATTATCTGTTTTTTTTAAAAAAAATTAAGGCAGTTAAACAGTAACACGCTAAAATCTTGTAAGTTGGGCAAAGCAGAGCATACAACTTAAATGTCTTTAATGTTACCCATGAATTCCTTGTTCAAAGGAACATCATGAGAAACTGAGGTAAGTGTTGAGGTAGAATAATATTGTAGAAATATCTTGTCCTCCCTTCACCAACATGCCAAAAATTTTTTAACCCAGAGTGTTAGTTTCCTTAAATGAACCTCTAGTTCCTGTGTGTTTAGTTATGAACCCTCTTAATGGATTCTTTCCAACTTTTGAATAATAGGTCAACAGTTTCTTTTGGAAGCCTCATTCCCAACAACAAGCAAGTGATTAGGACAATCTCTTTCTCTCATTCATTATTTCCTCTGATTTTTATCTCACAGCTCCGTAACTGCTGTTCATTTCCCTAATATTATGAGTGATTGATTCTACTAAGAATGGAATCAATGACTGAAGCCAAGGTTTGGATGGCCACCAAGGTAGGATCATTATCACTTGTTATAGCAACCCTTGGAATGTATTGAAAATTTGAATTATTGGAGTGATGGGAATATGTTAACTAAGTCTGGCTCTCTCCAATCTTTTGTCAGTGCACCCCTGCCCATAGTTTGCTGCCAAGATACTAGAGACAGAGTTCATTAGTTTAGGCTTCTGAAGTGATGCTATTGTCTCCATCACATTGTTTATTCTAAACTGGCACCAGAGTGTTGAAAGTCTCCTGATGACAATTCACTTCCTATTGCAAGTTCTTTCTTCTGTAAAAGGCCTAAGCTCAGATATTCTCCTTCTCTAGAACTTAACTAACAAACAGGTTCCAACCCATCTCTGCTTAAATTTAAAGGCTTTATCTAGCAAACCTGGTCACTCATCAATATTTCATCCTGGTCTGGGTGGCTTTTTTCTGCATTTCCTTTTTATGCCTTTTCCAGACTTATTTTTACTTCTCTCTTTTAATTAGTATAATGCTCAATAAAGTTGTGCACAAAGCCCTTACTACTGGAAACTCCTTCTTCAAGGAATTGTCAAATAGTGGGAGCCACTATAATTGCACTGTTAGAGAGCTGGGAGAGCCAGGGTCTCACAGAGCAAGTGCAGAGGCACAATGTGGTTCCTGTGGATCCTTTCACATCATCGAGAATCTTGGGGATATGCTGATTATAGAGGTGTCCCTGCTGTCCATTCCATGGGGATTCAAATGAAGCATGCAAATCCTGTTCCCCTCCCAGAATGATTCAGCCCTCTCCCACTGGTATTCCAGGGAATGGGAATGCTAAATCCACTACACTCCTTTGCTTGCAGCTTCTATGCACCTTGATTTGAGAATAATCCACATCACACATTTTGATAAGTGGCATGATCTACTTGTAAAAAGAACTGCACCACAACTAACAACCAGCTTTTCTCCCTAGATCTCAGACACCCCATTAGACTATTTGTAATAGCCCTGTCTGGTGAAAGGGAATAATATCTCACATCCATTGGTATGAAGCCAGCAACAGCAGGACTGGAAAGAGTAAAGCAGAAGTACTCTCTGCACAACAGAGGAGGTTTTAAAACCTTCTAATGTGGGGTGAAATCAAACTAATGCAATTGCATCCTTAAAATTAATATATTTTCATAATGAAAATAGTGTAGCTTAGTATTTTGTAAAAAGAAAAGGAGTACTTGTGACACCTTAGAGACTAACAAATTTATTTGAGCAAAAGCTTTCGTGAGCTACAGCTGTAGCTCATGAAAGCTTATGCTCAAATAAATTTGTTAGTCTCTAAGGTGTCACAAGTACTTCTTTTCTTTTTGCAGATACAGACTAACATGGCTGCTACTCTGAAACTTAGTATTTTGTATTTTCCAGAGAGAAGGTAACTTATTGGCTGAATAGTACATGGCAGTGTGGAAACAACAGGAAAACAAGCAACAAAGGGTATGATGCTCAGGGAGAAAAAGGCAAGTCAGAACATCAGTAAAGAAAAAAAAACAGATATCTATATCTATATCTATAGATAGATAGATAGATATCACATCATCCTGAAATCCACAAAAATGCTTTACAATGTATGAACACAAAATCAATTCAGAAATACAGTATATAATAACCTATAAATAATATGTCCAATCAGAAATGTGTGTGAGGGGAAAAATGACACAAGGGAAAAAAACATTTCTACGAGGGGCATGTGTGCGCGCACATGCGCACACACACACACACACGCAGGAGGGTGATATGGGGGGAATAACACACTCACCTACACTAAGAGAAATCAAACCACAACTGAGAAGGAAAATGACCACAGAGGACTCTGATTTGAACCAAATCTAGTAGAGCCAATTTTCTATGTGCAACAAAGGCAATGAAGGCTTAAGAAAAAGTTAAAATGAAAGGGAACTCAATTGGTGACAACAAGTAGATGGTCCCAGATACATAGGTTGCCCCAAGACTTCAACCACATCTTGCTAGTTTTTGCTTTAGGTACAGTTCTCATTTAGCGTGGGAAACAGGAGTTCCCTCAGACCCTGTTTCTGGTCACACACCAGTATTATACTGGGGTAACTCCATCAACTTTAATTAAGTCATTCCTGATTGATGTTGGGGTGAGAGGAAAATCAAACCATTAGTCTCCTGGAACTCTAGTTTTTCTTGGTGGTGGTGGGTGGTCCTTTTATTTCTGGTTCTATACAAAAGGAATAAGATAAAAAAAGATCAACTGCTCACTGTCCTGAGAGGTCCAGGGTAGCCTCATAGCAGCCAAGCCAAGAATTTAGCTCTCAGTGAAGACCAGCCCATTCTGGTAGGATAAGTTTATCCATACAGATAGATGTTTGCTTTAGTAATTCTTGAAATGGAGGGGAATTTTTTCTATATTTCTGGTCCTCAGAAGAGGATTTGGGTAGGCACTCAGATCCCAATAGTACTGAAGGGTGGATGATGGAACTTGGGTTCAAAAGGTTCCCTCCATTGACTTGTGAAATGTATTTTATCAAGCTCCCATGAAGCCATTAGATAACATTAACAGGAATTAGGCCTCAAAATCCCTCAGGAAGTTTGGAATCTCTCATCTTAAATGACATTGGGCCAAATCCGGAAGTCTTTAGTCAGTCAAAGCTTTCACTGGCTTTCAATGTGAGGATGCTAATGTTCTTTTGCTAAATTCAGTGTTATGAGTATCAAAAAAACAATGAAATCCTTACAATAATCCAGTTTTTACATCAGTATTTTACTATACTAACAGGGAACAACATAGTAACAAGGAAATTATCATCAACAGAGGAAACGGTAGAGCGAAAGAGACAGGGAGGGAGAGGGAGGGAATGTTGTGTTGTCTAATTAAGGAGGAAAGTGACAGTGAGCGTCTTCTGCCATTGATTTCCTGTGTGATCATTTAACTTCTCTGTGACATGACATTACCATTTGTAAAATGAATATAATAATAAACATGAACTTACATCTGTCCCATGGGGGTTGTGAGGCTTAATTAATTCTTTTTTGTCAAGCATCTGCAAAGTATTTTTATTATTAAACTCCTTGTTTGAAGGCCTTTTATATGTTCTATTTTAAATTATGAGGCAGAATGGCAGCAATTAATGGGACAATGTCAAAGCATAATGTAATAAAAAAGGTAGTCCCCCAACGTACTGCATGTGAAATGGCTCAAGGTTGTTCATTGTTGATATGTGGTATATGGTGAGCACAGTTCACAGTACATTTACCATCTCCTCTCTATTCAGACAATACCTCCATCTGTGCTACTGAGTCTTAACTGTCTAAAGTTTGAATGAAAGGAAATGAATACTGAATACTGGAACACTAAGATAGATCCCTCTGTGTCTTTTTCAGTGTTTCTGCTCAGTTTTACATCTTTAAAAAGGATTTAATTCTTTATCTCTTTGAAAGTCTTAAATTTGAAACAGCTATCTATAAATTAGTTACTGTCTGACTCTTCCCAGCTCCCTTTTCATGGAGTAGTCAAGCTCAGGGTCTTCTGCTAAGTTCAAATATCATATCAATCAGCAGGCAAAATATGTTGATTTGTGGCAGTGGGCAAAGCAGGAGGGGGCTAATCTCAACTGCCCTGTGCCCCAGCTAGCAACTCAAGAGCCTGTTACAAGGGCCAGGACTACCCTTCGGAGAGACCTCCTCGGAGATCCATTGGTTGACTCTACAATAGGACAACCCAGGGCATGTGCACTGACCTCCAGGCCCTGCTCCACAACCCCATACTGGCTGCAATCACTTTGTGTGACTAATATTAGTTCTGCTCCGGAAAGTTCCATTAAAACTTACAGAGACTTGACTCCATCGATAATAGTGCATGCTCTTTTATGGTAATTTTGCACCATACAGAAAGGACCAGGCTGGTTACAAGTCAGGAAAATACTGTATTCCTCTATTTGTTTCAGAAACTTTAATTCTTATCATTGTAAACTTTATATAAAATCTGGAAATACCCTTTCTGCATGGTTCTGTAGTGTTTTCAAAGAGAAGCATTCAGTATAGTGGAGTTATGCCAGTCTTATATGCGACAGGGCAAGGCCAGATGGCTATAGAAAAGTAGTCTTATTGGGATCCGGGAAGAGGGCGGGCAAAGCCCGTCCACCGCTAAAGGATCCCTCCAGCCTAAAAGGGGGATCCACAGGACCTAGATACCCAAAAAATTCCGGGGGACAACTAATGAAATAACAGGGACAGGAGTGTGGTAAAAGGGTCAAATGAAGGGAACCGAACGGGGACACAGAGCAGAGAACCCCGGACAGTGTCCACTGCTCCTCAAAGGCATCAAGGGAGTCAGAGGACGCCGCCCAGAGGAACTCTGCCCGGATGCGTGAATGTACCGAGGATCGGAAATAGGCCTCACAGTCACAGGAGACTCCATCGGTCAGCCTCCTCACTCTGGTTTTATAGATGGCCATTTTAGCTAGGGCCAGGAGGAGGTTGATCAGGAGATCCCATGACTTTGTGGGGCCACAGATAGGGAGTGCATAAATAAGAAGGTGAGGGGAGAAGTGCAACCAAAAATGTAATAAAATATTGATGAGGAGCGGAATAGGGGCTGCAGCCTGGCACACTCCAAGTATATATGTGCCAGGGTATCCCTCACACCGCAAAAGGGGCAGGTGTCTGGGATTGAGGTGAACCATGCCAAGTATACACCTGTGCTCACAGCTCCGTGAAGGAGCCGCCAACTGACATCCCCGGCGGGCCTTGGAACTAAGATGGAATATAGGCTGGCCCACCGGGGTTCCTCACCCTCCAAAGGTAGCAGGAGTCCCGCCATTTTGTATCGGGGTGCGACATGAGGATGAGGGAGTGAAGTGTGTGGAGCACGAGCATGTATAGATGTTTTCTTGGCGCGGTTTGAAAGCAGACCGGCTGCATCTCGTGCAGCCGGCTTCCAGTGAAGGGGTGAAGGGGTTGGTTGGGTCCATGGGGCAGGGGTCCAATTAAAAGGTCCGGCGGGCCTGGGGTAGGGTATAGAAAAGTAGTCTTATTGGGATCCGGGAAGTGGGCGGGTGAAACCCGTCCACTGCTAAAGGATCCCCCCCCAGCCTCAAAGGGGGATCCACAGGACCTAGATGCCCAAAAAATTCCGGGGGACAACTAATAAAATAACAGGGACAGGAGTGCGGTCAAAGGGTCAAAAGAAGGGAGCCGGACGGGGACACCGAGCAGAGAACCCCGGACAACGCCCACTGCTCCTCAAAGGCGTCAAGGGAGTCAGAGGACGCCGCCCAGAGGAACTCTGCCCGGATACGTGAACGGACCGAGGATCGGAAATAGGCCCTACAGTCACAGGAGACTCTATCGGCCAACCTCCTCACTCTGGTTTTGTAGATGGCCATTTTAGCTAGGGCCAGGAGGAGGTTGACCAGGAGATCCCGTGACTTTGTGGGGCCACGGATAGGGAGTGCATAAATGAGAAGGTGAGGGGAGAAGTGCAACCAAAAACGTAATAAGATATTGGTGAGGAGCCGGAATAGGGGCTGTAGCCTGGCACACTCCAGGTAGACATGTGCCAGGGTATCCCTCACGCCGCAAAAGGGGCAGGTGTCTGGGATTGTGGTGAACCGCGCCAAGTACACGCCCGTGCTCACGGCTCCGTGAAGGAGCCGCCAACTGACATCCCCGGCGGGCTTTGGGACTAAGATGGAATATAGGCTGGCCCACCGGGGCTCCTCACCCTCCAAAGGTGGCAGGAGGTCCCGCCATTTTGTATCGGGGCGGGACACGAGGGTGCGGGCGTGAA